>NC_092781.1:50440930-50809680 GCF_047496795.1 Chiloscyllium punctatum | reverse complement strand
TCCCTCAATCTCTTTCCGACACACTCTCTTTTGCTTCCCCTACCGTCTCCCTCTGACCCATTGATGGGGATGGGTTGAGATGCTGGGGAGTGCAGTAGAGGATAGACAGATATGGTCGGGTTGGTGGAGAGATAGAAAGGCGGGAGAGAGACAGCGTTATCAGGAGAGTGAGAGAGAATGTTAGTATGTGAAAGAAAAGTTGTAGCAGGTGGAGAGACAGGTGTTGAGAGACAGAGAGAGATTTGGGAAGAGAGTGAGTGAAAGGGAGACGGAGTGAGAAAGTGATTATGTGGAGGGAGGGAGTGAAATGAGGTGAAAGAGGGAGAGAGAGTGCAAGTGAGTAGCTGAGGGTGGAGGCTAGAGAGCGTGTGATAGAGAGAGAGATGGAGAGAGAGGAAGACGGATCCAGTTGAGTTGAGATGGGGTGAACGGGCTGTAGAAATGAATTTGCCAAAGGTCAATTCGAAGTGGGAGTCCCAGCTGCGAAACCAAGGACAGAGTGACATAGACCGAACTCGTGAGCTCAGGCACCGGTCTCCTCCTCTTCCCTGAGGACCAGGACTTGGTACTGAATCTGTCTCTCACCAGCTGAGCTTCTTCAAAACAAAGCCAAGCAACAACATCATTCACTCCGCTGCTCAGTGCTTTTTAGTGACCATTTTTATTGTTTAGAAATAAATCTGTTCGATCCAGTCAGTGGGAGGGTGCCTTTAGAGACTGGGACTGAGTTGACAGAAACATTGAAATGTCTCCCTGCAACCCTCTGTTCGATAAGCTCAAAATAAATCCGCACTACCCTCATATTGCTAGGCTATTTTATTGCTGAAACAGTGAATTGAAATGTGAAAACCCGAATGGTTTAATGAATGAATGAATTCGATTGATTGAATTTGGATAAAGGGATATTTCAGTACATTCTTCAGGTGCTGTCTGAACTTAGTCTGGATCACGACTTAAATCTCGGTGTTTGTGCAGCAAATGAGGAGCTGCAGCATAAAGCCAAGTTCCCGCACAAAGAATTCTAAAGACGCAATGTTATCCACAGTATACCACGTCCGTCTCCATATAGAAAACACCATTAACGTTGACCATAACAGGATTAAATTGGCCAAGATCACACACAGTAAAATTATGTTTTTTTTTCGATATCTCATTTCTGTGTCAGACTGAATGTCCCCCTTGGTGTGAGCGCGGAGTTTCCTGCGGGGTCTGCTGGTAATTAAAACGTGTCTGACGGTGAAGACATTGAGCAGAAGAATCAGGAGAAAAGGGAAAGTGGGGTTCAGAATGTATTGGAGGAACTCGGTTGTGACCCAGACACGGGAAAATTGAACAAGGTTTGTTACGAACAAAACCAGGGCTCGTTCCCCAGCTGATAATGAGCTGTGAGCAAAAAATACCAGGAAACGTTCTTTAAACGGTTCAGCACAGTCACTGTTCCCAGAATCACAACCACCGCTTTCTCACTACAATATTTACTTTTCAGCTATTGGCAACAAATGGCCACAAACCGATCAAATTTAAAAGTGATAGTGAACCAGACCGAACAATCAGTGGCTGCACAAAGCAGGACGGCGTGGATATTACGCACGGGATTGACCTCATGAAATTAAACGGTTCGTTATAAACAATGGGAATCTGTCTCCAGATCAGCTCGAGGATAATGGCCCGCAGAACCGCCAGTGCCATGGCCACCAGGTGACGTCTGACACTTGGAGACAATCCCCAATCTTGAAGAAGCAGGACGTAGATCGTCAGTACGTTTACTGCGAAAAAGGTAAACAAACACATAATGCATCAGTCTGGAGGCCAAGTGACCAGTTTGATTGAGGACGCAGTGAGAGTTTAAATGTGTCACTGTATTCAGAGATTTATTTAATAATTGAAGCTGAAATAACAAATGGAAATCTCTTAATTATTGAAAATAAATGTCATAAACGCAAGCAAGCGTCCCTCCTCAAACGCACAGAAACACATCCATACGAATAGATGGTTTCTCGAACATTCCCCATAAGAGATCATTCTAGAACAGACACAGGTAACGTCTTTCTAATTCCTCAAACGAAGGGTGAAATGATTCTGTTCTGAAGGAATCTTTCCTAGTTGCTTGAAGACAAGCAGTGTCTGGAAATTTCTGTCTTTCAGGCTAAATTATGGCTAATCCTACGTCGTGAAGAAATGTAAATGCAGGGGAAACATATTCACCCCCTTGAATGCCTGAGGGATCTTCGGAAGTGTGTCTCCTTCTCCCTGGAACGTGATCTCCTTCGTTGAGATCTTGTCATTTATTCAAATCACTGACGGACGGCCGTTCACAAATATCAGTGATAGAATGTTCAAGAGAATGTCGGGTAAAGAGGGTTCCCGGGAATGTCGGGTATGGAATGTTCCGGGGATTGTTGGGTGCAGTATGCGGTGGAGTCATAAAGACCCATATCACAAAGTAACTTCCCCCCACTGAGGTTTGGTTAGACCAAGTCAGCCTCACTCTGGGAATCTCTACCCAAACTCAACTCAACTGAACTGGAACTTTGTACGCAAAATGAATAAGACAATGGCAATAGCTCAAAATGTTGGTATAAGATCCTCTTTAATAACAATGTAGATGTCATCCCTGAATCAGCTATTTCCTCCGAACACCCTTTTCAGTTTGATCTGGCAAACACAGCTGTAAAATGTCGTGGATATTCAGTTGCCAATATCAGTAACACTGTACTCATGTCACTATAATGGCATAAAATAATATCCATTTCACTCAATGTAAACATTGATCGTCTCAGGCTATTTGAGAGTAAAATACACATTCTGATCGAGTGCCTTTCATTCACCTTTTTAACCTATGAGTCCCTGCCCATAGTCACCTTTATCCCTCATATTGATCCGGTTAGGAAACAGTCTGACACATTCATACTCATAGATTCAGGCCTAATTGGTAATGTTGCAAAGAATTCCATCGCCACCTCTGGATATATCCTGTCCCACTGGCAGGACAGACCCACCAGTGATGGCGGCACCGTGGGATACAGTCAGGAAATTAGTTAACCGTGGAATTCCCCAACAATGATTCTAGAACCCTGGAAATCTAATAGTAACAGGCCACGATGGTCAAGGAAACCACCTGATGATAGACATCTACTACCCTCCACACGACGCCTCGGTGAAAACTGTGTTCCCCAAAACGTTAAAAACAAATCAGAGTAAGCACTGAGGCTAACAAGAACACATAACGTACTCTTGGTTTGGGACTTCATAGTCTATCACTAAGAGTGTGTCCACATGCCCACCACTGACTGACCAGCAAGGCCTCAAATACACAGCAGGCACACTGTGGGAAATGATAGGGGTACCAAGAAGAGGGAAACATTTTCACCAAAGTCCTTCTCACTGATGCATCTGATCCTAAAATTATCTCCAGGAACAGCAGGTACACAGTCCTGTCAGAGGGAAATTCTAACTCTCCTATTGAAGGTTCTGCCCACTGTGCTCTGTAGCACTACCCCCTGTGAAATATGACATATTTCTAAAGGATCGAAAAAATGGAAACCGGGCATCCATGAGTCACAGTGGGCAATCAGCAAATGCAGCATCAATGGACTTCCCTCCATCATTAAGTTAGAAGTGCGCTGTCACTGACGGTACCAAATGTTCAGCACCATTCCCAACAACACCCGGACTGAAGCAGCCGATGCAGCCTCTCAAGAGTTTTAAACACGAACAGAAAGAGGCCATTCAGCCATTCGAGAATTCTACTCAGACATTTGAGCAAATCTTCTCATCTCTCATGACAGATACACAGGAAATGGAAGTGAACATTCAGGTTTTGAAATCTATAGCACAGGAATACGGGGAGGACTGGTTACTGAGACCTGAGCAGATAGGAATGTGGGATAAATCCGTCTTTATCAGTTCGACACAAATTGACGACTATAGTGGCACAGTGACCAGTGTTCGGTCCACAACTATTTGCAGCCAATATCAACGGTTTAGATAAGTGGAACAAACACCTTCTTACTAAGATAGGCAGGAATGTAAGTTATCAAGAAGAAGTGGAGAACCTCATATTGGATATCAATACACAATAACGTGACAGCAGGAATATAACGTGGGTGACTGTGAACCTGAGAATTTATTTTTCAGGAAGAATAAACGGCAGTATATAAATGGAGAGAGATGACACGACTTCATGATACAATGTGTATTCTGAGCCGTTTCGGCATCAGAAGTGTTGCGGCTTCGCCCTGATGCGTTCCTACCGAATGCTCCCAGTGACCACATACCTCTCAGTATACGCGGGATATTTTGATATGGTTCGTTACCAGTGGGGAGTGAAGAGAGCGATTGTGTTTTGAAACTTGTGTCAAGAGGCCAACCTTTATCGGAGATGCCATACTTTCGCTCGAAGTGGAGGCCCGAAGAAGGTGGGAATGGTTGACGACTTCTGAAAGAAGAAGCTGTGGCTGCTGGCAAGACAGTGGGCATTCACCAAAATGGTGTTCTGTGCATGACCACATTGCAATATTAATTAGGTGAGAGTTCCTTAACTTCATCAACCTCTCCTGATTAACATGGGGACAACACGGTGGCACAGTGGTTAGCACTACTGCCTCACAGCACCAGAGACCTGGGTTCAATTCCTGCCTCAGGCGACTGACTGTGTGGAGTTTGCACATTCTCCCCGTGTCTGCGTGGGTTTCCTCCGGGTGCTCCGGTTTCCTCCCACAGTCCAAAGATGTGCAGGTTAGGTGAATTGGCCATGCTAAATTGCCCGTAGTGTTAGGTAAGGGGTAGATGTAAGGGTATGGGTGGGTTGCGCTTCGGCGGGGCGGTGTGGACTTGTTGGGCCGAAGGGCCTGTTTCCACACTGTAAGTAATCTAATCTAATCTAATCTAACACAGAGTAATAATCACCAATGGGCATAACGCTATACTGGCAAAACAAGTATGCACCCGCAGCTCCTTGATGACGGAGAAAGCATTGCATTCACTTCTCCATCATATATATCCTCCATCAACGAATGGTGACGTTGGAGTCGTCACACTGGGATGTGATGGATATGTCACCCGCTCCGTCCTGGAAAGTCCTGGTTCATAGAAACTGAATGAAACTGTGAGCCTAACCGCCACTGGCAGCGCCCTCCTCCCCTTGTGTGAAGCTGCAGGTCATGTTGAATGAGATGACACACTCTGTGTCAAGCTCCTTGTTTAATCAGAGTCCCATCACACTCTGCTCCTCGGTTAGTGTAGATTGGGAAGATGGTCTTGGAAAACTCAGAGAGGTTTACCCCCACCATATAGATGCACATAAACCAGCCCGTTGCAATGTTTTGTAACACTCTGGTAGATCATTGCCCAGTGTGTGGAAACTTGCAGTACATGCTGAAAGTGACAGGATATCCAGCTTCCATCTACTTACAGGTCTTTCTCTCCATTGTGCCAAAGAACGTGGAACATGTTGCCAAGAGGAGTAAGGAAGCTGGCATACACGTCAGGAGGCAATACATCATCGAGGACTTTACGTGGCGACAAGGAAGGAACAGAAGAATGGAATAGAAGAACGAGAAGGACGCAAGGAAATGCCTCAGCGGCTGGGGAAGGGAAAACTCAAATGCGTTCTACACTCACATGAGCAACAAGAAAATGACCAAAGTGAGAGTAGGGAATATGAGGGATATTGGAAGGAACTTGCACCCAAGTCAGAGGCGGTAGCAGAGGTCCTTGATGAATATTTTGCTTTAATATTTACTAGTGTTGGGGTGGGGGGTGGGGGTGACCTCGTCGTTTGTGAGGGCAACGTGAAACAGGCTGACATGGCAGAACAGGTTAATGTTATGAAGGAGGATGTGCTGAAAAATTTGAAAAACACAAGGATAGGTTAACGCCCTGGGCAGGCGGGTTATACCCTACATTACCACAGGAAGAGTGGGAGAAGCTTCCTGCGTCTTTAGCACTGATATTTGCGTTCTCTCCATATACCTGAGTAGTGCCAATGATTGGAGGTTTGGAAACGTTATTCTTGTGTTCAAGAGAGGGAATATGTATAATCGTGGGAATTGCAGACCAGTGAGTCTCACGTCCAACGGATTGGAGAGGATTCCGAGAGACAGGATTTATGATTACTTGGAAAAATTAGGAAGAGGAAGAGTGGGCTAGTCATTTTGCCGATGACACGAAGTTGCTGGAGTTGTGGATAGTGCGAAAGTCTGTTATAGGTTGCAACAAGACACTTAGCAGAGCTAAGCTGAGATGTGGCAGATGGAGTTCAAACTGGAAAATTGTAAAGTCATTCACTTTGGAAGGACAAATTTAAATGCAGAATACAGTGTTATAAGCAGGATTGTTTGCATTGTGGAGAATCACAGGGATCTTGGTGTCCATGTTCATAGATACATCAAAATTGCCATCCAGGTTGACAAGGTTGTTCAGAACTGGATTAGTGGTGCTGGAAGAGCACAGCAGTTCAGGCAGCATCCAACGAGCAGCGAAATCAACGTTTCGGGCAAAAGCCCTTCATCAGGAATAAAGGCAGTGAGCCTGCAGCATGGAGAGATAAGCTAGAGGAGGGTGGTGGTGGGGAGAGAGTAGCATAGAGTACAATGGGTGAGTGGGGGAGGAGATGAGGTGATAGGTCAAGGAGGAGAGGGTGGAGTGGATAGGTGGAAAAGAAGATAGGCAGGTCGGACAAGTCAAGGAGACAGTAACTGAGCTGGAAGTTTGAAACGAGGATGAGGTGGGGGAAGGGGAAATGAGGAAGCTGTTGAAGTCCACATTCATGCCCTGGGGTTGAAGTGTTTCGAGACGGAAGATGAGGCGTTCTTCCTCCAGGCGTCTGGTGGTGAGGGATCGGCGGTGAAGGAGGCCCAGCACCTACATGTCCTCGGCAGAGTGGGAGGGGGAGTTGAAAAGTTGGGCCACGGGGCGGTTTGGTTGATTGGTGCGGGTGTCTCGGAGATGTTCCCTAAAGCGCTCTGCTAGGAGGCGCCCAGTCTCCCCAATGTAGAGGAGACCACATCGGGAGCAACGGATACAATAAATGATATTGGTGGATGTGCAGGTGAAACTTTGATGGATGTGGAAGGCTCCTTTAGGGCCTTGGATAGAGGTGAGGGAGGAGGTGTGGGCACAGGTTTTACAGTTCCTGCGGTGGCAGTGGAAAGTGCCAGAATGGGAGGGTGGGTCGTAGGGGGGTGTGGACCTGACCAGGTAGTCCCGGAGGGTACGGTCTTTGCGGAAGGCGGAAAGGGGTGGGGAGGGAAATATGTCCCTGGTGGTGCGGTCTTTTTGGAGGTGGTGGAAATGTTGGTGTATGATTTGGTTGATGCGAAGATTTGTAGGGTGGAAGGTGAGCACCAGGGTCGTTCTGTCCTTGTTACGGTTGGAGGGGTGGGGTCTGAGGGCGGAGGTGCGGGATATGGATGTGATGCGTTGGAGGGCATCTTTCACCACGTGGGAAGGGAAATTGCGGTCTCTAAAGCAGGAGGCCATCTGGTGTGTCCTATGGTGGAGCTGGTCGTCCTGGGAGCAGATACGGCCGAGGCGGAGAAATTGGGAATACGGGATGACATTTTTGCAAGAGATAGGGTGGGAAGAGGTTTAATCCAGGTAGCTATGGGACTCGGTGGGTTTGTAAAAAATGTCAGTGTCAAGTCGGTCGTCACTAATGGAGATGGAGAGGTCCAGGAAGATGAGCGAGGTGTCAGAGATAGTCCAGGTAAATTTAAGGTCAAGGTGGAATGTGTTGGTGAAGTTGATGAATTGCTCAACCTCCTCGCGGGAGCACGAGGTGGCGCCAACGCAGTCATCAATTTAGCAGAGGCATAGGTGGGGAGTGGTGCCGGTGTAATTACGGAATATCAACTTTTCTACATAGCCAACAAAGAGACAGGCATAGCTGGGGCCCATACGTGTGCCCATGGCTACGCCTTTGGTCTGGAGGAAGTGGAAGGATTCAAAGGATAAATTGTTCAGGGTGAGGACCAGTTCGGCCAAACGAATGAGAGTGACAGTGGAAGGGGCCAAACGAATGAGAGTGTCAGTGGAAGGGGCCAAACGAAAGAGAGTCGAGATTGAGTTGGGACATCTGGTAGGCATGGGCGTTTTGGACAGAAGGGTCTGTCTCCATGTTGTACACACCGATGACTCTAGGACTAAAACATTACCTCTGTTCTTCTCTGTTCACGTACTCCTCCACGAGTTAAAACTTTGCAGGAGTTCTCGATATGACTGAGACCTTTCCCTGGGACAGATACTCCCTCAATCCACAAATATTTGGCCTGCTGAAAAATTTTCATTTCAGAACAAAGGAGCTGAGTTTTCTTGCCCCCAAACCTGATGCCCCAATGCTCCCTAATTCATGTCAATAGAGTCTGCTCTCAGTGAGTTGCGTGCTCCCAGCCTCGGCATTTCACGCGCCTCGAAACCATTAGATAAATCTCTCGCTCTCAGCGATTTCATCACTGCAGCCACATCTGCCCGCTCATCCACATCCCAGTTTCAGTTCGATTTTCGGTGCTGTGCCACTTAGTATGTCTGATTCCTGTCTGTGAACTGACATTTTTTGATATTGCACAGAAGATGTTACTTCTTTTCTGAGGATTTTGGTGAAGTAACCGTTGTTACACAGCACTGATGTGGAGAGAGATATTTCAACAATACCTTGCAATCTCACCATCACTTTGACGTTTTGCAGAATTCTATCAAGCTTAATCTTCAATAAACTCAATGATGGAATCTCCCCAACCTTTGAGGAAACCACAGTAAAGATTAAGCCCACTCTGAGTTCCTGCATTTGTTGTTCATATGATTTATAAACAGCAATGTTCCAATAATGATGACTCGACAATATCTCCCTCCCTCCAGGCTCAGGAGCCATTTCCCCCAGTTTGTACCGTTTTCTCTTGTTCAATGCCTTAATCACGCTGTCAAAAAGTCCAGTAAATGAGACTTTATCACAGTTCACTGGCATCGATAAAATCAATAGCATCACCTCACCTGCCTTCTGTGATCCTGGAATACCAATCAGAATTGCGTTTGTCAGGTACACCTCGATGTTAACATATATATTGACATCTGCCTGTCATAAACCCATGTTGCTTTCGGAGAATATTTCATTTAGATTACAGACGATAAAGGTTCTCAAAACATTTTAATGATATTGTAATGACAGATCAGCATTTACAGAATGTATACATCTATCAGAGGACAGAGAAGCATGTTTGAATTCTGATAATCTTCTTGCCTTGCGCCAATGTCCATAACAGTTTGAATGATTACACTCAATCGATATAACATCTCAAAAATCTCTTCTCTCAGATACCCTCATATATGCCATTCAGAACGCCTAAATTTTAAAAGTTATTTTGAATTATGTTAATATCGTATTGAATTAGAAGAGGTTAACTGGATTTATTTGTTTAACGAATGTGATTAAGGTTCGTCCCCGTGGAATCTAAATGTGTCAGTCGAGGATTAGCTCCTTCTATACATAAGGCACACATTTCAATTCATTGTTCCACAGTTTGAGTGGGAGCATCACCGCCTACACAAACAAGCATCAGCAGACTGAGTGGAGTAGGAGAGATTGGAATCGGAGAACTTTAGACTGGAATATTATGATAATGGACAAGAATCTGAGAACAATAGACTGGAATGTTCCAACAACGGACAGGAGTTTATTTGAAGGACTTTATTATCTTTCTCAGCCTTGGATATCATTAGCATCGCGTATCCAGGATATTGTTTGGATCATTCAAGGTGGTTACTATCCAATCCTTGCTGTAGTCGGTGTTCCTGGTAAGTCCCTTTATCTGTATATTGAAACAGGTTGAACTGATTTTCTGCTCCTGATACGTAAATATTGGAAAGGTGGTAGTCAACGTTTTCAATTCAAATCAAGATTTCCTTACATTATAAATTATAGCGAACAACTCAATATTTTCAATTTAGTCACTGGAATACAAAGAGATAACAGACTGTTGTAAAACTCTTTTATTCTCCTGCACAGATTTACATGTCCGTATTCTCTACTCTCAGCAACCCTGTCCAGAGCCAACATCAAGATGTCTCAGTCTCCATATTATCTTCTGTTGAAATGCTGAATAAACCATCCTTTGTATCTTTGTAAAATTCGGATACAGCTGTTTCAAGTCCATTCTAACCACACTTCTGTTAACAAATGATTGGACTTGAAATATTAAATTGTTCTATCCACAGAATCTGACAGGCTGGAAGAAAGTACATGGTGGTCAAGTCATTGACTCATAATCTGCAACCACAGAATTATAATCTGTTGGTATAAGCCCATCTGCTTGCCTTATGTCCTTTCGGGAAGGCAATGGATCATTCTTCCCTTGGTCAGGTCTCCGGATGACTGCAGACACACGGTAATGTGTTTTACTTTTGACTGATCCGGGAAGAGCTGAACCAGAATCTCAGTTCAAGACAGGCATAACACACTGTCCTGATAAGGGTGACTCACATCCGGTGAGAGAAGACGAAAAGGAAAGATATCTTAGCTCCCTGCCCCTAAGTTTTTCCCACTTCCTTGCATTTGCATTCAAGGAGGCGGCCATTCCCGAATTCAGATGCATTCTGTCCCATTCAAATTCTTCGGAGACTGATGTTTATTTCCATAGACATCTCAGGTGCTGGCTTTGTCTCCTTCAGACTTGACGCAAATCATTTGGCTTCACTCTTCCTTACCAGCAATCCACGTTAAAGTATCCTGTGTTTGACGGGTTAAGGACACACGAAAAACATCATGGACCAGTCAACCTGTGCAGTGTCTCCATCACAGGTTTGTCATGTTGGAGATTCAATGTCATGCCCTTCTCTTGGATAAGTGTCTCACAGGGCTACATGACCTTCTCTCCGTCTCATAAAACAGGTTCAAGAGCATGACCAGGCTATGCCTGTCCCGGTTTAACAGATCAAGACACTGAATAGACTCGTTCTCTCCCTGTGTAACAAGCAGGAGTTTTGAATGGACTGTCAATAATCTTGTTCAGTAGTTTCGATGGGTTGAATGGCTTCCTTATATTTGTGTACAACGAGCTTAAGATGCCGAATGAGCTCCACTTTTAATTGTGGAAGTGACTGGCAGCGCTGTTATATGTATGTTCCCGACACTTTGACAGCACAAGCCTGAATGTTGTCCGTGTCTTGCTGCATACGGACACAGATTGTTTCTGGAACTGAGGGGTTGGGGAGAGTAAATTGTTCTGAACATGGTGTAATCTTCAGTTGTTTCGCACACTTATTATCTTATGATTGGGGAAAGACATTCATGAAGCAGATGAGGATGTTCCTGGCAAGGAAGCTACGCTGAGGATCTCCTGCGGAGATGTGCTGGAACAGAGAGGAATAATGTCCACCAACCACGAACATCTTCCTTTGTCCGCTGAATGACTCCAGCCAGTGGAGAGATTGCGCCTGATGCCCTTTTACTCAATTTAGTCAGCGATCTCTGATATCATCCTGATCAACTATTGTCTTGGTTCAGCTTATTCTTTACTCTTATTTCAACCCCTGTGACCACTTCTTTTCAACATTAGAATAGGTTTTTATACATGTTTGGAGGAAATTTCTTCTCACAGAGTGTAGTGAATGTCAGGTGTTCTCTCGTCGAGAGTTAGTTCAGCTGGTTCACAGGAAATATTGAATGAGGAGGGAGATATAAGTTGGGCCTGCTGGAGAGATGAAGCGTGTGAAGAATTGTGTATTCAACAGGACCTGATGTCAAAGTTGTTCAGCCATGATATTACACAACGACACAGCAAGATTCAGCATTCAAATTACATTCAGGCATTGAAAATGTAATGATTGTTGTTTTGCAGGACGTTCAGATATCGAATGCTATAGTCACAGAGAGGCAAGCATTTTGGGAGCAATATCTGGGAGAAGAATGGGGGCTGTATTCAAAGTGAATCTGGATCTGCAACATGACCAACAATAGAAGCACAATGAGAGGAAACGTCTTGTAAAGAGATAGTTGGCGTCTTCTGCAACCAGACTGGATTTTCCAATAACAATTTCCAACAAACGCCAAAACGTGTGTGACAGTGTTGAGGGACTGAGTGATATCCTAATTCAGTGCGAAGCAGGCGTTTGGAGCAACTGGCCTTCATACGCTCCCGTGCAGGAGGTTTTAGTGGCTAAACATTGCATCGGACTGAGGAGCAGGTATGTGTCATTGGAAACTTTGTCATGGCTTACCCAGACACGAAGGTTGGAGCTGATCTGATTGTGAGTCTCAGCCGCCCTTTTCTGCCTGCTTTCTAGTTGCCTTCATTCACTTGTCTTTAAAATGTTCAACGAACTCAACTTTCAGTGAATGTAAACGCCCAGGCACCACAAACTTCTGGGAAAGGGAATTCCCACTTGGACGCCTTTTCTGAATTTCTTGTGTGTGTTCTGATCCATGCTGCAGGTCCACCGGTCGATTGTGCAGATCCAGTCCTTCACTGGCAACATTAAAATTCAAAGTTTAGTCATAATGTCAATGATATAAGTTCAGTTTGGGGCCTTTTACTTGTAATCCGTCAGGCGCATGCACACATACACACACAAACACACACACATCACACACACACACGCACACACACACACACACACACACACACACACAAACGTGCACAAACACACAAACACACACACACATCTTCAGACAAACAGAAAAATGAAAGCCTTCCAGAGTTTCCTAATCCTTTAAATCATAACAAATGTGATCATGACAGAAAGCCCCAACTGTTCTTCTGCCCTCTCAGGTCCTTCTTCTCACATCAGCTGCTGATTGTGGGATTTGTTCCGAGAACGGTGGGATTTGGCTGTATTCCCTTGCTTTAGCAGTGGGCAGATTCCAATGAATCCTCATCAGGAATCCTCCACGAGTGGAAAACATGACTCAGGAATTTTCTGCTATCAAAGTTTGCTGTCAGCTGGAACAAGGAATGAGTTAGGGAGCACTAGGCTGCTGTTCCTCTCTGTTTGTTAAAACAGACAATAACGTCAACTGAATAATGAACTGGACCATGTCCACGCTTCATGAACATTCTATAGAGTGTATGATTACTGAGTATATGCAGATGCTTCATTGCTGTTTTCATACCAAGTGGCTTTCATTAGTGATTTTTAAAATCCGCTTCATAATTTGATGATATGTTTATAATGCACGGTTTTTTTTTTCAAAATCGTTTGATGTTTTCATAATATCTGCGCAAAATCAATATGTATGATTCCTTAAAAAGATTCCCTCGTTTTAGTCTCCCTGACAAGAGAAAATTTCTATTCATCTACTATACTTTTCTCAAATTCGTGTGTCGTTCATTTCTTTTCTAAAACCCAAACTGATAATCTTTCATATCAAAAAGCCTTCATTCTCGTATCATATAAAGCCAAACAGCTTTGGAAATCTTACAAGTGAAAGGTTTTTTTTCATTTTTCTTTCTTTTAGGGAATCAGAACTGCGCACAGTGTCTTGTATGAGTGCAGAGTCGAAACGTGTGCTCCTGAAAAAGCAGAAAATGTCAGGCAGCATCTGAGGAGCAGAGGGTTGAACGTTTTTGTCAGTTTCCTGATGAAGGGCTTATGCTGGAAAGTCGACTGTCCTGCTCCTCGGATGCTAATTTTTATCCAGGGCCATATGTTTCGACTCTGATCTCCAGCATCTGCAGTCCTCAGTTTCTCTCTGTGCACATGCAATAAAACATTCCGAGGATTGAACCTAATAACCTTTGCATGAAACAGCATCATTTCACTTACCTTCCAAATCACTTGCTGCATCTGAAGAGCGGCTTCATATGCAACATGAACCAGGAACACGGAAACCATCTTTGTCACAGAGGTCTGCAAACCCTCTCCATTTCATTTGTTCACCATTGTTGTATCCGGTCTGCCAAAATAGGCCACTCACGTATGTCATTTCTGCTACAGCTTCGCTCACTAACCTTCCCTGTCAAAGTCAAAATTGCAGACTCACTACTCTGTTTCCTGTTGTTGACAGCGTCCTTTTTAGCAACTGATTCTTTCTAATCAAACATGTATCAAACCCAGCCTCAGCTCGTGTCTCGCAAATCTAACAAGATAGCCTGACACCACACAAGCATAAAATAGAAACAAAATTAGGACAGTCGGCCCATCGAGTCTGATTAACAATGGCTTATATGATTCTGAAAATCATTCTTTTGCTTTCACTCTGGAAGCCATTGTCCTGTTATGAATAAAAAAAAGGACCTACTTGTCTTAAAGATACCAGTGTTTGAGTCTGTGTGTGACACAATATGTCGATAAGGTGACGTGCCTGTCCATTATGTGTCTACATCTGCCCATCTATATCATTGCCGGAGCTTTGTATCTTTGTACGTGATTATTGTATGTTGATACTATGCATGTCTCTCTGCCTCTACATGTGTGCGTGTCTGTCTCCATGTATGTACTGTGAGTACTAGTATGTTAGGGTGTTTGCATACGTCTCTGTGTATTTCTGTCGCTGCATCCGGAGGGAGAGAACTTTTGGAACCGACAGAGAGTTTCAAGTGAAAATGTTTCGACACTGAACATTGTTGGTGGGACGTGGATGCTATACAATCCCCATACAATTCTTTGTGGTCATCTCTGTCTTTTCCCAGGGTTCAATAGACATTGGGTTTGCGGGGGAGAAGATGGGGAAGTGTGAGCGAACGTATAGTGGAGATTCCACCACCCGACTTGTATGCTTCTGTCCTTTTCCAGGCTGTCTCTGCGGGGATGAGAGAAAGGGAGGGACCTCGTGAAGGTGGGCATGTTCATGTTGTAAGTATTAGTGCTGGTATAGACGTTGGGGGTGGGTTGGATGGTGAGGTGCCCAGGGGGAGTTAGTCAACAGTGTTGGAATCATGCAGTGTTATTAGTGTGGGGACTACAGTGCAGGCGACAGAGAGAGACATAGAGTGAGAGAGACAGAGAGACAGAGACAGATTGGAGGATTGCATTGCATTACTGAGAGTCTTGGAGCATTTGACTCGTTCGGGGTTCGGTGCTGTAACGGATATAGAGGGACTGTCAGGGAACAGAGAGAATACGGTGAGACTTATCCTGGCAAAGCTGTGAAGGTTACTGTTGCTTGCCCATTATTGCTCAGCATTTCTTCAGATTATCTCTGCGTCGAGGTAAGCGTCTCCGGATGTTTTGTCCAAGTCTATCTCTAATAACGCCACAGACCACGTGCCTCAAATTCCGTAGAATCTGTTTGAGTGGAGCTTACAAATAGCATGGAGAAGCCAGCATTGGTGTATTATATATCTTACCGCAAACATTTGCACACATTGTGTGCATTTTACGTTATAGGAAATTGATGTGTACATATCTTGGGTGCAGCAATTTTATTGGATGATGTCAAGTTGAATCTGAACTGCCTCAACCAAGTGACTGCGAATTTAGTGAAAAATAAATTTCGTAAGTGTATATGAGGTAGGTTGAAGATAGTGTTTTGAATCGAGCTCTATCCCAGGCTTTTCAGATTTGGTGTTGTGTCGTCAGAAGGACGAAATCGTAAACTTGCTCTGAATCAGCTGTTGAGAAAATTTGACAAGAAAATATTGTTTTTACGCAGCATCTGCATACAGTGTGGACTTTTTGAGCATTACGGTCAAACATCATGGAAGCCTGGAGATAAGATGGCCTCGTTCGTTTGAGTGTCACTTATTTTTGGTGATATTCATAACTGATACAGATGTATATGTTGGAGGGCGTCCGAGCGGTGTGTGGCCAATGTGAACACTAAGTTTCAGTTTGACACAAACATTTGCCGAGTGGTTGCCAATGAAGAGGAAGGTCTGACGTTACAGGAAGACATAGATGGAACAGTAAGATGGGCAGATCAATGGCCGAAGGAATGGAACCCTGATAAATATGAGGTGGTGTATTTTGGTAAAAGGAATCGGACAGGGGAGAACTCAATGAATGGCAGCAAACTGGGAACTTCAGGGGTGAATCTCCACAGGTGCCTCAATGCAACTGGGCAGGGTAAAAGATGAGTTGAGAAGGCAGCAGCGACCGCGGTGTTAGTGATTCATTCAGTGAGACGCAGATTACAAAAGCTCGACAGATCTTTGTTTCGGCCACAGATGGGATACGGTGTGCAGTTCTAAGTGCCACATTACAGGAAGAATTTGATTGCACGGGTGGGGCTGCACAGTAGATTCACCAGTTTGTTCCCTAGGCTGGAGCCTAACTGCCATGAAAACAAGTTGGATAAGTTCTGATTTTCCGCTGTGAAGTAGGTAAGGTGGAGGGGTAGTGTTTCAGAAAGATAAGATTATGCAAAGCATGGAGAGTGTAGATATACAGGAGTTGTTTATTTAGTCAGAGGGCCAATAATAAGGGAACACACTTTGAAAGTGAACGCTTTGAGATTTCAAGACGATTTGTGAATTAGTTTTCACGCAGAGGTTGTATTTTCTGAGAGGGTAGTTGACAAGTGTAACCTCACAACCGTTAAGAATTAGTTTTATAAGCACTTCAAGTGTCCTAAAATTCCCGGCTACGGGCCTCGTGATTGAAAATGGGACGAATGTAGATCATGTCGCATTACTGACGGTGCAGAGTCAATGCTTCTCTGATTGAGAAAGGTCAATCGTTGAGCAGCTCATGACAGAATGTGGTGTATTTCCGAGGACCATATTAATAATGGTTGATGAAATTAACTCTAATGCCTTATAAACAGTTTGTCGATGTAAATGGAAATATAAAACAAATGCAGCGTCTGTAGTCTGAAAGCAGAGAATGGAGAACAAGTAAGTGGCAGAACCACGAAGAAACTCTGCCTTCAGCTCTGCCTTCCTGAAGAATTAAAAAAAAAATCTTCCAAGAAAACTGGCAGACCAAAGGGTTAGGTAGGGTGGACAGTGAGCGCTTTTCCTTATATGGTGAAGGCTAAAATAGGGGACAAACATTAATTGAGGGTTGATAGGTTTTTGACAGATGTTATGGGTAGTTTCTTCTCTGGGAGTAGTAGAGAATGGAACTCCCTGCCTGCTACAGTAATACAGTCGCCGACGTTAAGGGCATTTAAATGGGCATTGGATATTCATACGGAGCTTAATGGAACTGAATAATATAGATGGGCATCAGATTATATTCACTGATCAGTGTAACATCGAAGTCCGAATGCGTTGTAACGTCCTATGATCTATGTTCCATGTTCTGTGTTTTAAGCTGGTGGGAAAAGGGAAGAGAATGAAATTAGTAAATACATGGTTTTGGAGAAATTATTGGGACTGAAAGTATTGGACAGAGACAAGGTCAACATAGAATTACGAAATGGGAAATATATTTGAGAAAATGACAGGCTGATATATTATGGAGAAGCAACCTGTGCAAGTTGTTGGGATTTTCAGAAAGATTTTTCATGAATCCCGAAGCCGCGAATGCAAAATAAAATCTTGTCGGATTGGGGCTCACTTATGGATATAGTCTTTGAATGGGACAGGTGGCAGGAAACAGTGAGTCAAAGTTTTCGATTTTGACTTTCTTACCACGTGTATTATTTCAGGAAAAAAGTCAGTGAAAGGATTTTACAAAACCTCGCTCTGTTGCATAATTTAAGAAAATCGAACAAATAACAGATATAGAGTTAGGAAAGTCCATGGGCGCTGAGGCAGCTCCTCCACATCGATGACACCTGCACCGCCATACCTCCATAACAGCTTCATCATCATCTACACCGTACCTTCCCAACATCGTACGTACTGATCCACAAGTGCCATCTTTGCCACTGAACCGCTACTCCTCCATCAATGCATCATCACCCCTGTGCCTGACCCTTCAATGTCAGAGACATGTCACTTACATTGGGCCCACCACATCGACGTTTCTATGATGCCCTTCCACCATCAGCCTCATCACCGCCAGCGCAGGATGCAAGCAAAAACGAACTCTCCAATCCTCAGGCATCATCATCTTCTCCTGGACCCAATCTCGCGCATTTCCTCTCCGCCCATGTAGCTGCTGCAGCTTCCAGGTCGTGTGCTTGCTCTGGGAATGTAAGGAGGGACTCAATCTCCTATGCATTGGGTCCAAATCGATGTCCGTTCCCTGGTCCCTGGTTCAAAGCACTTAATGTCCACGACCTGATCCGTGTGTTCAAAATCCGTATGTTAGGCTCTTGCCACTGTAGATGCTACCCGAGCTACAAGGTCAGTAAGTTACAGAGAGAATGGAGAGCGGGAGAAAGTTAGAAAAAGAAAACATGTCAGAGCGGACAAAGTCCAACAAAAGAGAACTTGGAACTCAACCACCAAAATAAAGGAGCGTGTTATGAGAGACGAAGGCTCGGAGACTATCAGAGGAATAGGGCCTTGTGACCCAGGTGTTCCCAATACACATCAAATATTTGGTTGCGACAATCAAATGCAATATCTGAAGTATTCTGACAGCACTAAACGATGCCATATTGTGAGTGGCTGAAGACGTGAAAACTCTCCAAGGTGATTGAGACAAATGGAATGAATGGGCAATTACGTGGCAGATGAAGAGCGATGTAGACAGATGTTACGTTGTGCACTTTGAGGACAATATAGAACGGCAGACTACCACTTGAAAACGGATTGATTAGAAATATTAGTCTGTGAAAGGTCTGATGCTCCCTGCAGCTTTACAGGGCCTCAGTGACATCCTCTCTCGATCACTGTGCAGTACTGCGTGCAGTTGTGGTCTCCTTACCTAATAAAGAAAAATATAATTTAATAACGGAATCACGCATTGTCCGGAGTATCCTTATATCTCAAATTTTCCAGTCTTAATTACATCATTTGAAATATTTATAACATCATTCCGGTAGTAGGTCAACAGGAATTGTCCTCAGTACTCCAAACGTGAGCTTATCATTCTTGTACAGCCGCAACATGATGTTCTAACTCCTGTATTCAATGTTTTGTCCGATGAAGGTAAGTGCGTCTAATTCCTTCTAAACTGCCCTGTTTACCTGCGATTGTCTTTGAAAGAACTACCTAACTGCATCGCTGGATGTCTGTGTCTGACAACTCACCACAGAGCCCCATTGTTACCTGTAAATCGTGCCCTGGTTTGATTACGAAATGCAACCCCTCACATTTGTCTGCTTCAATCTCGATCCATCATTCCTCGGCCTACTGGCCCAGTTGATCAAGATCTCATTATTCTCTGAAATGACTATATTAATTGTCGTCTATAAACGGTCTACTATTTTTCCTGTTTTCTCATCCAAATTATTTATGAAACTCGTAAACAACACTGGTCCCAGCAAAACATCTTCTGGTGTACCACTGATCACAGGACTCCAGGCAGAACAATAATTCACTCCGAACACCCTCTGTGTCCTACTGTCAAACCAATTTTATATCTAATTGGCTAGCTGTCCCTGATCCCCTGTGATCTAATTTTTTTAACTAGTGTACTACCTGGAACCTTGTTGGTTGACGACAACGTCTGCACTTTTAATGTCATCTATCTCCTTGGTCATCTCTTGAATAAGTTTAATCAAGTTCGTGAGATCAGTTTTACCAAATACAAACATGTACTGACTATCTAAAAGCAATCCTTGCATTTCCGAATGCCTGATGATCCTGTCTCTCAGAATCTCCTGCAAACTATTTCCCAATCCTGACATCAGACTCACATGATTGCAATTACTCTGCTTTCCTGGCAATCTTTGTAAACTTAATGTCAAAACATCATCTGTCTTCCAGTCCTCTGGCACCTCACCGGTGGCTGTAAATCATACAAATACATTTAAAAGAACTGAGGATGCTATTAATCGCAAAGTTAGAAGTTGCTGGAAAAGCTCAGCAGGCGGGCAGAATCTGTGCAGAGAAATCAGATCTAACATTTCAGATCCAGTGACATTTTCTCTGGACTCTGAAGAATCATAGAAGTTTCTCACCTCGTGGTCCTGCAATTTTTCCCCAACATCCAACAATGACGTTGGATACATTTGAATGGGTCCTGGGTATTTATCTGTGGTTATGCATTTCAAAAACTCCAACACTTCCTCCTCTGTCATGCGGCCTCTATTCAAAACATCACGAAATGGATTTATTGCCTTGAGTTCCCTCGCTTCCATGTCTTCCTTCACAGTAAGTACTGACATGATCTATTCCTGTATAATATCAGACATATATCAGGAACAGGCTGTCATGCATCAGAATGTGAACCCAACATGCCAGGCACTTATAAATTGTGTTGTTGAACAGATAAATGTGCTTCTTTGTGCTTTTTTTTTCGTTTTTATAGGCATCTTTATAAGGTTTTATATTTTAACTTGGTTTTCTTTATTTTTCTGCTTAGCAAGAGGATTCTGTCTCTGGGGTGGGGTGGGAGGGCTACATTTTACTCTAACACTACATCATATGTGATGACTTGTAAAATCTTCACTCTCCTCATGTGAATACATTTGACATTAAAACTTACAAGCCTAATTCATCCCTATGTGGGTCCAAACGTAGATTGATTTCCGTTTTTCAGGTGCTCTATTCTCTTCTTAATTGCTCTTTTCCCCTTAATATCCTTCAAGAGTACCTTTCGATTCTCTTTAACCATGTTCATCAAGTCGATCTCATGTTCCCTGCTTTCCTTCCAGATTTGCCTTGGAAGTGCACTGCTGTAACCCATATGCTCCTCAAAGGACTCACTGCTCCCCAGAAACATACACCTGACGTTTACCTTGTTCGATTTTCTTGACCAGAGCCTCAAAATCCCTATTCATGGTCCCTACTACTGCGAGCATTGCCTTTCACATTAAGAAGAACATGCTGTCCCTGAACTCTAATTAACTGGCTTTTGAAAGACTTCCACTTGCCTGACGTCCGTCTAAATATGTATCGCTGACCCCAATAGTTGTTTTGAAAGATCCTGCTGAATATATCAGAAGTAACCGTGCTCCAATTTATAATATTAACTTGTGGACCAGACCGCTCCTTCTCCAGAACTATTTTCAAATTAATGTAATTTTAGTCACTGCTCCCAAAATGCTCCCAATCGAACAGGTCAGTCACTTGCACTGCCTTATTTCCCAAGAGGAAATAAAGGTGAGGCCTATATCAGATCTGCCATGATCACATTGAATGGCAAGGCAGGGATGATTGGCCGAATATTTGCATTTCCCTGAATGTTCATAGTTGTGTGTTTGTGTGCGTTTGTCTTTGTGTTTCGATGTGTCTTTTAGGGTATCAACGTGTGTATCTCTGCATCTGCATCTCTGAGCATTTGGGCTTCTGTTGTTTTGGGAGTGAATCCATTGATATGAGGATCAGAACGTCCCTCTGCAATGTCTCACTCTCTCTGCATCTCCCTCTCCTTCTGGAGTTTAAAGTGATGTCATACCACCTTCTGCAAGCAGACACGCGCCTCTGCACGAGAAGCAGCTTTGTTTGAAAATGTAGCAAAGACATTGAATCTCTCACAAATAAATTGAATTAGCTTCACTGTCACATGCACTGCAATGAATGGAGTGGGAGTTTTGAAGTGTCTTCACATCTGGCAACATCTTAGGTGCAAGGTAGCTAGGTACAATATCTTAAGTATTTGGTCCAAAATGAAAAGAATAATAAGTGAAATTACAGCTGACGAAAAATATGAAAATCAAAGAGCATGCACGATTTAAAGTCGCTTCATGACAGTCTGCGTCAGAATCGAGTCGACTGACTGTACTGGATCCAGTCTCCAAAATGTGCCAGGCTCAGTCTCCAGAATGCACTGGGCCCATGCGACATATCGCACTAGGCACAGTCTCCTCACTGCACTGTGTCCCGTCTGTATAGATTACCAGACCTAGAGTCCAGACCACACCGTGAAGAATCTCCACACCGCACCTGTTCAGTCCCCCAGACCACATTTGCCCAAGTCTCCACTCCACGACGGGTCCATTGTCCAGATCACTCTGGGCCAATACTCCAGACTGCACTGGTCCCACTCTGCAGACTGCACCAGGCCTTGTCTCCAGACCAAACCAGGCTCAGTGTCCAGACCGCACCAGGCCCAATCTCTTCGTGCTGACCAGATATCCACTCAGGTTGATAGATAAATACACTGCCGTGGTCAGTATCGCAACCAGTGCTGAACAGATATCTGGTCCTGGTTTAAGGATGTGCTGCAGTGATCTCGAGCGTATTCCACACTCGGCAGATGGCTAGTTTGGAACGAGCAGATCTTGATCTACACAGTGCACTGTGTTAAATATTTAATTCCTCTGGTTTATGATGTCTGGGCTGATTCGGTAAGGTGAAATCAGAATGTGATATAAATAATCATTTCAGATGATCTGACAATGCCTTCACTTCTTATTCTTGTGATTGGATCCTCTGTCTCTTACTCCATGTATGATGCAGTGTAATCATTCACAGTACATCATGTTTGTGAATATTCACTGTCCTGGTAGCAACCACAGCCTCTTCAAACAGAATCAGTCATCATTCTCTTCATCTTTAGGTCTCCACACGGAAAAAACAAGGATGGCCTTTCAGTTAAACGTTTTCCATTTGATACACAGCTCAAAACACCCTCCCGCTTGCTGGTCCCCATCGCCAAGCAACCACATCACAATATATCGCGTGTACTGAGAGCAATTTGGGAACCGGGAACATCAGCGAACATCTTAGGTGCAAGGTAGCAGGGAGATGGACCAACATTTCCCATGTCTGAACGGGCTAGAGAGAACAATTCAGTGTACACTGAATATCGCTAAGTCCTGCATTCTGTCTCCATTTATGTAATGGACAGTCTTTTATTCTTCAAGAAATATTCACAGGTTCACCATTATCCAGTTTGCATTCCACCTGTCAAACTGTTGTCCGTTGCTGATGCATTTACTGATTCTATACCTGCCGATTGTCTACATCCTTGATAACTTAGTTTCCTAACTACTTCGTGTCATCCAGAAATGTAGTTGTTTGTTCCATTTATGAAAAAAAATCCTGGGTAGAGATTGCAAATAGTACTGGTCACTGTGTCACTGCAGTCCTTAATTTCTGTTAAACTGATAAAGAAACTAATTTCTCTCATTCATCACTGCTTCCCGCTCAGTTGCCAGTCCTCCCCGTATTCCTGTGCAGCAGTTTTGGAAAGCGTAGTATTCCCGTCCATTTCCTTTGTCACAGACATGAGCGATGAAAAAAATCGACTCCAATTGCTGAGAACCGCCTCGAATGCCTGAAATACCCCATCCTGTTCCTTAATAAATCTCTTGATGGGCTGAAGAGCCTGCTTCAGCATAGATATAGTTGTGAATTATGCAAAAAGTATTGGAACCACCAGTGAATAGCCGACTTCTGACTTTCTGATGAGTGGAAGGTTAATGATGTCGCAGCTGCTGATGGCTCACAGTGCCCTCATGGATGCCCAGCTTCCATTTGCTCAGTCATTTATAATTATGTCCGACTTCGCAGGGGAAAGTGCTGCATAAGCCAGTTTGCAATACCTTCAATATGACGCTGAGACTTTCCCTCCGCCAGGGCAGTCTGCGTAATGCTCCGACAGAAAGATTTAGGGGCAGATCCATCTGTGACAAATAGTTTGAGAATGTTTCACTCTTGTTGGTTGACCCATCACTTCTCACAGTCGAGCTACTGAGTATTGGAAGACTCGCCCGACTCGATCAGTGTTGGGCCTGTGGAGACACTGACAGTGCTGCCTCCGATTTGTTTACCACATCCTGGTGAACTGAGTTAGCACTGAAAGCTAGCGTGGAGGTCAATAGATGTCCATCTTCAGGCTATTTCCTTGATCATCTCTCTCGTGTGACAACAGTCCAAAGATGTGCAGGTCAGGTGAATTGGCCATGCTAAATTGCCCGTAGTGTTAGGTAATAGGGGTAAATGTAGGGGAATGGGTGGGTTGCGCTTCGTCGGGTCGGTGTGGACTTCTTGGGCCGAAGGGCCTCTTTCCACACTGTAAGTAATCTAATCTAACCTAATCTAAAAAGATTTCCCGGGTTCTGTAATCAATGTTGAGGAATTCCAGGGAAACCCCTTTCTTGACTGCATCTCACGATGAACCCAGCACTGATGGATCTGCCTGACAGTGGGGCAGGATATACCCAGGGATCGTGACTGGGGATTCATGAAACATTGCTCATCCGTCCTGATTCTGTGATTATGACGGTGTCTGACAGTTTCATGACAGGATCAACATGAGAAATAAAGGCGAAAATGGAGCAGGAAATAACGGGCTAAAATGCAGAATGAAACGCACGCTATCAGATTGTGTTTTCTATTCTCAAAACAGACTAAGGAATTCACTGCATACATTGAGTGAATGCATAACATTCAATGATATTAGACGGACATGGCTGTAGTGTAACCGAGATTGGAAACTCAATATCCAGAGCTGTTTCGATTTTGGAGTGCAAATGTTATGAAGGTGTGGGTGCACTTTCACAGAGTTAACAGCAGAAGACTCACGAACACAGCAGCAAGTGTTCTCAGAAAGGCAACAATGTAACACTGGGCTGAAAAACTCGATTGGTTTTTTGCTTGAAGACAAAAAAAATGGATTTAGGCCAATCAGTTTAAATTATAACCGAAACGTATCAAATTTCAATCAAGTTTGAATCGAGTATATTGACAATCTTGAGGGCTGATGACACATTCCGATGCTCTTGAGTATAAGACCAGGGAAAATTGAACAATTTGGAGGTGAACAGCCACGACTACCATTTAAGCAGACGGCCGAAAAATTGCTCTTTTAAAAAGGCACCATTTCGAGAAATTAAGCAGGAATTCCTAACCAGAAGGAAAAAAAGACGCAGGAAGATATTTAGAACCGAAAGCTCTATGGTTGTAAGATACAAAGTGTTGGTTTTTTTCTTAATTACGATCTTAATTGAGCGTTTTGTCAACCTAGTATCAAAGAAAGGCATGTAAAGATAGCTTAGAGACCGCAATTGTAAATAAAGGTTAAGTAATTAGGCACTGTTTTACTTTAGGAAATTAATTTGTTAATTTTTACTTTGAATCGTTCTTGGCGATTCGAATATTTACAGAATACTGCATGGAATAAATCTTTTCTGTGCTCGTGGTTTTAAATTTAACAGGAGCGTTTACCCCCGTAACGTCTCAAATATACAGAAATGAAAAGGAAGTGAGAGAGTTCTCGGAATAATGAATGGTATCTGGAAGGTCACAAAAGACGATGGTACAAATCAGGATTGATGTATTGTCTTAATAATGTTGTTTTTGCTGCAAAGTCCCAGTTGAATTGAGCCTGGGGCGAGATTCTCACCATGAGGCTGAGTGGGTCTCAGCAAACTCAATGGGAAGACGTGCCTTTGTGATGTGAGTCTCTATGACTCTGCCACATTTCTTACCCGCCATTCCCGGGGGAATTCCGCATTCGACATTCCCGCAGCATTTTATATACGACATTCCCCAGAATATTCTTTAACTGACCTTTTCCTGGCCATTCCTCATCTGACATTCTGCAGACAAGTCTGTACTCACATCCGACAGTGGTCATACTCCGGACCGTTCTGAACACAGCATTGCTCAGAACATTCTATAACCCACATTTCCAAGAACAATCTACACCCAACATGTCTCAGAACATTATAAGACTGATATTCTCTGGATCATTCTTTAATTACCATTCTCCAGAACTATTTATAACTGACATTTTCCGGAAAATACTACACCTAATTTTACCTGGAACATTCCTTCACTGACATTGCCCAGGACATTCTGTACCTAACATTCTCTGGAACAATCAACACGCAACTTTCTATAACGGCCATTCTCTTGAACATTATATAACTAAGATTCACTTGAACATACGAAACCCAACATTGCCTGGAACATTCGAGAACTGAAATTGCTGGAAACTTTCTATTACTGACAATCCCAGGAATGTTCTACACCCGGTTTTCTATAACGACTATTCCTCAGAACATTGTATCCCTCACATTCCCTGTGACGTTACCTTACCAACATTCCTGGAACTTTCTGCACTGAAGTTCCAAAACTAACATTCTCCAGAACACTCTCTAACTTGCATTCCCCGGAAAACTGTACCTGACATTACTAAGAACATTCCACAACCAACATGCTCTAAGATATTCTATGACTGATATTTTTATGACATTCGAAACGCAACTTTCCCTGGAATATTCTATAACTGATATTCGTCAGAAAATCGTTAATCCGATATTCCCCGGAACAATCTATAACGGACATTCTCCAGAACACTCTGTCACCATCATTCTTTGAAATATTTCGCACCTGACATTTCCTGAAACACTCAATCAATGAATGTTGTTTTGTGACTGACCGAACGTAAGTTAATTGAGCAACAGCTAAGACCGCAAGTTAAGATGCTGTTTCATGGAGAAGGAGACATTGGTCTGAAGTCTTCTCACGCATTTAAAGAGGTGAGTATGGTTTTCCTGCGTTTGCATTTCTTCCCGACACAGGATCAACCATAATTTAAATCAAAAGTCAGAAGTTTTCACTTCCATTTTTCTTCAGGGAACTGAGACAGAATCCTTCAGGACGGCGACGTTTTCACTCTTCGTATTAGGAAATGGAAAGAAGTGACCTGTGTCTGATCTCGAATGATCGATTGTGCAGGAATGTTCCAGAAACCATCTATTATTATGACTGAGTCTTTGTGTGTTTGGGGAAGGGGGGAGGCGTTCTTGTACTATATGACTATTTTTATCATTAATTTAGAACGTCCAATTTGTTATTTCACCTTCAATTATTATAATCTCTGATTACAGTGACACGTATGAAAGCTTCACTCGGTCGTCAATCAAACTGGTCAATTTGCCTCCAGGCTGATGAATAATGCCTTTGTTTGCTTCCTCATAGTTAACGTAGTGACGATCTACGTCCTGCTTTGGAAAGATTGTGGATTATCTTCATGCGTCAGACGCTACTTGGCGGCAATGTCAGTGGCGGATCTACTGGTCATTATCCTTGACCTGATATTGAGACAAATTCCCATCGTATTTCAGAAACAGTTTTATTTCCTATTCTCCATCCGCGTGTGTAACATCCACGCCGTCCTGCTTTATGCAGCAACTGACTGTTCTGTCTGGTTCACCGTCACTTTCACCTTTGATCGGTTTGTGGCCATTTGTTGCCAGAAGCTGAAAGGTAAATATTGCAGTGAGAAAACGGCAGCTGTGGTTCTGGGAGCAGTGACTGTGTTGAGTTGTTTAAAGAACATTTTCTGGTATTTTATGCTCGGAGCTCACTATCAGCTGTTTAACTTACCCTGGTTTTGTTTTACGCGAATGGCTGGTGATTCCATATTTGCCTGGGCCATAATCGAGTTCCTCCACTACATTATAACCCCGGGTCTCCCTTTTCTCCTGATTCTGCTGCTCAATGTTATCACCGTCAGACACATTTTAAAGACGAGCAGAGCGCGGAGGAGACTCCGGGCTCACATCAATGAAGCCGGTCAATCTGACACAGAAATGAGAAATCGAAAAAAATCCATCATTTTATTGTGTGTGATCTCGGCCAATTTCATCCTGTTTTGGTCAACGTTAATGCTGTATTCTATTTGGTACCAGATGCGAGTGTTTGTGCATAGCAGTTTGCAACTAGATTTCTTTGTGCTCGATTTGGGCATTATGCTGCAGCTCCTCAGCTGCTGCACAAACACCGTGATTTATGCAGTCACCCAGACTAAGTTCAGACAGCAGCTGAAGCAAGTGCTGAAATTCCCCTTTACACAAATTCATCAATCAATCAAATTCACTCAATAATCAATCTATCCGTAGGTTTCTCATTTCAGTTCAATGTTTCAACAATGAAGCAGCTTGTCGCTATGATAACAGACTGAAGTTAGTGCTGGTTTGTTCAATCTTGTCCCACAGCGGATTACAGGGACGTATTTCAAGGTTTCTCTCAACCCAATGATCAGCAAGATAAGGCACCATCCCATTGGCTGTACCAAATACATCAATTTGTCAGCAATAAAAATGTTCATTGTGAAGTGCCATGCAGCAGAACCAACGATATTAGTGTTTGTCATTGTGTTGAAAAAGCTGAGCTGAGATAGACAGACTCAGCCCCAAGCCCTGCTCCTTAGAGAAGTGGAGGCGAACGGGACTGTGCTCAAGAGTTGTGTTTAAATCATCCTGTGCATGTTTTCACCTGTGGGTCACCCACCGCAACCAGGCCATGGGCATAATTCATCTCTCTACCCCGTTGATACAATTTCCACTCAATCGCATCTGTCTATCTCTCTCTATTCTTCCGTTCCTCTTTCCCCTTTGACCCCTCTCTTGCACCATTTCGCCAGATGCTCTCCCCCTCTCGTCATTTCTTTCCCTCTGTCTCTCTGCACACACTCTATTTCTCTCCCCTTCTGCCTTTCACTCTCACTCATCCTACCCCACCGCCACCCTCCATCTCTCACCCACCCGATTTTTTCTCCGTCATTCTTATTTATCACCCTCCCTTTCTCTCTCACACCCCTGCTGTATCTGTCTCCATCATTTTTATCTCTCCCTAATTTTCTCCCTCCTCCCAACAACCCTACAGCTGTCTTACCTTCCACACCTCCATCAAACTCTCCACATCTTTCCCATCACTGGGTCAGAGGGAGAGAGAAGGACGAGCGAGTGGGTGTGTCTGATAAATTCGGAAGGAGAGGTAGAGCGAGAGATTCATTGAGACTGAAAGGTAAGTGAGAGAGAGTGGGAGTGTGAGCGAGAGAAAGAGGCGATAGAGCATCGCGCAGGAGACTGACAGGAAGGTGAGCAAAAAGTTTAAAAACTCACCCTTAGCATCGGTGCCCGCCATTGCTTTTCGAGCAGTAGGGTGTTCGCGAGCGTCGAGCAAGTGGGTGTCGGGAAGGTAAGCAAAATATTCCTAACCACTCCTCTGACCGCGACCAAGCCATTGCTATTCCAACATGATGTGTGGGAGCTTCGAGTAGGAGGCTGTCGGAGAGGTCACGAGTTTCCATATTTGGGCACTTGCTTTAGCTTAAACATTACTCATGTAGTGCCTTCCAGCAATCCTTCTCAAAACAAGCAAAAATCAGTGCATCGGTTAGTGAGGTGATGTATTTTCTTTCGTGTTTCACTTTTTCAGCGGTGCATTTGGAAACTTAGAGCAGTGGGAGAGTAGGTTCACGCAGTTGAATATTCCTCCTGCAGTATGTGGGAGGAAACGGTCACCTCTAATGTACCTGCTGACTATATTTGTGGGAAGTCCACGCAGCTGCAGGTCCTTGAGGACCCTGTCATTGAACTGGAGCTGGAGCTGGATGAATTTCGGATCATTCAGGAGGCGGAGGGCGTTATTAATAAGGTTTTCAGGGACGTGGTTATTCGACAGCTCAGTGAAGAAGGGAGTTGGGTTGCCATCAGGTGATCAAAAGGGAGCCAGCAGGCAGGTGCAGGTTTCTCCTGTGGTCTTTTCCCTCAAAATACGTAAACCATGTTGGATGCTGTTGCAGGGAGGACCACTTACCAGTGATACACTGTGGAGCAGAGCGACCTCTCGATGACTCTGTCCCTGTCACTCAGAGCGGAGTGGGGAAAAGGAGCAGAGCTTCAATCATTGCAGATTTCATAGACCTGGGACAGATATGAGATTTTGTGGTAACTAAGGAGAGACTCGCGATGGGTGTGTTCCCACTTGTGTGCGACAATTCGTGATGTCTCTGCTCGTGTTTTCCAGATCCTTGATTGGGAACAAGAGCAGTTCCAAGTTGTGGTCCACATAGGCACATCGAGGAAGAAAAATAGGGATTGGAGACAGCAATTCAGGGAGCTAGGATGGAACCTGAGAGCAGGAACACACTGAGTTATTATCTTTGGTTTGTTGTCCTTGCCACGTGCTAGTGAAGTAGCGAACAGGGAGAATGCGGAGCTGAACCCGTGACTGCAGGACAGTACAGAAGGGAAGGTTTTGGATTGTTGGATAATTCGAGCTCTTTCTGAGGAATGTGGGACTTCATAAAACAGCATGGTCTTCACGTGAAGCAGAGGGAGACCAGTACCCTGGAAGAAATTTGGAAACTCCCTTCGGGGAGAGTGTTTATACTAACGCAACAGAAGTTTGGGAACCTGAGTTGGCATTACAGTGTACAGGATGTTGAGGGTGCTGATGTCAGGGATAGGTTTGAAATGTTGCGAGAGGGCACTGGCAATCAAGATGTTGGTTTGAAATGTGTGTGCTTCAATGACAGGAGACTAAGAAACAAAGAGAGGGTGAAAGTGCAGCATTGATTGTAATGTAGTCGTTGTAGAGGCATGGCTGGAGGAAGGAAAGGAATGGTTGTTCCCGATTCCAGGATAGAGATGCTTCTGCAAGAATAGAGAAGATGTTAAAAGAGCCAAGCATATGTCGTATTTTTAAACAAGAGTTGTAATACTGCAGATGAGATAACTCATATTGATTTTGAGGACTTATCCACTGAGGTACTTTTGATGTGGTTAGAAACAGAAAAGGAGAGTTCACTCTACTAGGAGTTTTCTGTATGCCTCCGAAATATTCCAAGGATGTAGAGGAAGGGATGGCTAAGATGATACCCGATTGTAGCGAGACTAACAGGATGATTCTAATGGGGAACTTTGACTTCCCCAACATAAGCTGGGAATGCTATAGTTACAAGCAGTTTAGGTGGATCAGCATTTGTACAATGTGTGCAGAATGGTTTTTGACACAATATGTTGAATGGCCAACAAGGGAAGATACTATATTGGAGTTGGATTGGGGAATGAACCCGGCAACGTGTTCGCTTTGTCGGTAGGTGAGCTCTTTGGCAATAGTGAACATAATTCGGTTATGTTTACAATAGCTGCGATAGGTATATATTGCAAGGAAAGAGGTAGGAATGGGGGTGAAAGCAATTATGATGTGATCAGTTAAGATTTAGGATGGACAGGATGGGGAAGGAAACTGCAGGGGACTGGCACACCTGACCTATGGAGCTTAATCAAGGAACAGCTACTGCAGATTCCTGATAAGAATATATCTATTAGTGGTGAAGGCAGTTATCAAAGAATTTGAAACCCTTGACAAGAGGAAGAATGCTTATGCGAGGGTAAGGCAAGACGTCTAGGTTAGCGGGCGCAAGCCTTATAAGTTAGACAGAAAATATCCACAAAGAGGGCTCAGAAGAGACAGTAGGGTGCACGAGAAGTTGTTGTTGAATATGATCAAGGAAAAACCCAAGACGTTTTACAATGAAATCAGAAATAAAAGAATGACTGGATTACGATGAGTGCCAATCAAAGACAGTAGTGGTAATTTGTGTGTGGAATCTGAGCACATGGGGAAAGCATTTCATAAATATTTTTCGTCAATTTCCATATTGGAAAACAGCAATGCTTTTGATAAAGCAGAGATACAGGCTACAAATTTAACAGGGATTGGCGTTGACAAAGAGGATGTTTTCATAAATCGAGAAGATCCGAATTTAGCTAAAATCCTTGGCCGGATGAGATTTATCCTCAGATTCTCTGGGAAGCCAGGGAGGAGATTGCAGATACTTTGGCTTCGATCTTTATGTCGTCATTGTCGTCAGGAGTATTGCCAGAAGACTGGAGGATAAGAAACGTTGTTCTTTTGTGTCAGGAGGGGAATCAGGGCAACGCTTCTAATTATAGGTCTTTTAGACATCCTTCGATTGCGGGTAAGTTGTGAAAGGATTTGAAGAAATAGGATGTATTCTTATTCTGGAAAGGAATAAATTGATTAGGGGTCGCCAACACAGTTTTGCGAAGGGTAGGTCGTGCCACATTTGATTATTGCGTTCTTTGAGAAGGTGACAAAAAACAGGTGGATGAAGGTCAAGCCGTGTATATGGACTTCCGTAAAGCGTTTGATTCGTTACCACGCAATAGGCTATTGCATATAATACGGTGTTTTTGCATTGATTGTCATCGCGGTTTGGATCAGAAATTTGCTCGCTGAAATAAGGTACAGGGACGTGGTTGATGGGAAATGTTTATCCTGGAGCTCTGTTGTCAGTGGTGTTCCGTAAGGATCTGTTTGGGAGCCACTGCTGTTTGTTATTTTTATAAATGATCTGGATATGGGCGGAGAAGGATGGATTATTGCGAATGACGTGAAGGTGGGCAGAGTTGTGGATAGCGCTGAAGGATGTCGTGGGTTACAGAGGAACACCGATAAGATGCACAGCTTGTTTCAGCAGTGGCAAGTAAAGTTTAAAACAGATAAGTGTGAGGTAGTTCACTTTGGAAGGAGTAACAGGAATGCACAGTACTGGAATCATGGTAAAATCCTTTGCAGAACGGAGAGATCACGGTGTCCAGGCGTATAACTCACTAAAAGTTTCTCCACGTGTTGGTAGGGTTGTTAAGAAGGCATAGGTTTGGTTGACGTTTGTTTGCAGAGCGACTTACTTTCGGAGCCAGGAGGTTATGCTTCAGCTGTACAAGACACTGTAAAGTTTGCGCTTGCAGTATTGAATGCAGTTCTGGTCACCGCATTAGAGGAAGGGTGTGGAGACTTTGGAAATAGTGCAGAGGCGATTTACTAGGATGTTGTCTGGTTTGGCAGAAGGTCCTCTGAGGGACGTCTGAGGCTTTCTTCGTTGGAGAAACCAAAGTTGAAAGGATTTAATCGAGACACATAAGGTACTCAGAGCGTACGACTGGCTGGACAATCACAGCCATTTTCATCCAATGGTGAAGGCTAATACGACGAGACATCGCTTTAAATAGAGGGCTGATAGATGTAGAACAGATATTAGGGGTAGATTCTTTACTCAGTGTGTAGTAGGGGTGTGGAACGGCCTTCCTGCAGAAATTGCAGACTCACCGACGTTAAGTGAATTTTAATGGACATTGGGCATGTATATTGTGAGTTATCGGATTGTGTAGGTTAGATGGGCATCAGATAATTTTGATAGGTCTGCGCAACATCGAGGGCTGAAGTGCCTGTGCTACGCAGTAACGTTGTATGTTCTATATTCGATGAGTGCGAGTGCTACAGAGAGAGAGGGAAAAGGGTAGCCTGAGAGGGAGTCAGGGCAGAGTAGAGAGAGAGAGAATGGGACGGGAATAGAGAAAGACTGTGAGGAAGATATAGAGAGTGAGGGATGCACAGACAGAGTGTTGGAGGAGATGAGAGAGAATGAGGGAGAGTTATGGGGTGTCGAGACAGATAGAGAGGCAGAGGATAGAGAGAGACAGTTGGATTTCGGCAAAAATGAGATACAGAAAGGAAGGTGTGTCGAGAAAAGGAGGGTTACAAAGAGAGTGGGAGAAAGAGCGATGGTAGTAGGAAGGGGAGAGTGGTAATGGAGAATAGAGAGAAAGATTGGGGAAGGTGATGGAGAGAACGAAAGAGAGTAGGAGGCCGGTAGAGAGAGTGGGGAGAACTGAAGAGAGACAGAGATAATGGGGCCGTTAGAGAGATAGTTGAAAGGGGGACGGAGAGACACAGAGAGGTTGGGGTGTTGAGAGAGAGAAAGCGAAATTGGGAGGTTGACGAGGAACAGACAGAGTGGGGGTGGAGAGAGAGGAAGCGTGGGGGAGTGGGATAGAGTGAAGTTCGGTGAGTGGGATAGAAGGAGAGAGGCAGCGGGAGCGGACTGTCGAGAGACAGTGGTGGGGTGAAGATGTTGAGAGTGGAAAGTGGGTACACAGAGAGAGAGTGAGAGGTGTGCGGTGAGAATGCGAGGAGATTACGGAGAGTGAGCGAGTGGAACAAGATCATAGAGAGTAGGAGTGTCTTAGAGTGAGAGATTGAGAGCGGGTTGGAAAGAGGGAAAGAGAATCAGAGGGTGGTCGGAATAGTGTGAATGTATTGGAGGGGTGATGAGAGAGACAGGGTGAGGAGGGCATAGAGATATAGGAAGAGCAAGAATGGCGGAGCGGTCCAGAGCGAGAGAAGGGGAGTGAAACGAGAGTATGCTTTTGGTCAGGAGATATAGAGAGTGAGGGAGGGCGCTAAAGAAAGAGAGCGTATGTGAGGTGGCAAGGAGAGATCACAGGGATAGGGAGGACTGACGATCGAGAGAGATAGGCAGGCAGGTAGTGTGAGTGGGGGGTTGGAGAGAGGATGGCGTGAGCATTCGCGAGAGAGGAAGAAACAGTGGGCCAGGCGAATAGAGTGAGTTGGAGTTGGATAGGGAGGAAAATTGGGAGGGGGATAGAGAGAGGTTTAGCATGCCTGGCCATGGGGTGGTAGCGAGAGAGAGAGATAGAAAGAGAGTGAGGGACCTGGGAGAGAGACACAGAGCGTGCTCGGGAGGCTGGGCAGGGTATGGAGAGGCCGTGTGTGAGAGGGTGGTGAGAGAGAGAGATGGAGTCGATGTTCCAGACAGAGACAGAGAGAGGGAGAGAGAGAGAGACAGGGAGGGGGTAGCGAGTGAGTGTGGGAGAGGGCAGGCAGAGAGATGGGAGTGTCGGGAAAAAGAGCATGGGACTGTTATAGAGAGAGAGAGTGACAAGGATGTTCGTGGGAGGAAGAGATTGTGGTGTGTGTAGAATAGAGAGAGCGGGAGGGATGTAGAGACAGAGAGAATGGGAGGGTTTCAGAGACAGACAGAGTAGGAGGAAGGAGGAGAGTTAAACAGAAACGGAGCTGGAGGTAGAGGAGGGGGTTGAAAGAGTGCGAGAGATGCTTACAGAGAGAGCAAGGAAGTGGGTGGTGGTAGCGAGGGAGATAGTGGAGGGACTAGAGAGGGAGATAGTGGGCGAGGTGTCGGCGAGGCAGAGAAACACAGTGGGAGGCAGGCAGACAGGCAGAGTGGGGGAGAGATGGAGAGAGAGAGAGGCAGAGGGTCAGAGAGAGGGAATTGGCACAGAGAGAGGCTGACTTGGAGAGGAGGGTTGTCGATAGAACGTGCGATTTGGAAGTCGTTCAGAGGGGGAGAAATAGTGAGAGGGGAGACACAGATACGTAGAAGTCGGTGTGAGAGAGAGAGGGAGAGTGTAGGGGCGCCGAGGGAGGGTGGACCAGGTATACAGAGACAAACAGTGGATGGCAGGTAGAGAGAGAGAGAGAGTAAGGGATGGAGAGGGAGGAAAGGAGAATACAGAGAGAGAGAGTGACAGGGAAAAGAGAGAGTGCGAGGAGGATACAGAGAGATGAAAAGGGAAGTGGATGGAGTGACAGAGGAAGATGGGTGTTGAGAGAAAAACGTTGGTGGGTTACAAAGTGAGAGAGAGAGGTTGATGAGGGGAGGGTGAGAGAGACAATGCGCGAGAGTGGCGAGGGGAAGAGTTGGCGGGAGGTAGAGAGAGTGATCAGCATATACAGAGAGAGTGGGAGGGATGTAGAGAGGGGGGTGCGAGTATCATAGATAGAGAGAAAGAGAGTGGGGAGCGGACTAGAGAGGGACAGATTTGGAGCTGTTTGGTGAGATAGAGTTGGATATGTGTAGAAAACGAGACGGTGGGGTTGCAGAGAGAGGGTGTGAGCTTCAAAGGCAGTGAGTGGGAGGCAGTTGGAGAGAGAGTGAGAAGGCGGCAGTGGGAGATTGTGGGACAGTTGTGGAGAGAGTGGGAAAGTACTAGAGTGAGATAGAAAGAGATTGTGACAGGAGAGAGAGAGAATGACAGGTATGTACCGAGACAGAGAGTGCGAGAAAAAGCGACCACCAGATAAAGGGAGTGAGGCAGAGAGAGAAATCAAACAAGATGGAGAGGGAGGGAGAGAGATTCAAGCATGGAGACGGAGACAGAGAGAGGGTCTGTAAGGGAGAAGGAAAGAGATACCTGCATTTATTGGGAGAGTCAGACAGACGGAGATGAGGAGACAGCATCAGATAGAGGTAGTGAGGACGGCAGAGTCAGTCAGAGTGTGAGGGAGACGGAGTCACACATACAGAGACGGAGACTGACAGAGCCAGACAGGGAGAGGGAAATAGGGAGTCAGAAGAGAGGCAGAGAGAGATTCAGACAAAGGGAGAGGGAGAGAGCGAAATTCGGGGAAGGGATTGTGTGAAAGATTCTGGCAGTGAGGCAGGCAGGTAGAGAGGGAGAGAGTTGGGCACAGAGAAGGGAAGAAATAGAGAGTGAAGGACAGTAAGACAAAGGAAAATGTAAAGAGAGGAGAGAGTCAGACAGAGGGTAAGGGTGAGAGGGAAATGCGGGGAAGGGATTGTGAGAAAGATTCTGACAGAGAGACAGGCAGTTGGAGGGGGAGAGTGAGAGAGTTAGGCCCAGAGAAGGGGAATGGAGAGTTAGAGAGTCAGACAGAGGAAGATAGAAAGAGGAAGTGACAGAGTCAGGTATAGGGAGAGGGAAAATGGAAGACTCAGACATTGGCGGGGGGGAGGGGGGGTGAGAGAGAGTCAGCTAGCGAAAGAGGTAGAGAGAGTGTCACACACAGGGAGAGGGAGAGGAAGAGTCAGACAGATTGGGGGGGAGAGAGAGACAGAGAGATGGAAAGGGAGAGAGAGCGTCACAGACAGAGAGTGGAAAGAAAGAGAGTCGGACAGTGGGAGCAGGGAGAGAGAGTTTCAGACACAGGGAGAGAAAGCGATGGCGAGAATGAGAAAAAGAGTCCAACAGAGAGATGGAGAGATGGACAGAGCGTCAGAGGGAGAGGGAGACAGAGAGAGCCGGGCAGAGGTAGAGGGAGACAGAGAGAGAGTCAGGTAAATGCAGAGTGAAAAGGATAGAGCGAGTCAGACAGAGGGAAAGGCAATGTCAGACAGACTGAGGGAGTGAGAGAGTTAGACAAATAGACAGGGAGATTGACTAATACAAAGAGCTGAAAAGGGAGAGAGTCAGAGGGAGAGGGAGAGGGAGTGTCAGACAGACACTGGGTGAGGGCCTGACGCAGAGAGTATGTCAGGCAGAAGGCACGGCACGAGAGACATAGTGAGGCAGAGTCAGGCAAAGGAAAATGGAGAGTTGAAGAGAGAGAATTCGATAAGCAGGCAGAGGGCGAGGGAATCGGAGATACTACGTCAGAGACAATGGGGAGAGAGGAACAGAGAGAGAAAGAGAGTGATACAGAGGGAGAGCGAGACGGATTCAATCAGAGGGGGAGGGGAGAGATTGTGTGTGTGTGTGTAAGACGGGAGTGATACAGAGAAAGAGTCAGGTCCTCGTGTCAGGGTGAGAGAGAGATTCGGAGAGAGAGAGAGAGAATGGGAGAGAGTTGGAAGGAGAGCCAGACAGATGGAAAGGGAGAGGTAGATACTCAGGCAGAGAGAAGGGGAGAGGGAGAAGAGACACATTCAGACAGAGGTAAAGGGAAAGAAAGACAGTCGGACAGAGGGAGAGGGAGAGTCAGACAGAGGGAGGGAAGACAGAATCAGACAGATGGACAGGGTAAGTAGAGATTCGGACAGCGGGAGAAGATTTGAGAACGTCAGCCAGAGGGAGAGCGTGAGAGCACGTCAGACAGAGGGAAAGGGAGAGACGGGTTGAATGTCAGACAGATTGACAGGGAGAGTTGGAGAGAGAGTCAGGCAGAGGGAAAGGAAAATGAAGGAGAATAAAACAAATGAAGAGAGACGGTCGAAAGACGGAGGTGAGAGAGAGAGAGACAGACAGAGGGAGAGGGATGCAACGACAGACAGGGAGAAGGAGAGGGAGTCAGGCGGAGGGAGTGAGAGAGTGATTCAGGCGGAGGAAGAATGAGAGGGAGAGTGAGACAAAGGGACGGGGAAGAGAAAGAATCAGATATAGGATGGGGAGAAAGAGGGAGACAGACAGAGAAATAGGACATTGAGAGTCAGACGGGGGGAGAGGGAGACGGAGAGAAAGAGTCAGAATGTGGGAGAGCAAGAGAGCCAGGAGGATGGAATGGGATAGAGAGAACCTGACGGATAGAGAGAGAGAGAGATATCGGACATCGGGTGGGACGGGTGAGAGATTCAGACGGAAGGGGCTAGAAAGAGAGAATCCGACAGCTGGTAGGAAGAGGGTGAGTCAGATGAAACGAGTGGGAGAGACAGTCACAGAGATAGTGAGAGTTTGAGACCAAGGGGGAGAGAGTCAGAAAGTGGAAGAGTAGGTGTGGCAGAGTCAGAGGGGGAGAGTAAGGGACAGAGCGTCAGACAGATGGAATGGATGGAGAGACAGAGAGAGAGACAGACAGCGAGAAGGAGAGACGGAATTCAGACAGAGGGAGGGGGAACCGAGAGATGGAGAGAGTCAGGCAAACGATGAGGGAGAGAGAGTCGGACAAAGGGAATTGTTTAGAGAGACAATCAGGGAGAGGGAGGGAGAGATATTCTGACAGAAGGAGAGAAAGAGACAACAGAGAGTCAGACAGAGGGGGAAACAGAGGGAAAGAGAGTGTCAGACGGGGTGTGGAAAGAGAGAGATCGAGACCCAGACTGGCGGGGGCGGTGGAAAGAGAGAGAGAGGGTGAGAGAGAGAGGGCGAGACAGAGAGAGAGTGTCAGATAAAGGGAGAGGGGAGACAACGAATCAGATGGAGGAGGTGAGTGAAAGAGTAAGAGACAAACGGAGAAGGAGGGGGTTCAAGGGGGAGTCGAGCAATAGGAGGGATAAGAAAGAGAGAGTAGGCCAGACTGAGAGGGAGAGAGAGAGGCAGACAGATGGTGGGGGCGAGACAAAGAGTCAGAGACGGCAAGAGGATTTCAGATAGAGTGAGACGGCGAGAGAGTTTCAGACTGAGGGAGAGGGGGAGCGTCAGACAGATGGAGTGTTACAGGCTGAGTGAGTTTGAGAGAGAGGGGGGAAGAGTCTGGCAGAGGAGAGGGAGAGAGAGTGCCAGTGTGTGTTAGAACGAGGAAGAGTCAGACGGAGTAAAGAGAGAGAGAGTGAGAGTCAGTCAGAAGGAGAGAGAGTTAGGCAGTGAGAGAGCGGAAGAAGAAGAGAGAGAGTAGGCAGAGGGTAAGGGGCAGACAACGGTAGAGACAGTAAATGGTAGAGGAAAGTGAGACTCAGACGGAAGGAGAGGAAGAGGGAAAGATAGAGAGTCAGAGAGAGAGGGAAAGCAGGAGAAAGAGTCAAACAGAGGGAGAGGACAGAGAGTTACAGAGAGAGAGAGTCAGATACATTCCGATCGATGCAGTTAGAGAGTTCCAGAGAGAAAGAGAGGGAGGAAGGAAGTCGGAGAGAAAGCAAAACAGAGAGACGGAGAAAGAGAATTTGGAGAGAGGGATTATGAGAGATGGAGTGAGACAGCGATGGAGATTGCGGGAGAGAGAGAAACTGTGAGTTGGAAGAGATGGAGTGTCAGGCAGTGGGATGGGTGAGAGAAAGAATTGGGCTGTGAGAGAAATAGAGAGAGTGTCAGAAACAGGGAGGGGGAAAGCGGGAGAGAAAGTCTGACAGAGGGAGAGGAGAGAGAGTCAGAGAGGGAGAGAGTGAAAGACAGCGTTTCAAACAGAGGGAGAGTGAGAGAAGAGTTGGACAGAGAAAGAGCGACAAACCGAGTTGGACAGATGGAGTGCGAGGGGCGGGGAGATAGTCAGGCAGAGGGAAAATGAGAGACAGAGTCATACCTAAGGAGAGAGTGAGAATCTAACAGAAGGAAAGGAAGGGAGAGAGTCAGACAGAGGTTGAGGATGGGGAGAAAGAGAGACAGATTTCAGGCAAACAGAGGCAGAGGAAAGTGAGAGTCAGACAGTGGGAGAGGCAGAAAGAGACAGAGGGAGAGAGAGTGAGTGTGTCAGGGAGAGGGTTGATGGAGAGAGTTTGAGTCAGACAGGGGTGGGATGAGAAGTTGATAAACAGACATAAGGAGAGGAAAGTGAGAGTCATACAGTGAGAGAAGGAGAGGGATCGGGAGAGAGTGAGGCAGAGGGAGAGAGAGAATGTGTCAGTCACAGGGAGAGGGGTGCGACGGATAGAGTCAGATAAAGGGAGATAGAGAGAGATACATGCACAGAAATTGCAAAGGGGAAGATTGTGAGAGAGAGCTGGAGAGGGAGACAGCTTAAAACGGAGGGTGCGGAGAGATGTCAGGCAGACAGGGATTGAGCATCAGACTGAGGGAGAGGGATGGAGAGAGAGTCAGAGAGAGGGGGGATTGCCAGAGGAAAGAGAATTGTAAATAGTTTGTGGAAGACGAAGTGATAGAGATGAGCAGCATGGAAAGAGAGCCTTCAGTCCAACCCGATGAAATATCGGAACCAGTCTAGTCCCACTTGCCAGCATCCGGCCCGTATCCATCCAAACCAAAATATCCATCGATCAGAGAGTGGGAGGGGCAATAAGGGGGAGAGAGAGGGGAAGGGATAGGAAAAGGGAGAGACAGGCAGAATCAGAGAGTGAAACAGAGATTCAGGGAGGCAGAGATAGACAGAAAGAGTCAGACAGAGGCAGAGAGTCAGAAAGTGTCAGACAGAGGCAGACGGAGACACCGTAAGAGCGTCAGACAGAGGATAAATGGGGAACAGAAAGTCGGAGAAAGGGAGAGGGAGAGGGAGAGAGACAACGTCTGACAGAAGGTCAAGAAGAGGGAGAGTGTGTCAGAAGGAAATAGAGGGAGTGTGATCGACTCATGCAGAGGGATATTGAGGGAAGAATATTCAGTTAGAGGGAGGGGTGGGAGGGTGTGTCAGGCAGAGTGAGAGGGACAATGACCAACTAAGACAGGGAGGGAGAGAGAGAGAGTCAGGGAGAGGGAGAGGAGGAATACAGTGAGTGAGGCAGAGGGTGAGGGGGTGAGAGAGGAAGAATCAGACAAACATAAGAAGAAAGTGAGTGCCAGACAGCGAGAGACAGGGAGGGATGAGAGATTGTCAGTCCCCTGAAGAGGCGGGAGGAGAGAGGGAGAGAGTGGAAGAGCGAAAGAGAGAGAGAGATAGTCAAACAGAGAGAGTGGCAGAGAGAGAGAGAGAATGAGTCAGACAGGAGAGTGAGACCTGGAGAAAGAAAGAGTTTCTCTGTGTCAGACCGAGGAGAGAGGGACAGAGTGTCAGACAGAGAGAGACTGAGAAAAAAAGCGTCAGACAGAGGCAGAGGAGAGAGAAAGAAAGACAGAGAGAGCGAGTAAGAGAGAGACAGACAGACGGGTGCGGGAGACAGAGATTCGGACAAAGGGAGAGGTAAGAGATAGAGTCAGACAAAGGGAGAGGAAGAAAAAGAGTCAGTCAGAAGGCGAGAGAAGAAGAGTCAGCCAGAGGGGCAGAGATGGAGAGGACGTTGGACAGAGGGAGTGGGTGAGAAACAATGAGAGGAAGTCAGTGAGAAGGTGCAGGAAGAGAGATTAGGACACAGGGAGAGAGGAGTTAGAGGAAGTGAGAGCGTCAGAGAGATATAGGGAAGGAGAGACAGATTCAGAGCGAGAGTTACGCAGTGTGACAACGTCAGACAGCGGTAGAGTATGCGAGTGAATCAGATGGAGGGAGGAGAGAGCGAATGTCAGTCAGAGGGACAGTGGAAAGGAGTAAATTTTAGAAAGAGGAAGGGAAAGAGTCAGACAGGGGAGAAGGAAAGAAAGACAGTCAGACACAGGGAAAGAGATACAGAGAGTCAGACAGAGGGAGATAGAGTGGGAGTTTGACAGAGTGGGATGGTGTGAAGGAGAGAGAGAGCAAGTGGGAGAGAGAGAGTCAGAGTCAGTGAGAGAGAGAGAGAGCTAGAGTTATACAGTGGGAGAGGGACAGGGAGTCAGAGCGGTGGTGACAGGGTAGAAAACACAGAGATATACATACAGAGGGAGAGGAGAATGAGATTCAGACAGTGCAGGAGGGAGCGAGATAGAGAAATAGGCAGACGGAGGGAGGGTGTGGAGAGTGAGAGATCCAGATGGAGTGACCGGGAGTGTCAAAGCCTAACATTGGTAGAGGATTTAAAATTTTGAATTTAGGCAAAAAAAGTAGATTTCTACTATTTAAAAATTATTTCTTGATTTAAAAGAATAACATAAAATGGCCTGTGAAACATATTACTGATTGCAGAATAAACTTCCAGTTCAATGATAAGGGGAAAATAGATCTTTCATAAGGTGAATGCGGACACATTAATTGACCATTTGAACTAACCTTGAAGTGATACATGACTTGAAAATTGACGTAAATAAGATATCCTTCATAAACAAATACCATTGGATTACCCTGTCTTCATTCATATCACCATATTACAGTTCAATTGATTTCTTTTATAATGAAGACCCCTTTCCCAGGAAATATCATTGGATTAAATTGCTTATTAATGTCACCTTATTGTATGTGATCCGTCTTTCTTGTGATTAAAGTTGTATTATTTTTAAAACATACATAAATATTGCATAATATTCAAATATAATTGTGCAACTTCATCACAGAACACAGTCGCTTTCATCTCTGTGTTGCTGGATAGAATTGTATCAAAGTTACTTAATTCAATAAACTAATGATCCTTGCTTTTGCAATAGACCGCATTTGTCGATTGTTTCGGCTGATCTCGAACCAAGAGACCCCTATTGAGGCTTCAACATCTTCATTTTGGTGCTTTGACACGGTTCAGCTCAGACAGATTGTTAACAGCGGTGTAAGAGTTAAATATCATTCACGACTGAGTATTGAGGAACTCGGTCCGCCAGATGTGAGTATTTTGACAGTGTTTAGTTTTCTTCTCATTCAAATTGTGTTTGATGTGACCCCTTACTGTTAATTTTCCAGTCCAGCCTGAAAGGATCAGTCAGAGTAAGATAGGGTTTGGGGGACTTTTAAAAAAGAATGCTTTAAAACATTTAAAAGAGATTAATTGAAGTTTAGGGTGTTTTGGTACTTGGAGAATGGTCCTCGAAAATGGCTGAATTCTGAGGGGAGGGTTAAAAACTGAATTCGTAAATTTCTGTTCTTTCAAAAACAAACTCCCGATTTATGTTGACTTTCAAAGATCTCTCGAGGTTTGTAATTTCCAGTTTCTAATTTTGAAAAAAAAAACTTTGTTTATTTTCGGGTTTGGACTGTTCTAACTTTTTTTGTCGTTTTCTAAAAATATTCGATTCCTTAAACTTCGTTAATTATCGGTCTCGGACTTTTATTTTCGGATCTCAGAAAAGTCGATTGCTTAAACTTCATTTCCTTTCGTTTTCGGAATGTTTTAGCTTCATTTTTTTGGTGTTAAAAAAACTTCGATCTCTCAAAATTCGTTAATTTTCGGGTTTGAAAATAATTGATCGCTTGAACTTCATTAATCTCCGAGTTTAAAAAAACCTTCGATCTCTTGAACTTCGTTAATTTTAAGGTTTTTAAAGAATAATGTCTTGAACTTCGTCAATTTTCGAGTTTTAGAAAAGAACTTCGATATTTCAACTTATGTTAATTTTCGTTTTTTTAAAAAAAAATCATCTCTTGAACTTCGTTACTTTCCGGATTTTTTTTTAAAAAGCTTAGATCACTTGAAGTTCGTTACTTTTCAGGTTAAAAAAAACTTCGATCTCTAGAACTTGATTCATTTTCGAATTTAAAAAAAAATCTTCGATCTCTGGAATTTCGTTAATTTCTGGAATAAAAGAAATTCAATCTCTTGAACTTCGTTAACTTCCACGTTTAAAAAAAATACTTTGATCTCGCGGACTTGGTTAATTTCAGGGTTAAAAAAGAACACTTTGGATTCCCGAACCTTGTAAATTTCCAGGTTCTTAAAATTCGGATGCTTGTATTTTCAGCAGTTTTCGGAGGCTGTTGCCCTGAACAGTTTCAATATGGGCAGTTGTTTAAGAGGGCTCCAATCGTTCAAGTCAGTAGTGAGTAAGGTGACTCCCGATATGAGAAGTTTCTAGGAGGCAAGAGGCTCCCGATATTTGAAGTAATCAGGGAAGCAGTTGGCTCCCGATATTTGATGTTTTTTAGGGAAGACAAAAGGCCTCCAGGTTTAAAATAGGTTATTGTAAATATAATTAAAAATACATAATAATAAGTAAATAAATAATTAACTATTATGAAAAACTTGCAATATTTCTTGTCTAAAAATAAACTTAAGTATTGACTGGAGTATTTTTTTGAAATGGGCAATTACATACCAGAACAGATGATCTTTCATCAACATTAGAGAAATTTCCCGAAAATTCTGAGGCCTTTAGAAAACTGTCTGGAGCTATAAACAAATATTGATTGATGAAGAATGACCGTTATGTGGCCATAAAGCTGTTCAATTGGTTTTATCTGCTCAGCAATTGATTTGGCGCCATAACATGGGAGTGGGAAGGAAAGAGTTAATTGGACTATGGCGACAGTTTTGTGATGAGAGGCACAAAGAATCAATTTGCCGGTCGTGATAGGATACTACCTTCAAATTGGGGATTGAATTGACTGAAAATTCTCAAATTCCCGTCACTCCCCCACAGCCCATTTCTCTGTCTTCCCAGTTCAGGCCTGTCAATGATCCTTGTACTTCGAAATCTCAAACTGTTGTAAGTTCAGCCGTAAAACCCCGATCCGAAGCATGCACTACTGAAGGTACAAAGACCCTTGATCCTCCTAACCCTTTTCAGAATGGAGATCACATTCCTTATAATACTCAGATTAAAAATCAGTCCAGATCTACTACTAAGCGTCATCTGCAACAATCAGAAACTTTCTCAAATTCCTCTTCTGAAGATACAGAAGATGAGACACCCACATTAAGCATGTTCCCTGTTACGGAACTACCGAACCCTCAAGCTGCTGCTCCTAACGCCACTCTCCACATTTATTGCCCATGGAAGCCCCATGAAATTATATCTGTCATTAGTAATGCACCGGAACCTCACAAGGCACCTCAGCCTTTTGTTGATTTCTTAAATACAACAAATACTTTTTATGATGGTAATGCAAAGAACCTTTGGTCACTTTTACAGAATTTCTTTTACCCACTCTGAATATGCACGTTGTATTGGACACAGTAATCATAACAATTTTACTGATTTTGCTAATGCTATAATTCAGGAGCAACAAAGACAAGATTTCATTTTAGCTGATGCATCTGATGTATTGGCAAAAAAATATTGACTTTGCTCGTGTTCTGGAACATCGACCGAAATATAAACAGACTGCTGATGATTTTTTGGAACGTTTTAGAGAATGATATGAATCTTATTCTGGAGATCAAGACCGAAATTTTAATGCTGTTAATACACAGTTTACCTTTGTCTTATTGAACGGTTTGCTGTCTTCTGTTACCACAACAGTCAAGAAAAATAACTTGAAATGGGTTAAAGCCACTCCTAATCAAATCCATCGTTCTATTCGCGTTTTATGAAAACATCAAAGTGAAGAAAAGCCTCAAGTTCGTGGGTAATCGGTATTTGTTTTTCGAGAAGGAATTATTCCAATCAAACATGCCTGCGTATCAATACAGGTTTTGTAACTACCAATACAACAATCGCGGGCATAATCACAGGGCACTTTACCCTCAGTCCAGAAATATGCCTATTGGCTGTTTTAATTGTAAGGGGCGATATCATTAGGTCCGTGACTGCCCGATCCAATGCTGCTCTGTCTGTGGGAATAGTTACGATTGGGGTGCTGTTTGCCCTAAAAAGGTATTAAAGAAAGAACAAAGAAGACAATTTACCAATGTTTCTCAGAATACTCCTTTTTCTCAACGGTTACATAATTGTCCTTTACGTGAACCCACAGTCCTACTTAGAGTAACCAACAGGTGGTATCCTTTTCTAATTGACACAGGAGCTTCAATGTCTTCTGTAAAATCTGTCATGGACGTGCCAATTACAAAACGAATAAAGAGTTTGTCTGGTCTGCAATGGGAGAGCAAAGAATATCCAATTTGCGAACCAGTTCCTGTTTATTTTTGAGGTTATTCCCTGTTTCAACATTTTGTGATGAGAAAGAAAATATCTTGCAACTTGATGGAATGAGACTTGCTTTGCGACTTTCCCGTTAATCTTGCATGTTCCCCTGATGGTGTCCAGCTCGATACTGACTCATCCGAACGTCCATTTTCTTTATCTACTAACTGCAATGGTGCCAACATGATATTGATCCTCCAAAATTAGCAGATCACATTATTCTTGCTTATTATCGAGAAGGCCAGGATAAAACTCTTGAAAATTTTTTCACAGATTTAATGAGAATCAAATGGACTGTTCACATGGACTGGCCCATGTCACTGGTCGAGAAGGAGAGGCAGATTTCGTTTAAATACATCCTCATCTATGGATGTCAAGGGACTTATCAGCACCTCATAATATTGGAAAAATTAACTCACCTCACCATGCTAAAGAACTTGGCCCTATGGTTCACTGTGCAATTATCAAATTGACCCAAATTGTTACATGTTGCAGACAATACAAGAAGTTATGACTGTTCAAAATTACACAGCTCCTACCTCTTGCAATGCTACACTTCAGCATCATGAGAGTCGGGACAGCTTTAACTTAGTCAATCCGAATATATGGTCTGAGAAATTGACTCATAATGGACTTACAGACTGTGAATCTGTTTCCGTCGCTTTAAAACCAATTTTTTTGCCATCCATTCGCCAGTATCCACTGAAACAGCAAGCTATTCCAAGTATTACTTGTTTGCTAGAAAGCTTTCAGCATCAACACATCTTAGTCCCATTCCAATCACCTTGTAACCCTCCAAATATTGCTGTCCAAAAACCTGGAAATCGAAATCAATACAGCATGGTTCAAGATTTGAGAGATATCAATGCCACTGTTCAGCCATTTCATGCCGTAGTTCCAAACCCAGCTCATATTTTATCAACTATCCCTGTGGATGCTAAATGTTCTGCTGTTGTTGACTTCAGCGTGTATTTTTCTCACTACCACTTGAAAAGAATAGCCAGAACTTATTTGCCTTCACCTTTAATGGACAACAGCTAACGGTGGACTCGACTACCAACGTGCGTCCTTCATTCTCCAACACTTTTTTGTCAGATCTTGCAGAAACAATTGAAATGTCTAAACATAGCAAGTGGGTCTACATTAGTTCAATATGTGGACGACCTCCTTTTAGACAACGTTGATGAAGAATCAAATCGATCTGATGTTGTCCCTGTTCTGAATTACTTGAAGCAATTCGGTTGTGTAGTCTTATCACAGAAAGTTTCCATCGCACTACGCCAAGTCAGGTTTTTGGGTTTTATTGTATCAGTTGATTCATCCACCCAGGAACAGAGCCGCATCAGTCCTCTTGTCAACTTCCCAGCTCCAACTACTGCGAGGCAAATGCGCCAATAGCTGGGCATGGTCAACGTTGTAGACAATAGATTCCCAACTCAGCTCTCCTCATTAAGAAATTAACCGCATATATCTCCAACGAGGATAAATTTATACTTTACTCCGGAAACTACAACTCTTATTTCCTCTGAAATGATCCCCACAAGTGCTTGAGAGAGTGACGGAGCTTCGAAAAATAGGGAGCAACAGCAAGGCGAGAGGGTTTTGCAGACCTTAGGAGTTTTTCTGGAGAAAAAGGAGGATTCAGTAATTTTTATATTTCATGGTGATCAAGGAGGGTGGAGCGGGAGAAATGTATGTAGGGACGTTCCAAGTTTTCGTAGTATGGATTTCTTTTGGGGACTGGATTCGTTTACAGAGTTAGGTAGGGTTTAAGTATTGGATGATTTCATACGAAGAGAAGAATTGCGACAACAGGACGTGGATTCAGCAAATTGGGAAGTATGGAGTCTGCGCGAAATTTCAAACGTGAGAAGAGTTTTCTGCAATGGAAGGAATTGCGGAGGCATCAATTGTCTCATCTAAAGCAGATGACCCAAGTTGGGAGGGCTGTTGCTGCTGGAGAAGATATCAAAGGGTGGAAGGATCGTAAAGCCACAGGAAGTCATATAACTGTGCAGAGGTGTAGGGTCGGCCAGAGTTCATGGAGGATGGGAGTGAAAGAGCAGTTTACAGGGATAATAATGTTTGTAGGACAGGGTTGGTGTACGCAATCAGGGAGTGTTTCATTAAACAGAGCTGATTTCAGAGATAAAAATAATTTTGCCGACTGGAGTAACAAATTGACAAATGGAAGATAGTCATCAATAATGATGGTTATAAATATAGGAAGACTCAGCTTCTGGAGGTTACTAAGATATGGAGACTATGGAATCTCGCAGATTTTCCCGGAGATAGGGACAGAAACCTTGGTTTCACAGTAAAGGGAACTTTGCACAAACAGTCGGATGTTCCTGTGGTAAGTACGATTGAAGAAGAGGCAGACGTTTCCACAGATACGGGAGAGAGCGAGATATTGCATGGAGACCAGTCGACGAATGTGGAGACTGGAGGAGCTTACATTACCAGGGTGGGTGATAGCGACTGAAAGATTTTACCTTGATAGTGAGTCTTCTCGGAAACGGTTTACAGAAGTCACATACATTGGACTAGCTTCGACAGATCGAGAGTATTACAGGGTCCAAAGAGGACGACACTGATCGAGATGATTGTAATGTGTCCAGAGACTGATGGTGTTTTTGGGACTGAAAGAGGTTATGTCGGAAGGGGGTCAGTCGGATCTGCAGCAGTTTATGGATACTTGAGGAGATGGAGTCGATTACCAAGACAGAGCAGTTTCTCGTGTAGAATTTGTTGCAGATAGTGAGGGTTGTGCGGCCTGGAAAATTCAAAGATGGGGAGGGTTTTCGGACAAGAAGAGATTACACAAATAGGAACATTGGAAGAGACTGAAGTAGTTTTCATGAAGAAGGTTACACAGTTAAGGAGGAATATCGTGACTGAAGGTAAGTTCACAGTCATGGATGGTTGGTTTGGTAGAAGGAGCTGCAGGATAGGAACTGCAGTAAGGGTTTATATGGAAAGTATAGGTTGTATTTCTTGAAGAAGATTACACTGATGTGGACAGTGTTACGGAGAGTCGAAGAGACTCTCGAGGACGTCACAGCGAACATGTTATGGGGAGTGGAGGAGATTGGAGACACAGTGTAGGCGGTAGGTCTGGGAGGAGCTTATACAGATGATCCGTGTTGGAGGGCTACAGGTAGTTTACCACAATGAGATTTATCAAGACATGATTACGTGTTTGATACAGAGCAGATTTGAGGACATGACTGTCAAAGTTGAGACGATCCAGGTGAGCGTTTGCAGATATATAAATGGTTCGAGGACGACCAGTAGATAACAATGATCAAGAGTGTTGTAATGAATGACAGTCATAAGAAAAATTGTAAGGACAGGAAGAGGTGACAGTCAAATAAAGCTTTGTTACGACTGTAAGAGCTGACATCGGCAAGGCTGTAGCATTTTACAGAGATAACGTGAATATTGAGGATAAGGCAAAAATAGGTGACAGGACTTTTGGAAGATCTGAATAGAATCTTCATCGTGTGGAAGAGGTCATCCGGCGCTCTGAAGAGAATCCCAGCCAGGCACAGCCCTCAACATATCCACGTAATCCTGCATTTCTCAAAAGAAACTCACCTGGCCTGCACATCCTGAACACGATGGCCAATCCACATATTTGCACATTCTTGGACTATGGTGGAAAATAAGAGCAATCAGATGAAATGAGCAGAGGCATGGTAGACTTGCGCAGTCGACAAAGGCAGTCGCCCAAGACTGGAATCGAGCCCAGCTCCCAGCGCTGCGAGGATGAAGGGCGGACCACTGAGCCAATGTCCCATCATGTATGTGATGAAGCAGAGCATGCAGACATTGTGAAAGAACGCAAAATTCCCGAGAGTTATCAGAACAGGAGGAGGTAGTTAGGAACAGGAGAAGGTGACATAGATGTTGAACATTGGAGACACTGGAAAGTTATACAACAATAGGTCCGGCTGTGGAGTCTCTCGACAAATGCAGGGTTTGGAAGAGTAGTCGAGACTGGGGAGGTTAGTAACACTCTGACCTGTAGAACTTGCCTGAGGTTACTGGGTCAGCAAGGAATGTATGGGTTGTCTGGGGTGTGAGACAGAGGTAGTTGAAGGGAATGCAAGTTATGAAATCAATCAAGTGGATGTTACAGCCACAGAAGTTTTTGTGACGGCAGGATGTTCGAGAGCGAAGAAGGCAAACGGTGACTGGAGATGGTCAGAGGTAAGGAGCATGACAGTGATGGGAAGTGTCACGGAGATTGAGAAGTTTGTAGAGAGTGGGTAACGTTGCAGACGTGCGAAGCGCTCAAAGAGTTTCAGAATGTTGCACAAAGCGAGGGTTGTCACGAAAGTCTGTAGAAACTGAAGGCCTTTCTACTGATGGAGAGGAGTAAATGGATGATAGAAAATGATATACTGGGAATTCAGAATCAGTGAGCTCGTCGAAGAGTGAATAGCAAAGGCAGGAATTCAATAACCACTGAACAAGTGATGTTGCAAGTTCGATAGCGAAAGAATAGTGCACTTACAAAGGCGAAGCTCTTCGAAACTACAAAGTGTGCAAGTGGGTCCTTATAAACAATGGGCAAATAAGGCCATTAAATAGCCTTGGCAGAACAATGAATAAAAAGTCACAAGGTATTCGATACGTATAGCTAAACTAAGAGGATTCACAGATAAAGGTTGTTTCCTGTTCAGCATTCAAAAAGTAGAAAGGCATTGCAACCGGAGAATTCAGTTGGGATGGTGAGTTTCCAGATCATGTCAGGATCAATAAGGAGTAGGTATTATACGTATTCGCTGACATAACTTTGAAGGCATCTCCAGTGCACAACGAAATGTGTCCCACAATGCTATGTGAGGGAAGGAGGAGATTTTTGGGGCGCTGTCATATCTATTAAATAAGTTGCTGGCCACAGCTGGAGTGCAGAAGGACTGACGGTTCTCAAACGTGGTGCCTTTTTTCAAGAAGAAGAGGAGTGATGGACCAGGTAATTACTAAGGAAGGTGCTGTTTGAAGAATTCTGTCGAGCTTTTCTTTTTAAAATGGTTTATAAAAATGATGTTGAGGGCAGTGAAGATGATGTATTTTACGTCGACTACATGAAGGCCTTTGATAAGGTCCGAAATGGAATGATTGTCCAAAAGGGAGGAGCCCATGGGATCCAAGGCGAGTCGGTAAATTGGATCCAAAATTGCTGTTTGATATCCTTTCACCAACGGTGTACGACAGTGATCTCTGCATAAGCCATTGGTATTTACTCTGTACCATAGTAACTTGGAAGTGAAACCTGAAGCTACAATTAGTATATTTGCAGATAACATGAAAGTTGGGGTTGTTATCCACAGTGAGGCAGATGGTCTCAGGCTACAGTCTAATATCGATCAGATGATAAACGCCGCAGGGTAATGGTAAGTGAAGTTTAATTCTAATCAATCTGAGGTAATGAGTGTTGGTAAATCTAATCAGTAAAGGGCGTAAATAGTAAACTGTAGGTCACTGGCGAGTACTGCAGAACAAAGGAATCTTGGTGAAATGTTCACTGGGTACTGAAGGTTCTGACGTAAATTTGCTGCCTGAGCTCGAAATTTCGTGTTCACATGTTTCGTTACCATATTTGGAAACACCAAGTGGAGCAAAAGTGGAGCACGGGTGTTCGTGCCACGCTTTCAATCTATGTTTTTACTTTTAATTCGGTTGGTGATGTCATTTGGTGTGGTGATGTAAATTCTTGTGCTGATGTCCTCTCCTGTTCTTTTCTCGGAGTCTAATCCAATGTGCTTGTTGGTAGAATGTCTGTTGGCATGCCATATTGATATGAATTCTCTGCGCATGTCACTGATTGGCTTGTCTTCAGATGGATGTGGTCCCAGTCGAAGTGATGTCCTTCTCCATCTGTATGTAAGGATCTTAGTGAGATTGTGTCATGTCCTTTTGTGGCTCATTGATGGTAATGTACCCTGGTGGCTAGTTTTCATCCTATTTGTCCAATGTAATGTTTGTTACAATTCTTGCAAGGTATTTCGTAATTGTCATGAGTTTGCTTGTTGAATGCATATTGCCTTTCAATTCATTAGCTTCTGTTTTAGTTTGGTGGATAGTTTGTGAGTTACTTTGATGCCAAGAGATCTGAGTAGTCTGGCAGTTATTTATGTCATTCCACAGATGTAAGGGAGAGTGGCAAACGTTTTCTGGATGCGATTTGCTTGCTTGTGTGTTGCAGAGAAATCCGTGGATAGTTTTCATTGGACAATATTTTCCACAATCTGAAAGAGCAAGTAAAACAGGAAATGATAAAACCCCAGGAAATGCTCTAACCAGAGGAAATGATGTTGCTAACCGAAGCGAGTCTAAATACATAAATATAAAGCTGATTACCACCACCAGTGTTTGACCCGAGGGTAACTGATTATTGTTACCTACATTGTGACGCAGCAACTAAAAGCAAAACTTGTACACCAGCGAGCAAACTTGGATCCAGAACTTCAAATGTGCGACAAATCTTCGAGAAATTCGCTAATCCCTGAAGACGTCAACACAGTTAGACAGATTCTGGAAGGTATCTGAATTGGGGACAGGGCTGGGATTCTTATTCTGTTGGGGCGAATTGCTAGAGATACTGGAGAAGAGTTAAACTGGTCTGACAGGGCTGTGTGACCTGAAACAGCTGTGATGACCAAAAGAAGGTGGAGGTTTTTATTGAAGTTGTACGATAAGTTGGGTTTCAACTAACTGACCACGGTACAGCGCTCCAGAATAATGTACTGCCACATAAAGGTGTTGGGTTGTCACCTGCTGCCCTGTGCTTTTTGACAGGCGTTCAAGACAGGAACTTAGACAGACAACACACGCTCGAGCACTGAAGGATATGAGGGAAATTGATGAATTAAATTGCATTTGTTTCAATGCAACGGGCCTGACAGGGCAGGAATAGGAACTCAGGGCATGAATAGGAACATGAGATTGGAATTCTAAGGATATTATGAAGCACAGCTGAGTAAGGTCACCACTGACAGTTCGATTTCCCAAGATACTGATGCCACTGGAAGGATAGAAATGGAGACAAGATTAGGGAAAACATAACAATGGAACTAAGAGAAAATATTCCTGCGGGATTACCCAGGGAATCTTCATTACTGGAATGAAAAAATAAGATTCGGTCATCAGTTAGATGCAATTCTTCGACTGACCCCTCAGAAACATTGGGAGATTGAGATGCAAATTTAACGGAGATCTCAGCCATCAGGAAGAAGAATATGACTATAACCATAAAGTTTTTGTGTAATCTTTCCAATCCTAGACGAGCAGAGCGACACTATGAAGCATTTCGACGGGAGAAATTTGCCAAGTATATTCCAGACAACTTTCGATCAATATGTAAATGGCCCGATAGGTGAAAGGGGAAATTGACTTCCCTTTGGGAAACAAGATCAGCAATTTGGTAAAGTTTCTACGATCCTATTAATTTAGAAATATCTGTGGAAAAGGAGAGTGGCAGTCCAAAAGTGTAAGTTATAAAATAGGAGAACACCAATCTTGATAGTATTCGACATGAACTTTCAAAAGATGTTTGTGGAAGCTATTTCAGTAAAAGTGAAGTTTGACACGTGAGATTGATATAAAAGTGAGATAAAATGAGCATTCAGGGTCCGCATGTTACAACTAGAAAATAGGCTCACGCTGACGGAATTAGGAAACGTTGGCTGACAATTTTTGGCTCTGATGAAGACAAATGAGTGACATATCACATATAGTCAGGTGGATCGAGTGAATCCCTTCAGCATAATCGTGTTTGTCGCAAATAAACGTTGGATGGAAATCGTGAATGCAAAAAGGGGACGTGAAGTATATTTGAGAGAAAAGTTTAAGGAATATCCAAAGAGATTTTGCAAGTAAATTGAGAACAAAGACGTAATTGGGAGAAGATAGGGCCCCTCAAAGATCAATGCGGCCATCGATATCTGGAACTATGGCGGATCTGTATGATCCAAAACAAGTATTTCACTTCACATGTTACTTTGGAGAATTATAAGGGAAGTCAGGGAACGAAACAGCGATTGGTTAGACCACTCTTGGGATATTGTATACAACTCAGGTCTCCGGCCAGAGAATCGTATTGTTGAAATTCAAAGGAGTAAGAAATGTTAGAGAAGATGTTGCCAGGTTCGGAGAGTTTGAGGTGCATGGAGAGCCTGAATAGCCTTGGAATATTTTCACTGAAGCGTCGCAGGGTGAGAGGTGACCTCACACAGGTTTATGAAAGCATGAGAAGCATCGATAGGGTAAAGAAAGAAGGTATTTTCCCATGTGTTTGTAAATACAAAACTAGAGGACATGGGCTTAATTTGAGAGGGAAAAAATTGAAATGGACTGAAGGTTTATTTTTCTTGCAGACAGTGATATATGTACGGAATAAGTTGAAAAAGCAGGCAGCGGGCACTTGTATAATTGCAACATTTAAAAGGCATTTGGACGAGTGGATGAAAACTAAGGATTTAGAGCCACGTGTGACAAACGCTAGCAACAGAGATTAGATTTATCTGAATTATCTGATCGGCATAAACGATTTGGACCAATGGGTATCTTTCCCTGTTGTACAAGTTTATGACTTTAAACAAAACGCCATATTTTAATAAGAGGTGTTGATGAAGGTATTATGACACAGAGGTAGTAAAGTCCCTCAGACCTGATCAAGTATATCATATAAATTGTACGAAAATAGGGAAGAGATTGATTGACGAGTCCCTGGCAGATATGTTTGTACATTGACACCAATGAGTGATGTGCTGGAAGACTGGAGGGTGGCATGGTGGACAGTGAAGAAGGCTTCCTAAGATTACAAAATAAACTTGTTGGAATCGGTGTATGGGTTTAAAAGTAAAGTGGAGTTCAATGTGGATAAATGTGAGGGCTTGCATTTTGGTACAAAAAACGAAGGCAGACTTTATACACTTAAAGTTAAGGCCTTTCGCTGTGTTGTAGGGCAGAGGAACTTCATCCACATAATTCTTTGACCTTTGCATCTCGGATAGACAGGGTGGTTAAAAAAAGGCCTTGGCACACTTGTCTTCGGTGCTCAGTCCTTTGACTACAGGATTTAGGAAGTCATATTGAGTGTTTCCAGGAGTGTAGTGAGGCGTGTTCTGGAATATTGTGTCCAGTTCTGTTCGCCGTTATTTGAAGGATATTATTAATCTTCACAATTTTCAGCTCTCTATGCTGGGCATGGAAATTTTCAGTTAAAATGAAAGACTGGAGAGGCTGAGACGTTTCTCACTGGTGCCTGGAGTTTGAGAGGCGACCTCATAGGAGCCTTGTAAAATAATGCGGGCTATAGATACAGTAAATTGTTATTTTATTTTCCCGAAGATGGGAATGTTTCGAGACCAGGAGTCGTATATTTCAGTTTAGAGGAGAGAGACGTACATACAAAGACGTGGGAAAGGTCTGGAAGTGTACGGGCCCCGGAAGGGGCAGCTGTGTGGAGCTAAAATTCCGACTATAGTCGGCTTCATCCAAAGGGTCAGTTCGCGTGTTGTATGACTATGACGAAGAACATAATGCATTTTTGACCAATATCGAGACAAAGAAAGGGAACTAAACGTCAATTAACTTGACGACAAATGTGTGCAAATAGTGGGAAGAGATTCTGTGGTCAGGACTGACACACATCTGGGTAGCGAAGGATTGGTTATGGATAGTCAGCTGGTCAGCATGTCTTTATTAATGCAAATTCGTGTCTCACAAACTTGATGAGTTTATTTAAGATGTCACCGAGAAGATTCATTAATGCACTGCAATGACTTCTTTAATGACTTCAGCAAGGCCTTTGACAGGGCTGAGCATAGAATACACGTAAGCTAGTTAATATTAGATAGGATCAGGAAGATCTAGACCATTGGATACAGAATTGTCTTCATTATAGGAGAAGGAGTGTGCAGGTTTAGTGCTGTTGTTCAGACGGGAGGCATGTGACAAGTGGTACAGAGTAATGGTCTGGTCTGTTTCACTGATGTGTATCATCTCCAGGAACAATTTTGGTGAAAGGATATGAGGCACTACTAATATTTTTGTGGCTACCAAACATTAGTGGGCAGTGAACACAGTAACAAAGGGGGTCTTGATCAACCGTACCATTCGGCCAAGGACAGAATATGGAGTTTAATTCAGGTGTTCGATGCTGTTAAGGCAAACCAGGAAGGACTAACATAGATTATGGTATTGCCCAGGGCAACGTTGTCGAATGGAGAGAGAAAGCAAGGGTGCAGTTGCAATTTACCTTGGAAATCATATCACATGTTGATAATGAAGTGAAAGCGGTATTTGGCACACATGACTTCATTGTTCAGAGTCTTGAGTACATGGAGGTATTTCTAAAATTATCCTGAAAAGGTCCCTTTGGCAATTAGGCCGACAGGTTGCCATTATAATGGTTTTTAAGTCGATGTGGAACATGCGTAAAGGGACGAGTCAAGGGTAGGCCAGTCCAAAAAAAATTGTAAAACCTTGAATGAGAAAGCAAAGATTGAAGGAGGGGCGTGATATGCAATATATTCCACAGAGACAAGTAGGTATATGGAAGGAACTGCTCGGCGAAATGGTAAAAAAAACAATTACAAGATGTAAAAGACATTTGAACAGGTGCACAGAGAGGAGAACGTTCGAAGGGATGTGGGCCAAACGCAGAAAAATGCGGCTCATTCAGTTTACTAACCTTGGTCAGCATTGGCAAGTCGGGCCAAACGAACATTTTCAGTACATCATGGCTCTATGCCTCCAGTTACTTGAGGCGGAGTCTACCGAGACAAGGTATGTTTTAGAAACTGAACCTCGTTACAGAGATAGGGACGGTCGTCGAGATTGGAATATTTATCAAATACATAGAGGCATTCTAGAGCGGGGAGGGGTTTACAGAGATAGGAACTGTTACAGGAGTTCAAGAATTTAAAAACACTGGACCACAAGACATGTCATCAATACATTGCTGGAGAGAGAACACAAAACAGAAAGATCGCACCCTCTCGTAGCAGGTCTGCTTTAACCTCTGTTGTACTGATCCTCCCAAAGCGAACATAAGCTTGGATTGATAACTGAACTACCTATACTGTCTTTGCACAACAAAACGTAGTGTAATATTTGTGACTTAGCTTTGGACATTTCTGAATTTACCCGCACCCCCCTCCCAACAAATAGCATCTATGGCATGTCATGTACCCCCATGTTTTGGAGACCAAATTTCTCGTCCGTTTCCCGAATGGTTTTCTCCAGAATTTTACTTCCCAAAATGCATCACCTCACATTTGCCCGAATTGAACTCCATCGGCTACTTCTCTGCCAAACTCTCCAGGCTATCTAAATTATCCTGTATGCTTTGACAATCTGCTGTGTTTCTGTTACGCTACCGATCCTCATGTCATCTTCAAACATGCTGACTGTACCAACAGTGCTATCTTCAAGATGATTTATGTTTATCACAAAGAGCAGTGGGCCCAGCATTGATCCCGGTGGAACATCACTGGTCATCTTTCTCCATTTCACGAAGCACCCTTCAATTACTACTCGCTGTCTCGTCTTGCTCAAGCAGTTGTTTATCCACCTATCTAGAACACACTTCACACCGTGTGTCTTCACTTTCTGAATTAGTTTACCCTGGGAAACCTATCAAACGCCATACTAAAGTCCATGCATATACTGCATCCACAGCCATTTTCTCCTCTATCAAATAGCTCACTTCCTCAAAGAACTCTATTAAGTTGGTAAGGTAAGATCTCTCCCGCACAATATCATTGTGCCTATCACTGATACGCCCAGTATTTTGCAAATATACATAGCTATTATCCATCAGTACCTGTGCCAGCAACTTTCCCGCGACTGACATTAGGCTCAGTGCTCTGTCGTTAACTGGAATACCCCTACTGTCTTTCTTGTGCAGCAGGACCACATGAACAACTTGCCCGTCTTCCAGTTCTTCATGTGTGTTTAAGGATGCTACAATATTTGTCATGCACACAGCTATTACTCTCTAGACACCCTCAGTTACATGGGATAGATCACATCCTGACCAGGCGATGTGCCGAAGTTAATATCTTTTTCACGGACTCAGCTCATCTTCCCTGCAAATGACAACGTGATCCTGATTTATCAACCTTCTATCTCTAATCTCAACTTTCATGATGTCCCCTGACTCAGTGAAAACTAATACAAAGTAATCATTGAGAATCTCAGCTTTTGCCTCAAGTTCAACACAAAACCTTCCTTATCCTTTCGTGGACCAACACTTTTTCTCATGAACCTGTTGCTTCTTAAAGATTAATAAAATGCCTTGAGATTCTCCTTAATTCTGCTTACTAAAGTTATTTACTGGCTCATTTTCACCCGCTTGAATCCTCAGTTCACATTTGACCTATTCGGCCGATATCCCTCCAAACTCATTCTGTTCTTAGCCGTCTGGTCGTCGCATACGCGTCCCTGTTCTTCTTGGCTCGTCACACGATTTCTCCTGTCATCCACGTTTCATGAATCTTAGCTCTCCTATCACTTTTGGTCAAACTATATTTGAACGCCTCCCACATATCAAATATGGACTTCCCTTCAAATAGCTGCTCCTAATCCACATTTCGAAGCGCCTCCAAATTTTGATGCTATTGATCTGAGCCCTGTTTAGCACTATTTTCTTAGGACCACTTTCAACTTGCTGTACATGTATTCTAAAAATTACAGAATTGCTGCCGCTATTCCAGAAGAACTTGTGAGAACTGACCTGATCATTCCTCAACCTAAGACCCAATATGGCCCCTTTCCTCATTGCACCACTGACATTCTGCTCTCGAAAAATGTACTGTACGCTCCTTTTTATTCTGCCCTTTCCAGACATCTGACATAAATATTTCCCAGTCAAAGTTGGAAAAATTAAAATCTGTCCTGTAATACTGCCTCAATGATGTTACTGCATCCTTCTTATTTCTCTGCACTACACATATTGACTCACTCCTCAAGCTCTTCATTGTTTCCTCCTTTTGCACAGCCTTGATATTATCCCGGATCAGAAATACAACTTCTCCACCCATTTTATTTCCCTCTCTGTCCTGTCTGTATCCTGGAAAATGTCGTTGCCAATCATGCCTTCCTTCAAACAAATCTGTGAACGCGATAACGTCATACACGTAGGCTCCAATCCAAAGCCAAAGTTCATCTGCATTGCCCACAATACGCCTTTCATTAAAGTGTATACACTTCAGAATAACAGTTCGTTTGCATTCATCTCCTCTCTGCCTACCCTTCTGTTTGGTAATGTTATCTTCATATGATCCTAACTATTTCTCGTTTTCACTTCACAGTCGAATAGAATTCTCTTCTGGCTCCATGTTGTACCATTGTTCAATAGCTGTAAAGAAACACCTGGGAACTACAGAACCAAGACCAAGATCTGTCCTGAATACCTTGCCTGAGGACAAGGAAAAAGATATGCATGCATTTGGAAAACAGGGTTTGACTACGAGTATGGTTTTGTGAGTGAGAGGTCATTACACGCAAATGCTTTAGATTTATTTAATGGAAGTGACGAGGAAAGTTGACGAGGGCTGGTCGGCAATAAAATTCTATACGGATTTCCGTCCGTGTTTTGCTCTGTCTCCACATGATAAGCTGCTCTGGAAGGTTCGATCACATGGAATGCAGGATAAGCCGGCAAGTTGGATACAATATTGCTTGATGACAGGGAGCAGAGTGCAATATTGGAAGGGGTGGAGGCCTGTGACTAGTGTGGTTCCTCAGAGTTCGAAGTTGGGGCCAGTGCTGTTTGATGTCGATCTCAATAATTCAGGTGAAAATGTGCAAGATATGATTAGCAAGTTTGCAGATAATACTAAAATAGGCTGTATTGTGGACAATGAGGAAGGTTCTCAGTAATTGCAGCAGGAACTTCACCGGATGTAAAGGTTTCCTCTGAAACAGACAATAGAGTTTTATATACATAAATGTGAGGTGTCGCATTTTGGAAGGAGTTTCAAACCAAGATAGAAGTTTCTGGTGAAAAGCAGGGACTTAATTAGGGTAGTGGAACTGAAGGACCTTGGTGTTAAGTCTCACATTTCTCTGAAAGTGGAGTCAAAGGTAGAATGGACGGTGATGAACGCTTTTGGCACACAGTCCTTCATCTGGCATGGCATTGAGTAAAGAAGATGGGAAGTGATTTTTCAGTTATGCAAAACATTGGTGAGATCACACTTGGAATACTAGAAAGAGTGCAGACGAAATGTGACTCGGAATCAGTGGTCTGAGTTATGGAGAGAAGTTGGACAAATTAGAACATATTTCTTGAGAGCATAGGAAAATGAGGCAGGACTTATTCAGATGAACGCGATCATGACTGACAAGCATTAGGCGTATGCAGTTAGACATTTTTCGAGCACTGGGGACTGGAGGACGAGTGGGCATCATTTGAAGGTTAGAGAGAAAAGAATCAAAGGGGAACTACGGAGGAACATATTTACACAGTGGGTGGTACGCTTATGGAATAAGTTGCAAGCTGAAGTGGTTGAAGCAGCTGCAGTCACAATGTTTAAATGGCATTTGAATGAACAATTAGCTAGGTCTCGACCAGCTTGGACCGAAGGCTCTATCTATGACCTGTAGGTCTCTAAAACGCCAAGATGATGTACTCCAGGTACAGTCTCACTAAGACCTTATGCAGCTATAGTATCTTTTCCTTATCTTTCCAACAGTACTTTTATAATATTTGCCAATATTCCAACTTTCTGCCTGTTCAGCTGGTACAGTAATAGCCTCCAGTTGGCTGAATGACCTCCTGCTATCCGTCTGAACCAAGGCACATTGAGGCATAAATGCTTCTTCCAGTCATTGAGCAGAAGATTCAATGTTCTGAATGATGTTTCAACATTGTGAAAAAAATATATAACAGGTCTCTTAAAACTAGTAGCAGCATTACACAAAGTCAAACAACAATAAATATTGTTACCTGTCCAAAATTCCAGCAATTGGCACATATTTCGTAAATTCTTTCCTATTCATATAATGATCTAGACGTTTTGTGAAATTTTAAAATTATCCCAGTTGCCATGACTTCCTCAATCAACTGACATCATATATGCCCCATCCTCTGCATAATAATAGTTGTCTCAAAGATCACATTTCAATCGTTGCCCTCCACATCTGGACTTGCCCTTCCCAACAAAAAGACCGTGTCTGTGGCCCACATCATTGCCCTTCGTGGATTTATAAACGCCTATAGCTACCAACACTCGAGGGTAAACAAACCCATCCTGTTCAGACTCTCCCAAGAACACAAACCCTTCAACTCTGGCAATATTCTTTTCTGTACCCTTCCGAATTCCACATCTTTCCTACAGGAAGCGGAGCACAATTGCACACAATGTTACAAAAGTGTCCGAACCAGTGTACTGTGCAGTCACTTTATGCAGCTGGTAAATTATTTTATCCTTGTTTTATTTTCCAAATAGGTTGAAACATACGCAACCTTGCATATCCCTGGCATTACTCCCATACATAAGGATGAAAGATGAAAAAAGCTAGGAGTGTTTATGTTTGGTCGTTCAGCAACACACATTCATTTTATCCAGACTGAGAAAATGTTCTCAATTATTGTGATATGAAAGTGAACTGACAATTACGTTAGTTGAAAATGTTTGTTTAGTGTCTGTGAATAATATCAGTCTCACTGGATTCCAGTTGTCCCTGTGTAGATTTTCCATATTTCAAAATAAATTGATACCATTCAATGAGTGATCCCTCAGTCAGAGTGGGGCCATCACCAACACCATCAACGGCGCCAGAGAAAGGGAGAGGAGAGTTCAGAGTCTGAGAACAAGAGATTTGAATGTACAGAAAATGAATCAAAGTCTGAGAACAATCGATTGCAATGTTCTAACAATTGCCAAAGGTTTACCTGAGGCTATTTGGTATCTTTCGACATATTATAACCAATGGTCATTATCACAGCGGATCTCTGTTTCACTTCTAATTGTTCAACATTTCTATTATCCTATCCTGGCTATCGTTGGTGTCCCTGGTAAGTATCACTACCCATTATTATTTCTATTAACCATGTTTAAATGTATTACTGTTTTTTTAAAATTTACTTAACACTTGTTTCCAATGACATTCTTGTTGAGACTTCGAGTCCAGTTATTCAGTCTCCGAACCATTACGAACCATATCGGTGAAATTGGTCATCTACACTCTCCCTCTTTGCTTCTGATACTGTCCCTCATGGATCTCTGTGCTGACCTTTAAAATTTCATCTTTAAATCATGATTCATTCCATCCCTGCTCTTGTTATTTAAATATTAATAGCCTGAAGGTCACTATCTTCTGTTTGCTTGCAAACTCGGTTTCCTTCCCTGACTCCATCCCATGCCTCAGCAATATTTGCGGCTGAGATGAGTTCCAGATGTGATGATCCCTTTAACCATGAGATGATTCCTGAAATCATATCCTGACCATTCATAATTTTAACAACTAACATTTCCAGAATATATTTTACTCCTTGAACCTGGAGCTATGAAATACAGTCTTAATAACACCAATAACCTGATGATGACACTCCTCACCTCGAAACTGAAGATGCAATTCTGAGTCAATTTTCCACGTAATGTATGCGAACTGACACAAAACACCCATCCATCCATTATTCCTCTGCGTGCTGCAACATATTGTTATTGCGTTTGGCAAAGCCTTTCTGTTCGTCTTCACAAGCACGTGATCACATCTGTCAGTGAAATGTCCCACAGTCTCGGCTTGGACAAATCAAGTCTGCGCTGCACAACCTGACTGATAGTTGCCCATGGCTCATGCCGCAGAATATATCTGACAGGAGATAGGGCGCTTAAAAACGTCGCAAGTGGAGCAATAGCACCTCTGTAACCTCAAGATCAGCAGCAGTTTTTGACGCACAAGATAAACAAAAGAACATTTCAAACTAATTAGATGTTTTTTCCGAAATTAGTTAATCAGTCCGGTACAATATTAAAAGTAGGCTTTAGTCAATATTCTTCATAGAATCATAGATTCTGAAGTTATTATGGCTCCAAAAACCTTTAAAAGCAGTAAACGAAAAGATTCAAATGAGTTTCGGACAGAAAGGAGGATCATTATCCCCACTCTCATCAAAACAGAAAGGAATGAATATAGTGGTTAGCAGAAATTGAAATGCAGTTTGGATGAACACACTGAGACGCAATTTGTTCGAATAAAAGTATAACATGAGATCTAACCACGTACCTTTTCTGGGGCTGAACAAAACTCAAGTTCTTGAGAATAGTAAGACGTTTCCTGAAGTAGTGGGGAAGAATGCATTCGTTGACAGTTAACATGGAGAAACAGCACCTGGCAAACGTTACTTAAATATAGCATTCATTGTGGAAACCTCAAAAAGAAAGATCAGAGAGTCTGGGAATACATTATGAAGGACTGGGGTGCCCACAAGCTTGTGTCTAAATGATCAGCGAGTTTGAAATGCATACGATGACATACCAGAGAGGCAATTGCAGAGGGCTAATTTGACACTGCTGATCAACACTAATCAAAGTGGCTGCCGAGCAAATATTCATTGAGTTAAGCTTTTTTATGTCCATTCCTTGCGACCTGTTAGATGTCAAATTGACATGGAATGTTCACGAAAAACTGTTAAGGATTGCAATTCCTCGGCATGTGACTCCATCGATTGTCTCCAGCTGAGCTGTAGTGGTGGAGGTCGTGGTGCTTTCGACCTCCTGTCTCCTTTTATTGCTGATTAGTCCTAGAGTGTCGGTGCCACTGAGGGAATGATTGTTAAATTTGCATCGCATCACAAAGCACAGCATTTTTTCCTTCTGTCTCAGTATTACTTGATATGCAGTGTAAAATTAACTTGTCGATTAATTTGGATCCAGGGAATATAATAAGGTGCTGAGTGCATAATGTTGAGAGGCGTCGGCATGGAGGGCTATCGTGGAGGAAGTGTTTTTGTCTCGTTTCACTGTTTATGGTCTGTGGTCGAGAACTGAGAATTTCAATTGCAGATGAAAGAGCAGCCACCTGGGTCTTAGAGCGATTACATTAGTTTGGTTACAAGCATAGTGTTGTCAGGCGATTCTGTAGTCATAATGTAGAAGCCCGATGTAGGTCATATGGATGTTCAGATATTTCAGTGAGTAGTCTAGAGCTAAAAAGATGGTATGTAACTTGAACCTATTGGGTCAGTCGACAAATTGCAAGAGGTCAAGTCATGATAACTTTGATATGAGCCACAAGTTATCTCTTGAAGCTTTTCTTAATTATGAAGGTGAGAGCCACATAATGGAAGTCATTGAGACACGTTGTATTTGTTTTGTGTGATACCCGGATTTTGCTGGCCTTCTTGAAGCAAGTGGGGGCTTCATATTGTAGCAAGTACAGGTTAAAGATATTGGCGAATACTCCCACTAGTGCCGGGGAATCCATTTGGGCCAGTCACTTTCCTTGAGTTCACTCACAAAAAAGCTGGTCTCACGCACGTGGTGTTCACTGAGAGAGAAACATTATGGCTTTCGGGCAGGTGACAAATTTGCATTGACCTGCTGTGTCAAACAAGCAAGCAATGCAATGATTCAGTAGTTAGCACTGCTACCTCATTGTGGCAGGGATCTGTGTTCCATTGATGCTCAGGGCAACTGTTTCCGAGGCGTTTGCGCAATCTGTCTGTGTCTGTGTGGGTTTTCTCTGGGTGCTCCTGTTTCCTCCCACTATTCCAGTTATATGCAGTTTAGGTGAATTGGACATAATACATTTCCCAATACTGTTCATGGACGTAATGGGGAGGTGCATTAGTGAGGGGTTAATCGAGTGCAATAGCGTCAGGGAATGGATCCAGGTCGGTTACTCTTTGCAGCGACGGTGTGGACTTGTTAAGCCAAATGGACTGTTGCCACACTGCTGGGATTCTATAATAATATGCTCCCGCTGGGAGAAGGGGACGTATTGTGTTAGAAATTGTGCTTGGCTTTATATTTTTTTAGCCATGTTAAAAGCGACTGGTGTCCACGCAGTTAACTTGGTTCTCAAACGTGGCACAGTGTTGCCTCTTGGCATCTTTAATGGGCTTATCGAGGTTGTATCTGGATTTCTTCTGAAAGTCCGAGTCGTCAGCATTGAATGAACACATTTGGTCTTGCGTAGATCCTGATTCATTTATGGTTTCAGGCTGGCGAATATACTGATTGCCCCCTTTGGCATGCAACCTCTACATATTTCCTGATGATGGCGGTATACTCCTTCAGATTAGCCACGGAATGATTGAATACCTTTAATCCAAAATTTCAAGCGGGTGAGGGGGCACAGCTGAGAGTGCTGGTTAAGGAGAAGATGCTGCGAAAAATTGAATGGCCTGAAGATGGATTAATTAGCTGGACCAGATAGTTTACATCTCATCGGTCTAAGGAAGATAACCAAAGAGATAGTGGATGCCTCAATGGTGATCTTTCAGGATCCATGAGGATGAGATACAGTCCGAGCGCAATGAAAGAAATGCTAATGCAACACAGGTGTTTCAAAAATGACTCAGGCAAAAGAACGAAAATGATAGACCGTTTTTCTGAACCTCGGTCATGGGGAAAATCTTGGAATCCATTGAGTACGATGAGATTTCGAAATACTAGGATGTGGATGGTAAAATAGGGCAAAGTCAGTAAAGTTTCGTTCAGGGGCAGTTTTGCCTTAAGAATCCGCAAGATTTCTTTTGGGGAAGTAAGGAGCAATCAAACAAACGAGAGTTCATGCATGTTAACGACCTGGACAGAAAGAAGGCCTTTGACAAGATGCTGTACAGGAGACTATAGAGGAGGAAAAATGCCTGAAAAGAGGCTTGACTATCTGACACAAATCTGAGGAGTGAGAAGGAAAAGAACGTTCTCAGGACGGCTGGTGGAGACAAATGTTTCGCCACAAAGCTCAGGTTCGGGACCAAACTTTTTACTATCGGCATTTGTGCGTTCAGGTTCTGTCTGCAGGAGATACAAAAATAAGTCGAGGGGCATTTCGTATTGTGGGGGTGGGGCGAGTGCAGGCGGATTTTTAAAGTGTAGGAGAGAAGTGTGAAGTCATGAACTTTGGTCCGAAGACTCTTTTCCAAATAGGGAGAAATTTCCGATGTCTGAAATGCATAGAGACTTGAGTGTTATTTTCCAGGATTTGTTCAAGGTACACTTGCCAGAATAAGTCGATGTTCAGGATTATAAATGTAATTATTACATTTATTTTGAGAGGAATTGCATATCAAAGAAGGGATGTACGTCTGAGGCTCCGTCACTCTCTGGTCTGACAACAATTGGAACCTTGTGTGCAGTTTTGGGACCCATGCCGCAAGAACAGTTTGTTTCCACTGGGGCGTCTTCACAGGAGCTTCACGAGAATAAACCCAGTAATGTAAGACGTAACAAATGAGGAACATTTGTTAAGGATGCAGGATTTATACTTGATGTTATTTCGAAGTATTATAAATTGAAGGTATGGTTAATAAAAAGGAGGAAGCATATGGCAGGTATCGACAGGATAGATGAAGTGAATCCTTAGAAGATTACAAAGGAAGTAGGAGAATACTTGCGAGGGAAATCAGAAGGGCAGAAAAGGGGAGATGAGATAACTTTGGCAAATAGAATTATGGATAATGGAAAGGGTTTTAATGGACATATTAAGGAAAAACGTGTTACTAGGGAGAGAATATGGCCCCTCATAAATCAGCAAGGCGGCCTTTGTGTGCAGCCTCAGATAATTGGGGATATACAAAATGAATACTTTGCATCAGTACTTACTGTGGAAAAGGATTTGGTCGATATAAATTTTAGGGATATAGACGTGACATCTTTCAAAATGTCTAGATTACAGTGCAGGCAGTGCCGGATGTCATGAAATGGGTAAAGATAGATAAATCCCCAGGATCTGATCAGGTTTACCTGTCAAACCTGTGCGAAGCCAGAGAAGTGATCGCTGGGCATCTTGCTGAGATATTTGTATCATCGATAGGCACAGGTGCGGTGCCGGATGACTGGAGCTTGGCAAACGTGGTGCCACTGTTTAAGAAGGGTGGTAAAGACAAGACATGGAACTATAGAGCGGTGAGCCTGACCTTGATGGTGGGCAGGCTGTTGGTGGGAATCGTGAGGGACAGAACGTACATGCATTTGGAAAGGCAAGGACTGATTTGGGATAGTCATCATGGCTTTCTGCGTGGGAAATGATGTCTCACAAACTTGATTGAGGTTTTTCAATAAGTAACAAAGAGAATTGATAAGGGCTGATCAGTAGAGGCGTTCGACAATGTTCCCCATGGGAGACTGATTATCAAGATTAGATGTCGTGGAATACAAGGAGAACTAGCCACTTGGATACAGAACGGGCTCAAAGGTAGAAGAAGGAGGGTGGTGGTGGAGGATTGTTATTTTCAGACTGGAGGCCTGTGACCAGTGGAGTGCCACAAAGATCGGTACTGTGTCCTCTTCTTTTTGCCCTTTACAATAAATGATTTGGATGCGAGCAGAAGAGGTACAGGTAGTATGTTTGAAAATGACAACAAAATTGGTGGTGTAGTGGACAGCGAAGCGGGTTACCTTTGAATACAACAGGATCTGGACTAATTGGGACAGTGGGCTGAGAAGTAGCAGATGGTGTTTAATTTAGATAAATGTGAGGTGCTCCATTTTGGGAAAGCAAATCTTAGCAGGACGTATACACTTAATGGTACCGTCCTAGCGAGTGTTGCTGAACAAAGAGAACTTGAAGTGCAGGTTTGTAATTCCTTGAAAGTGCTGTCGCAGGTAGATAGGATAGTGAAGAAGGCGTTGGTATGCTTTCCGTTATTGTTCAGAGTATTGAGTACAGGTGCTGGGAGGTCATGTTGCATATGTACGTGACATTGGTTAGGCCACTGTTGAAATATTGTGTGCAATTCTGGTCTCCTTCCTATGGGAAAGATGGAACATAGAACATGGAACATGGAACATAGAACATTACAGGACAGAACAGGCCCTTCAGCCCACGATGTTGTGCAAACCAATGATCTTTTTGTCTGCACCCTCATGTTTCTGTGACCATATTCATGTCCAGCAGTCTCTAAAGTTTCCCCAATGACCTTGCTTCCACAACTGCTGCTGGCAATGCATTCCATGCACTCACAACTCTTGTGTAAAGACGCCGCCTCTGACATGCCTTCTATACTTTCCTCCAACCAGCTTAAAACTCTGGCCCCTCGTGTTGGCCATTTCTGACCTGGCAGATCGTCTCTGGCTATCGACTCTATCAATGCCTCTCATTATCTTGTATACCAAAATTAGGTCCCCTCTCCTCCTCCTTTTCTCCAATGAAAAGTGTACGAGTTCAGTCAAACTCTCTTCAAAAGATAAACCCTCCAGTCCAGGCAGCATCCTGAACACTCTCCAAAGCATCCACATCTTTCCTATAATAGGGCGACTAGAACTGGACGCAGTATTTCAATTGCAGTCTGACCAAGGTTTTATAGAGCTGCAAAGAGATCTCACGACTCTTAAACTCAATCCCCCTGTTAATGAAAGCCAAAACACCATAAGCTTTCTTAACAACCCTGTCCACTTGGGTGGCCATGTAAATGGATCTATGTACCTGCACACCAAGATCACTCTGTTCCACCTCACTGACAAGAATCCGATCCTTAATCCTGTACTCCGCTTTTAAATTGGACCTTCCTAAATGCATCTCCTCGCATTTACCCGGGTTGAACTCTATCTGCCACCTCTCACCTCTTGACAGGGTTCAGAAAAAAAAATTAAAAAGATGTTGCCAGGGTTGGAGGATTTGAGCTAAAGAGAGAGGCTGCACAGGCTGGGCGTGTTGTCCCTGGCGCGTCGGAGGCTGAGGGTGACCTGAGAGAGGTTTACAAATTATGAGGGACATGGATAGGAAAAATAGGCAAATTCTTTTCCCTGGGATCGGTGAGTCCAGAACTAGAGGGCATAGGTTTAGAATGAGAGTGAAAAAATATAAAAGAGACCTAAGGGATGACATTTTCATTCAGAGGGTGGTGCGTGCATGGAAAGAGAAGCCTGAGCATTTTTTGGAGGCTGGTAAGTTGCGGCATTTAAGAAGCATTTTAATGGGAATTTGAATAGGAAAGGTTTGGAGGGAGATGGGCCGGGTGCTGGAAAGTGTGAAAAGTTTGGGTTGATATATCTGGTCGACATGGTCGGGTTGGGCCGAAGGGTCTGTAAAAAATGCTGTACATCTCTATGACTCTATGACTCTAAGTATTAGGTGTCTCCAACTGAAATATACAGAACACTGAGTAACCTGGAGAGATAGGCTGTTGAGAAGAATTTACCATTGGTAGGAGATACTAGGATACGAGGGGACAGCGTCCAGAATGAAGAGAGGACATTTTTATAATGGAGATAAGGATAAACGTCTTCAGTCAGAGATTGGTGAATCTATGAAAGTCATGCCACGGAGGTTTCTGGAATCCAGGTCGTTGGGAAAAGTTAAGACTGAGATAGTTAGGTTCTTGATTGTCAAGGGAATGAGTTTTAGAACATAGAACATAGAACATAGAAGAATACAGCGCAGTACAGGCCCTTCGGCCCTCGATGTTGCGCCGATCAAAGCCCACCTAACCTACACTAACCCACTATCCTCCATATACCTATCCAATGCCCGCTTAAATACCCATAAAGAGGGAGAGTCCACTACTGCTACTGGCAGGGCATTCCATGAACTTACGACTCGCTGAGTGAAGAACCTACCGCTAACATCAGTCCTATATCTACCCCCCCTTAATTTAAAGCTATGCCCTCTTGTAATAGCTGACTCCATACGTGGAAAAAGGTTCTCACTGTCAACCCTATCTAACCCTCTAATCATCTTGTACACCTCTATCAAGTCACCCCTAAACCTTCTTTTCTCCAATGAAAACAACCCCAAGTGCCTCAGCCTTTCCTCATAGGATCTTCCTACCATACCAGGCAACATCCTGGTAAACTTCCTCTGCACCCGTTCCAGTGCCTCCACATCCTTCCTATAGTATGGCGACCAAAACTGCACACAATGTTCCAGATGTGGCCGCACCAGAGTGTTAAACAACTGCAGCATGACCTCAGGACTCCGGAACTCAATTCCTCTACCAATAAAAGCCAGTGCGGCATATGCCTTCTTCACTGCACTATTTACCTGGGTGGCAACATTCAGAGATCTCTGTACATGGACACCAAGATCACTCTGCTCTTCCACACTACCAAGTATCCGACCATTAGCCCAGTACCCCATCTTTTTATTACTCTTACCAAAGTGAATCACCTCACACTTAGCTGCATTGAACTCCATTTGCCACCTTTCTGCCCAGCTCTGCAGCTTCTCTATATCCCGCTGTAACCTGCCACATCCTTCCTCACTGTCTACAACTCCTCCGACTTTCGTATCATCCGCAAACTTGCTCACCCAACCTTCTAACCCTTCCTCCAGGTCATTTATAAAAATGACAAACTGCAATGGTCCCAAAACAGATCCTTGCGGAACACCGCTAGTGACGGCACTCCAAGATGAACCTTTGCCATCAACTACTACCCTCTGTCTTCTTCCAGCCAGCCAATTCCTAATCCAAACCTCCAACTCACCCTCAATGCCATATCTCTGTATTTTCTGCAGTAGCCTACCATGGGGGACCTTATCAAACGCCTTACTAAAATCCATATATACCACATCTGCCGCTTTCCCCTCATCTACCTCCTTAGTCACCTTCTCAAAGAATTCAATAAGGTTTGTGAGGCACGACCTGCCCTTCACAAAACCATGCTGACTATCCTTGATCACATTATTCTTATCCAGATGTGCATAAATCCTATCCCTTACAATTCTCTCTAAGACTTTGCCCACAACAGAAGTGAGACTCACTGGCCGATAGTTACTCGGATTATCCCTACACCCCTTCTTGAACAAGGGAACCACGTTTGCTAGCCTCCAGTCCTCTGGCACTACTCCTGTTGACAAAGAGGACACAAAAATCAAGGCCAATGGCTCTGCAATCTCCTCCTTTGTTTCCAGAGAATCCTAGGATAAATGCCATCAGGCCCAGGGGACTTATCTATTTTCACCCTTGCCAGAATTTCCAACACCTCTTCTCTACATATCTCAAAGCCATCCATTCTACTTATTCGTCCCTCAGTATTCATATCGACAACAATGTCCTGTTCCTGAGTGAATACTGACGAAAAGTATTCATTCAGTGCCTCTCCAATCTCTTCAGCCTCCACACGCAACTTCCCATTACTATCCTTGATTGGACCTATTCCTACCCTAGTCATTCTTTTATTCCTAACATACCTATAGAAAGCCTTAGGGTTTTCCCTAATCCTACCAACTAATGACCTTTCATGTCCCCTCCTTGCTGCTCTTAGCTCTCTCTTCAGGTCCTTCCGGGCTACCTTATAACTCTCAATCGCCCCTATTGAACCTTCACGCTTCATCTTTACAAAGGCCGCCCTCTTCCATTTAACAAGGGATTCCAACTCCTTATTAAACCACGGCTCCCTCACACTACACTTTCCTCCCTGCCTGATAGGTACGTACTTATCAAGGACACTCAATAGTTGCTCCTTGAACAAGTTCCACATATTTATGGCGAGAAAGCGGGACAATGGAGCTGAGAAACTTGTCAGCCATGATTGAATGGTGGAGCGGACTCGATGGGATGAATTGACTAATTTCTGTTTCTATGTCTTATTTAATATGGTCTTATGGACAACTCTGAAGCTTCCAAGCCATCCAGCAGAAACTATTCCACTGCCTTAGACCAGTTTCTGCAGTGGATCCTCAAATTTAAACTTGTGCTTCTAAGCAAGGAGGAGAAACATAGCATTGCAATCTGATTTTTCAAGGAGCGGACAGGGTTTGGAGCGATAGGAACTTTTCACAATTGTGTAGCAAAGCTTAAGGATGTTCAACCTCCTTCTGGGAGATGGGACGCATTGGTGGTATTTTGGTCGTACCCTCCTGTGATTGACCTGTTTCATGACGACACCGAGGATGATTAAAATCTCGGAATATTCCATCTCAAGTCCCTTTAAGACCGTAAGTCCATAGGCGCAAAAATTCCGCCATTTGGCCGCTCCATTATGGATGATAGGTCTTTCAGCAAATCGGAGAAGGTGATTACTGCAGATACTGGAAAGTCAGAATCGAAAAGCGTGGCGTTGGCAAAGTACAGCTGTTCGTTTCACATCTGAGAAGCAGGAGAGTCAAGGTTTCGGATATAAGCCCTTCACATTACTGGTGGAGTATTGATATCCGAAACATCAACACTCCTGCTCCTATTATTCGCCCTACACTGTTTTTTCCAGCGCTTCGCTGTTCGATTCTGAAAAGTTGTCAATTCTATTTTCCCGCTTTCGCATTATAACCATTGATACGCTTATCACCAAAAAAAAACACTTAGCTATCTTTGATTTACACATTTTCAATGACCAGACCTCCACTGAATTCTCTGGTCGTTCATTCCACAGATTCACTGAAGAGGTTTGTCCATGAATCGTTTCTAAATAGTTTCCCTTTACTCGAAGCCTGTGCCATTCGGTCCTAGTCAATCTTAACAATCGAAACATGTTCCCAGCATCCACCCTGATCAAGCTGTTCGACATTCACTGTGTTTCAATGACATCCCTCATTATCCACCTAATCTCCATTGAGTGGAGTCTCAGAATCCTCAGATGCTTCTCATATGTTAAGCCTTTCATTGATGGGATCATTCGTGTGAATTCCCCCAGTACCCGCTCCATGGCTGGCACATCCTTCTCGCGGTATGGAGTCCAAAATGGCTCACACTACTCGAAATGTTATCTTACCAGAGCCTTAAAATCCACAGAAGCACGTCATTGCATTTGTATTCAAGTGCGATCGAAATGAGTCATACGATTATTCCTGCTTTCCAAATTACTGTGCCAACAAGCAAGTTTACCTAACGAGAATTTGGACAAGTCACATTACGCTCCAGATTTCTGATTTTCTTTTTCTATTTAAATAATTGGATCCGCCTCCCTTATTACTAACAAAGTGCATTTGTAGTGGCACATATTTTATTTTGCAATTCCCATCGTGTGTGATATAGACAGCTATCAGAATGGTGGATGTCAACTCGCATGGGTCGTCGTAAGAATGGCATGTTCTGGGTCCGAGGAAGAGTAGATAACGAAGTGCTCCACGTTTGAGAACGAGGAGTTACTGATCAGGAGGCAGACCTCATTGACTCTTGCTTTAATAGAGGTCACCATGTACTCCATATGATGGATTTTGAAACGTTCAGGCTGAAAGGAATAGTCGGGTGCAGCAGGAATGTTAAACAGATTGGCAGCAGTATCTCAGTTCCCGCTGAAATGTAGGTCTTGCTTTTAATTAGTGTATTTTGTTCTCAATGGCTTTGACAAATGCTAGTATTTTGCTAGTGAGGGGGAAATTGAATACATGTCACCTTCATGCCGTCATGTCTCCCTCTTTTCCTAGTATAGTAGCTGGTTCTGGTTGATCCCGGGCATCAGTGATGGAAATGTGCTGGAAAATGAGTGAGTGAGTCCAAATGAGTCCTGTGTGCAGGCTATGGCCATGTTTACTCCTGTGCTTCAATGGGACATTGCAGGGCCCAGGAAAGAAATTTTAGCATGAGAAGAATACCGCTTATTGAAACGGGAAGCAATGAGAAGGTCAAGGTTATTCATACAAAGTTGAACTAGTTCTCAAATCAGGCTCTGTTTGTTTTTGCCAATGTAAAGGCCGCTCAGTTGTGCACAGCAACGACAAGAGACTTGTTTGCAAGAGTAAAAGTGAAATTCTGATTCACCCAGAATTGTGTTTGGGGTCTTCAGTAAGGACTGAAAAATTGAAGAGGGGCGTGAGCTCGCTTATGCAACTTCATGGGAAGGTGCCAGGCAGGAATGTGGAAGTGTTGAGGGTGATCGAGTTTGCCACAGAGGAAATGGCCTATGTGAGAAGCTGATAATAGGAGCTAGTGGCAGCAGGAAGTGATGTTGACAGCTGTGAATGATGGCCCGGTTTTGCTGGAGATGGTAGAATTTACAGATAGTGATTATTTCTGATTTCAAGCACAGTGCAAAATGCGGTCAAGAGGACCTGTATAATTCCGGTAAGGAAGAAAAGGGTGTGGAGTGAATCATAGGAGATGCGTAATTCACACCTGAAGATCATGTCCATCTCAGTTCGGGCTGTCGATCACTTGATTCAGGGAAAAGGAGATCGTGTCTGATGCTTCTCACTGGAATGTGATAGCAATCGAGAACCTGGACGGACTGAGTCACTCTCAGCTGATCATGTGTTCACCAGAATTGGAATCTGCAAAAGACAAATTGACAAGAACCTGGCGTCCAGATTGTAGCTTTTTTGTCTGATGCGTATTCTAAAGCCGAATGTATAAATCGATGTGGTGGAAGTCAGTTGATGTACAATTGTACAAGCATAAGGGGAGTTTTCATAATTCCCAGAAATAGTTGTTTCTGTTCAAAGAAAAGGCCTCAATAAGAAGACGACCATTTCTCTGTCACATAAGGTGTCAAGGAGAGTATTCAATCACAAACTGAAGAATTTAAACTGGTAGAAACTGCTTTGGCCAGCACTCAGAAGTAAGGAGTCTGAAAGAGAATAGAGGTAAAATCAGTGAATAGCTAAGATGATTGGCAGATGGTGCTTATGGTAATATTGAAGTGTGAGAATATGGACCTGGCCACAGAGAAAAACACAAGGTTGGCTATTAGTTAATGGAGCGGATTCCCAAAACAAAATGCAGTTCAAAGTGAGCGAGGCGTTCCTATGTATAAAACAGAAAGTTAATATGCTGGTGAATCAAGGAAATATTTGCTTCATTGGACCGGTTCCCCTGGAGATAAAAATGTTGACTGATCAAAAAAAAGTCCAAAATGGTGAAGAGATTATTCAATGTTGCTGAAATGAATGAGTGGTGATATTTCTGAAAAATATAAGACACTGTCGAGACTTGACAAGGTAGATGTTCAGAATCAGTGTCAAATTCTGCATGGACTATTTCACGGAATAAATAGAAAGTGGGATTGGAGCAGGGCGTCGTACCAACCTCGATTTTACAAGTTTGTTTTCCAAACAGACACATAACTGTTGAAGGTCCTCAATCTGCTCATGTGTAGCAGATCCGAAGAGCTGAGTGGAACTTGAGAACATAGTACTGAGGGGCACGAGAGATCCAAACGATCCTTTGTCACCACTACTGAACGAGTATATAAAAACGTGGCACATCTCATTTTGGCCAAACTGCACTTTTCTGTGAACATCCCATTCTACGGGATTGACTGGTTGACCAGAAATCAAACAAAGTCAGTCTGGATATAATTTAATATTTTATTTCAAAAGGATCTGGAAAAGAGATTTCCCACTTGAATGATTTCCCACTTCGTAAATTTCTCCTCATCCCTGTTGCGAATGTGTTTGGAAATGTCGCTGTGTTTTATTTCAGTCCTGCTCCTCCAATGGTTACAATACGTTTTCTGTTTAATTATTTTGGTGAAATGGCCAATCATAAAGGGCTCAGAAAGGTTCAGCTTCCGTGACGGAGACAACTGAGGCAGAATTCTTTAGTCAGCAGCAAATACGATTAGAACCCACTGAGTTAGCATGATATCTCTGTGGTGAGTACTGCTGCCTCATAACAACAAAGGCCCACGCAAGTGATATTCTTTGAGGAATGTGCACACTCCACTGTGTCTGTGTTGGATTTCTCTTGGTGCTCTAATATCATCCCACCATTCATACCTGTGTAGGCTAGGTTGTTTAATGATGTGAAATGCAGGGTTACAGGTAAATATAGGGGCATGAATCGAGATGGGAAATTCTTCAGAGGGATGGTGAGGACTCGATGGACAGAATGGCTTAAGCCAAGCTGTAGCGATTCCAGGAAAATGACAACAAATTTTGACAATGCAAGCACCCACTGAGTTTCCACCTGATTCATTTTCCTGAAAATGGTTGAGGCTCAATAAGATTACCTCTCACTCAAAGGGGAAACATTGTAGCCTTTATAATATAAACCTTTCATTCAAAAATAAGAGAAGTGAAACATCTATGAACTCCTCGCAAGCAAATTACTTCTCTTATCAGGAAAGACGACAAAATAAGCCTTCAAACAAAACCTTCCAGTTGTGTTCTTAGTCAGAGTGCATACAGCTGTAGCAGTATTCTCTCCCAACAATGTTGATTTGAAGTACAGATAGCGGGTTTATTCAAAGTAACTTTAAAAAAGAAATCTTCAATTTATTAAACAAATGAGAAGATTCATCTTCTTTTCCGAAAGTGCTGTGAGACTTTCGAAATCTCTTTCCCAGAGAGCATTGGAGGGAGAGATATTGAATATTTTTGTGGCATAGGCAGATCGATTGATGAAGTGTGAAGTATTACCAGGGAATAGGAAGCAATATGCAGTTTGGGAATATGCGTCGTCTAAAATGACCAGAGCTGTGGATGATCAGAACACCAGGAATACAATCGAAAAAAATGCTAATTCAGAGAAAATAGTCGAATTATGGCGGTGATCGAATAAATTCAATATGTACACAGAGGACCATGTGGTCCTCTCTCAGTAGAGAACGAGAGAGACAGTGAAATAAAGGTTCAACCTGACGATCCGCACACCACAGAGGAGCGGTCAGATTGAGAAACCGAGCTCTTCGCGGTGACATCTGTCAGTGGGGGAATTGAACCGACAGTGTTAGTCTCCCTCTGCATCACAAAATAGCCGTCCAGACACCTGAATGGGAGATTATGTAACCGTGATAGACAGATTGTCAAATGTAAAAGATAATACAAACTGTTGGAGATGCTACAAAAAAAGGTAACAGGTTCAGAAGAATAGCTCAGTGCAAAACAGTTCTGCTAAATATTGATTTATAATGAGACAAGAATTGCGATGTTGTTTTTAGCTTAATGTAATAAGGCAAAACACGTGAAATAAACAGAAATGTGAATTATGATTGAACACGAATAATTCTGAAATAAGTCAACATCTTTTTGGCTGGTGTGCATTAAGTGTGCTTACCATTGTATAAATATATAAAGCTGATGGAATGCATTACTTGGAGAGTTAACCTTCGTCGGAAATGGGGGCAGAAAACATGCTTGAATGAAAGCCGACATGAAAAGGGCACTCATTTCTTTCGGTGAGTGATTGGAACCTGGAGTGTTGATTGACTGAATGTTCCTGTAACATGTACCTTGAAACACAATTCAATCAGTCCCCATACCACTGAATGGTGAAGCAAGGTTGTAGAGCTGAATGACCTCATGGTGCACCTTAATTGCATGTGATTCGAAAAACACAGCAAAACTCTGCTCATTCTGCTTATGTGTTATGCACCGTGAGACTTACATTTTCATGAACGTGGGAATTGTTTGGAACATTATCAGAAACATGTTATAGTCAAGATCATCTAGAAAGTGGCATTCTCCAGAACATTCTGTCATTAATATTCTGTGGAACATTCTTTAAATTTTCAGGTTATTCTTCACGCGATAGAGTGAAGGTGCTTCAGGCAGCAGTGAAGTTGATGGAGCATGAAGCTTTTTTGGGGGTTAGTGGAATACCAGATGTGCAGTGAATATGAGGGAGCAGAGACTGTACTCTGACCGAGCGTGGAAGGTTATTGATGCTTGTCCTATTTTTCTGGACATTTCTTCAGACTGCAGGTACTAATCTGAGCTGGCTAGTGAGCACGGATCTTGCTTGGTGTGGCTTTTGGTATGGCCTTCTCTGGGAAGAGAAAGTTCCTCCTGTGTACTAGCTCATCCACCAGCGCCTGAGTACTGCTGTTGACAAATTGAGGTGTAACTGTCACTTTTCTGCCCTGTTCGAGTAAAACGTGCAGGGCAAGTTTGAACTGAAATGTTCAACTGTCGTCCATTAGACTTTTAAGCAAGACACCAGCACAAGCAATCAGAGAATATCCGATTAATCTGGGCGATAGCGACTACTGACAGCCATCCGTGGTGGGAGAATCCGGCTGGCGTGAAATCAGCGGGCCGCCATGAGGATGGGTAGGTAGCTACAGACATGAGATTGAAAGATAGCGCCGGAAAACTAGATCGGCGTCGTATAGAGGATACCTCTGTCACAGTCAATGAAAATGACAATGAGACAAATTAATCGAAGATTCAGCACAATGATTCAAAGACTATGCTGATCACACTTCCCGTTAAAAAGCTGCAGAAAAAACGCTTCCTGTCATCAAGAACTCACACAAAATTCCCCTCAACTGCAGGAAATGGTGTTCAGTGTTGGAAATGTAATTGGAAGAGTTTCAGTTTATTATTGTTAAACATGGAAGTACATCCATCTTTGATATTTTCCCTGAACCTTACCCTTTTTGTCTATTGCACAAACTCCTTAAAGCGAAACGTGGGACAAGATATTGAGGGATATTATCTATTCCTATTTGGAAGAAAATGTGCTGATCACTGATAGGAAACATGGTTTTGTGCTGGAAAAGTCAGGGTTCCAAAATTAATAGAATTATTTGAGGAAGTGTAAAAGTTGATTGAAGAGAGATTGGATTCAGATAAACCTCCATAGAGCGTTTGATAAGATTCCCTGTGTTCGGCTGATGGAGAAGGTGATGGCGAATGAGTTCTATGGTGTGCGAGATAGATGGATAGGGATCATTAGGAGAACGATCCTGAGAATATAGGCGACATGTTGAGATGGAATATCTGAATGTCTAAGGCTTGGTTCTTTGTTTTTATTTTAACTGATCCTCCCCTCATCTCACTCTGACAGATATTGTCACAGCACAGCCCCCTTTGTCATAGCGCAATCAAGATATGGATCCGGAAATGACTGCAAGCGGCACATCCTGTCATTTCGAGAATATGCTGCAATTTACCTCAGGCAGTGTCATGAACAAACAGTGCCATCGAGCAATGCGGTTGGGTGTGAGGGGGCGGAGGAAGTTTGTAAAACATGATATACTGGGTTGGTAACTGCTGTCGGTTTACAGATCAGTTCACTGTTCTTCACTGCACAGCTTTCAAAAATGGACAGGTACCTCGTCCATGTTTACAGCTGAATTGTTTGGAGCGGTCTACTCAGTTTAGTGCGCTGTACAGAGTGTTTGTTCAGGTTTATACTTCAATGCATTGAAGTAGTCTAGCTACAGCCAAGACAGATTAGCCTGTTGAACTGAGCATAACACTCGCCCGATATCTGCAGTGTTTTCAGTGTTAAACTGGTAACTCATCTAGCTTTATGGTGTCTGGTCTGATGCTATTATTTTACCTTGCGTATTTTAGAAACTAGTCATTTGAGCCGAGTTGGCATGTCTTCATTCCTCCGATGGTTGAACGCACTCTTGCACTTCATTAGTTTGGCATTGTGACAGTATTCATCTCGCTGGTAAATACCTACTGTCCTAGAAGCAACCACAACTTTTTCAATCGGTAGCAATCAGCCATTCCCATCGTCTTCGTGTCTCCACGAAGTAAAATGATAGTTTCGTGTGTTTAGATTACGCCAATGGTCCATGGCTCAAAACACCATCACTCTCACCATTCTCCACCTCCAGCTAACCAAAATATTCCATGAGTACTGAGAGCATTGGGAATACTAGGAGCGTCAGGGAGCGTCATAACATAAGGGAGATGGAGCAACAGTTCCCTCATGTTTTACAAGACAGAGTGAACACTCCAGTACACAATGTACCGCAAGATACTTTCACTCTCTCCATTTCAGTAATTGCATTCCTTTCGTCATGAAACATTCACGGGTTAACATTTACCCATGTCACAGTCCAGCTACTAGATTGTCCATTGATTATCCATTCAGAAGCTCTCCATCTCCGGGGTAACTTAGGTTTCTATCTGTATTAGCGTCATTAATAAATTTAGATAGAACACACAAGGTATTCTTCCTCCAGGCAGCAGGTGGTGAGGAAGCAGCGATGGAGAAGGCACAGGACCTGCAGGTCCTCGGCAGAGTGGGAGGGGGATTTGAATTTATGAGCCATGGGGCGGTGGGGTTGATTGGTGCGTGTGACCTGGAGATGTCCCCTGAAACGTTCTGCAAGGAGGCGTCCAGTCTCCCCAAGGTAGAGGAGACCGCATTGTGACCAACGTATACAATACATGACATTGGTGGATTTGCAGGTGAAACGTTGATGGATTTGAAAGAGTCCTTGGTTCCTTGGATTATGGTGGGTGAAGCGGTGTTGGCGCTGAGTTTGCAAGTCCTGCGGAGGCGGGGGTAGGTGCCAAGTCTGGCGGGTGAGTTGTTGGGGGGCGTGGGCCTGACCAGGTAGCCACATTGGGAACTGTCTTTGCGGAAGGCGGAAAGGGGTGGAGAGGGAAATATATTTCTGGTGCTGGTGTCTGTTTCGAGGTTCTGGAAATGGCGGTGGATGATATGGTTAATATAAAGAGTGGTTATGTGGAATATGAGGACCTCGGGGTTCTGTCCTTGTTACGGTTGGAGGGATGGAGTTTGAGGGCAGAGGTGAGGGATGTGAATGAGATGCATTGGAGGGCATCTTCAACCACGTGTGAATGGAAAATGCGGTGTCGAAAGAAGGTCATCTGGAGTGTACTGTGTTGGAACTCGTCCTCTTGGGAGCAGATCCGACGGAGGCAGAAGACCTGGGAATAAAAGATGTCATTGTTACTGGAGGTAGGGTAGGAAGAGATGCAATCCAGGTAGCTGTGGGAGTCGGTGGGTTTGTAAAAAAGTCAGCGGAAAGTCTGTCGTCATTATTGGAGATGGAGAGGTCCAGGAAGGGGAGGGAGGGTTCAGAGGTGGTCCAGGTGAATTTAAGCTCGGAGTGGAATGCGTTGGTGAAGTTGATGAATTGCTCAACCACCTCGTGGCAGCACGATGTGGCGCTGATGCAGTCATCAATGTAGCGGAGAAAGAGGTGGTGACTGGTGCCAGTGCAACTACGGAAGATGGACTGTTCTACGTAACTGACAAAACGACAGACATATCTGGAAACATATGGAAGTCTTGGAGGATGTGGAGGGAGTGAGAGATCTCTGGAACGTATGTGGGGAGTTCCTGGACCACGGGGATAGGACAGTATCGAGTTAAGTGGAGACGATTGCACCAGGGCAGAAGCAGGCTGACACAATGGTTCGGCCGGGGTTGTCAGGCTTGTGGATGTTGGGAAGGAGGTAGAATCAGGCGTTGCCGGGTTCCCGGACTCCGTGGTTTGAAGTTATGGGTGGCAGATATCCTGAGGTGATTTGCTTCTTCATAGTCTGGTAAACGATTGTTCGTGATGGGGTTGGGGTCATGCTCGAGGGGACGGTAGGAGGAGATGTCTCGGAGTTGGCATCGGGCTTCCGCGTTGTAGAGGTCAGAGCACTAAACTTCCACTGCATCCACTTTATTTGCTCACTGAGGACGAAAGGTCAATCCCTCAGCAAAGACCTTACATTTATCCCCGTCCGTCCATGCATGAATGGATTTAATACGCATCGTGACGTCGAACAATTCTTCCACTGCCTCCGCCTTCGAGCTTACTATTGAAGTCAGGACTCCCGCCTACTTTCTCAGGACACTGTCACTCGCCTCCAACATACTCCATCCACCTGCTCCACGCCCCGCGCTGGCCTATTACCAGCCCTCGATTTCAACATTTCCAACTGCAGCCAAGACATTAACTGCCTCAATCTGTCTACCCACCTCCCCCATTACAACTTCTCACCACTGACAACGAGCAGATATCGACTCGCTCTGCTCCAATCCGAATATCATCTTCAAAGCAGAAGTTAAAGGGTGTGCAGTGGTAATTTTGCGCACTGATCTCTGCACCACGGAAGCCAGATTCCAACTCATAGAAAACTGCTCCAAACACACTCTATCCAAGACCCCAATCCAATGACCAAACCATCATCTCACAGACCATACAGAACCTCATCACTCCAGGAGATTTCACACCCACAGCTTCAACCTCGTATTCCGGGAACTGAGAACCACCCGATTCTACTACCTTCCCAAGATCCACAAGCCTCACCACCTTGGCTAACCAATTCTCTTCGCCTGCTTCTGCTCCACCAAAGTTATCTGCACCCACCTCGATGCTGTCCTATCCCCCTAGTCCAGGAACTCCCCACATGATTTCGAAACATCACCCATGCCGTCCTGCTCCTCCAGGACTTCCGTTTCGCCACCCCAATTCATCTTCACCAAGGACATCCACTCCCTCTACACCTCCATCCGCCACAACTAGGGCCTCCAAGCCCTGCGTTTCTTCGTCTCCCGACGTCCCCAACAGTATTTTGTCACTGGCAGTCTCATTCGTTTGCCCGAACTGGTCCACACTCTTAACAGTTTCTGCGTCAAATCCTCCCACTTCCTCCAGACCAAAGGGATAGCCTTGGGCACCCGTTTGTGCCAAGCTATGCCTGTATCTTTGTTGACGACGTAGAATATTCCATCTTCCTGAGTTACACTGGCACCATTCCCACCTCTTCCTCCGCTAGAGTAATGACTGCATCGGCGCCACCATATGCTCCCACGAGGAGGTAGAGCAATTCATTAAATTCACAAAAACACTCCACCCCGACCATAAATTCACCGAGACCTTCGCTGGCACTTTCTTCCATTCCTGAGCCTCTCCATCTCCAAGAATGATGACCGACTTGATACTGACATTTTTTTACAAAATCACCGACTCTCACAGCTACCTTGAGTTCACCTCTTCCCAACCTACCTCATTGAAAAATGCTATCCCGTATTCCCTACACTTCCGCTTCCACCGTATCTGCTCCCATGGGGACCAGTTCCACCACAGAACACACCAGATGGCCTCCTTCTTTAGAGACCACAATTTCTCTTCTCACGGAGTTGAAGATGCCCTCCAATGCATTTCATCCACATCCCGCACATCCGCCCTCAAAGCCCACCCCAACAACCGTAACAAGGACAGAAAGCACCCATCCTCACATTCCACCCAACCAACCTTCGCATTAACCACATCTTCCACCGATATTTCCGCCACTCCAAACGGATCCCACCACCAGAGACATATTTTGATCCCCTCCCTTTTCCGCTTTCCAGAAAGAGCGTTCCCTCCGTGAGTACCTGGTCCGGTCCATGCCACCCAACAAACCACCCTCCCATCCTGGCACCGTCCCCCGCCACCACAGGCATTGCAAAACCTGTGCTCGCACCTTCTCCCTCATTGCCATATAAGGCCCCAAAGGAGCCGTCCACATACGTCAACCTTTGACCTACATATCCATCAATGTCATTTATTGTGTCTGTTGCTCCCGATGCTGTGGAGACTGGACGCCTCATCGCAGAGCGTTTCAAGGAAGATCTCCGGACCACCCGCACTAATCAATCCCACCGCCCGTTGCCCAACATTTCAAGCCCCTCTCCCACTCTGCCGAGGAGATGCAGGCTTCCTCCACACCCTCACACCGACCACCCGACGCCTGGAGGAAGAATGCCTCATCTTCCACCTCGGACTCTTAAACCCGAAGGCATCAATGTGTACTTCACCAATTTCCCCATTTCGCCTCCTCCACCTTAACCTCAGTTCAAATCTTTGAGCGCAGCACAGTCCTCATGACCTGTCCTACCTGCCAATCTCCCTTCCCACGTGTCCGCTCCACCCTCCCCTCTGACCTATCACTTCGGTCCCCACCCCATTTACCTATTATACTCCTTGCTACCTTCCCCCACCTTCACCTCTGACCTATCACCTCCATCCCCACCCCCATTCACCCATTGTACACTTTGCTACCTTCATCCCTGCCCCAACACTCGCCCCATCCCATTTATCGCTCCACCCTGGAAACTTCCTGCCGCTGTTCCTGTTGAAGTGTTATTACCCGAAATGTCACTTCCCACTATCTGGCTGTGTTGTATTAGAGATGTTATCGTGCTCTCTCAGGCGTGGACCTAAGGAGACCCACATGGTAATAGACATGAAAAAACACACAAGGATTACCTTCTATGTTCCTGCCACCCCCAATGCTTCCTCAGATTTGTTTTCAACATCAAGGAGAACTGAGATATCACTGAGGTGGTGCATAATGTAGTAGTTGTCTATCATCAGGTTATTTTGTGGACCATCTTTGACCTGTTACCATTAAATGTCTTGTGGTCTGGAGTCAATGCTGGGAATTTGCAGGATAATTACTTTCTGTACTGTCTGTTCGGTACCGCCAATTGTGGTGAGACTTTCCTTCCAGTTGGACAGGAGAAACCCAGGAATGGCGATGAGACGCCATGACCCGTTACTCATCCAGTCTGATCCGGTGAGATCGACGACGTCAGACTGTTTCCTGAACAGATAAAATGAAGAATAAAAATGACAGCGGAGCAGGTAAGAAGAGCTCATAAAGCTGAATGAAAGGCCTTGTATCTGAGTGTTTGCTATATTCTCTGAAATGATTGAGTCACTCAATGCATACACTGAATTAAATGACATTAGAGAAACATGTCTACAGGGAACATAACATACAGGACATTTTACACCTGGGAGTGTTTATTCAAAACTGAACAGGAGGTGGGGACGATCTCTGATTAAGAGGTAACATTGTATGATCGTAAAAACGGATCTGACATCAAATGATCAAAGTATTGCCTTACTCTGTATGTTTTGGAGTACAGAAACCAGTTGAGTCAGGTTTGGGCAAAATTTCTTTCGGCGAAGCGGCGTTGATCTCACCAAACTTCATGGACGTAAGGCCCTTTGCGAAATGGATATATATGAATCTAACACATTCCACAACGGCGTTCCCTGGAAATTTCTGTAACTGGCATTGTCCAGAAATTCTCTTAACGACATTCTGTGGAAAGTTCTTTACTGACGTTCTTCAGATAATTCTTTAACGATATTCTCCTGATCGTTCAGTAACTGACATTCATTAGTTCATTCTGTCCCTTCCATTCAGTGGAGCATTGTATCCCCGACATTCTCCACAACATTTTACAACTGAGACTCTCCGACACATTTCTTAACTTAGAATCTCTGAATCATTTTATTAGCAATTCTTCAGATTATTTTGTCACCTACATTCTCCAGAATATTCTAGAATAGATGGAATCTGAAATATTTTATGATAGTCATTTCCCAGGACATTGTCCAAACCGCATTCACCTAATAATCCATAACTGACATTTCCCAAAAGATTGTGCAACTGAAATTCACCAAGACATTCCATAGCGGGCCTCACTTGAACCATAATAGACTTTCCCTGGAACATTCTCCAACCAGCATTTCTAAAACATTCTATGACCGACATTCCAACAAGTCCATTTCTCAGAACATTATCAACTGCAAATCCCTGTTACATTGTAAAATCGGTATTCTCTTGAAAATTCTCCAACCGGTATTCCCTTATACAGTTCATAACTGACATTACCTATAACATTCTCCATCCGAAATTCCCCAGAACATTCCCTTACCGGCATAGCCCAGAGCATTCTACAACCGAAGTTCTCCTTAACATTTGATAACTGACATTTACTGGAAAAATTACAACCGACATTCTGCAGAACATTCTGTAAATAAGAATTCTTGAAGCATGCTGAAACTGAAATTATTTGTGAACGGTCGGATGTCAGTACTTTGAACAAAAGATACGATCAAGAACGAGGAGATCAAGTTCCAAGTATAAGAACACACTGCTTGAAGTCCCATCAGGAAATGAAAGGCGTGAATATGTTTTCCCTCGGTTAATATTTCTTCACGACAGAGTATTGACCACAATTGAAACTAAAAGACAGACATTTCCATTTCCTGCTTGCCTTCCAGGAGCTGGGAGGGAATCCCTCACAATGGCAATGTTTTCGTCCGACATATTAGGAGCTGGAAAGAAAGTAGTGTCTGCTCCCAAGCGATCGAATGTGTGCGAATGTTCTGGAAAACATTCTTTCTTAAAGATGTGGCCACATGCGTTTTGGAGGGAGGGATCCTTATGTTTTTTTTTCGCATTTTTGTAATTTATTCAGAACATACCATTTGTTATTTCAGCTCCAATTATTTCAAATATTCTTCAAATGCAGTGATACATTTGAAATTCGCGCGGAGACCTTCATCAAACGGTATACTTTGCCTCCAGGCTGATAATTAATTTGTTTATTTTCCTTCCTCACAGTTAACGCAGTGACGATCTATGTCCTGCTTTGGAAAGATTGTGGATTGTCTCCATGTGTCAGTCGTTACCTGGGTGCCATGGCAGTGGCGGATCTTCTGGTCATTATCCTCGACCTGATATTGAGACACATTCCCATTCTTTATTATGAACACATTGGTTTCCTATGGTACATTCCCCTGTGTAATGTAAACGCCATCCTGCTTTATGCAGCCACTGACTGTTCTGTCTGGTTCACCGTTACTTTCACCTTTCATCGATTTGTGGCCATTTGTTGCCAAAAGCTGAAAAGTAAATACTGCAGTGAGAAAACGGCAACTGCGGTTCTGGGAACAGTGACGGTGTTAAGTTGTTTGAAGAACATTTTCTGGTATTTTATGCTCACAGCTCAGTATTGGTTGGAAAATTCCCCCTGGTTTTGTGAGGTAACAGTCACTGTTTATAACCCTCGTATCTGGGTCGCAATCGAGATGATCCACCACATTCTCAATCCAACTCTCCCATTTCTCCTGATCCTGTTACTCAATGCTTTCACAGTCAGACACATTTTAGTGACCAGCAGAACCCGCAGAAGACTCCGGGTTCACACCAATGGGGAGGTTCACTGTGACACAGAAATGCGAAATCGAAAGAAATCCATTATTTTACTGTTTGTTATATCCGCCAATTTTATCCTGTTATGGTCAACGTTAATGGTATATTCTGTATGGAATCGAATGTGGTGGTTGGGCTATGACTCTATGAATCTGGCTCCCTTTGTGCAGGAATTGGCCTTCATGCTGCAGCTCCTCAGTTGCTGCACAAACACCGTGATTTATGCCGTGACCCAGACGAGGTTCAGGCAGCAGCTGAAGAATGTCCTCAAACATTCATTTACCCAAATTCATAAACCAATCTGAAGAATTCATTCATCAATGTATTCACTGTTTTCTCATTTCATTCCAATGTTACAACAATGAAGCAGCCAGTCGCTATGGTGGCAGACCTAATATATTGCTTTTTCCCCCCAAACTTAACCCACGGGGACTACAGGGCACATTTCGATGTTTCTCGCAACTCAGAGGCCATTGGAAAAAGGCACCATTGCAAAGACTGTATCTATGGCATAAATTTATAGTAAATAAATTGTTCATTAAAGATACCAAGCAGCAGAGTGAACTATACTGTTGGTTGTCCTTGGGTTGAACAAGGTGAGCTGGAGAGTGCAATTGAGTGAGACTGGGAAGGATCGTGGGTAACAGGAAAAAGTCGTTGTGACATGGAGGGATTGAGTGTGAAAGTCAGGGAATGAGTGTGATGGAGTCAGCATTACCGTGAGGGGTAGGGAGGCTACGAATGAATGATTGAGACTGAGGGACCGAGTATGTAACCGGGGACGTGTTTGTGAGCGTGGGGAAGTGAATATCAGAGTGCTATTTGAATATAACTTTGATTGAATGAGTGCAAAATAGACAGGATGAAAATGACAGATTAAATGAGACAGTGATGGAATGAGTGACTGAGGGAATGAGGTCATGGACACGTGGTTTACGAAAAAAGTTGATGTTCTTGTCAAGAGGAAGAACAAGAGTGTGCTGCTGCAAAAGCATAGCAGATTAGGCAGCATCATTCCTGATGAAAGGCTCCGGGCCCAAACATCGATTTTCCTGCTCGTCGGATGCTGCCTGACCTGATGTGCATCACCAGCAATAGAATATGAACTCTGATCTCCAGAATCTGCAAACCACACTGTCTTCTTGTTGGTTTACCATCAGTCACCACGCTTTGTCTTCTTCGAGCGAGCCAAGTTCTGATCCAAACTGCTAAGTCACACTCAATGATATATCTCCTCATTTATTGCAATATTCCAGCGTGTGGAACCTTATCAAAGCTGTACTGAAATCCAGACACACAAAAACCACCGCTTTCTCCTCACCCACCTGTTTGGTCACTTATCAAAGGACTCAGTAAGGTTTGTGAGGCACGACATAACCTTCACAAAACCGAGTATACTTCTCCCTATTCAACTTGTTCCTCCCTCGGCAATTATTAATCCTCGCTCTTACAAACTTTTCCAATAATTTATCCACAACCCAAGTAAGCCTCACTGGTCTCTAATTAGTAGGGTTGTCTGTACTCCCCTTCTTGAAAAAACGGACTTTTGCTATCCTCCAGCGTCATGACATTAATCCTGTAGTCAATCATGACATAAATATCAAACCCAATCGTTCTGCAAGCCTTCTCCCTGGATTCCGAGGGAATGCTGGCATAAATTCCACCTTGCCCAGGGGATTATTTGTGTTCACACATTCCAGAACTGCTGACACCTCCTCCTTGTGAACGTCAAACCCGTCCTATCTGGTAGTTGTTTCTCAGTATTCGCCTCGGCAATATTGTTTTTTCTCTCTCGTGTTTATATCGTCGAAAAACATTTTCCCTATCTCCTCAGACTCCATGCAAAACTTTCCACAACTTTGTTCGATTGGCTCGAGACTTTCTCTCGTCATTCTTTTCGTCCCGATATGTCTATATATCCTATCTACTGTAATGCCAACTGACGGATGAAGAATCTTATTTTTCATACTCTTACAGTATTTTCATTGTTTTGAGCAGCTCATTCAGTTCACATCTACGTCCTCTCTGGTCCAGGATGAATCAGACCAAGTTCTCTCATCCTTCCATTGTCTAAATCTTTAATTCTATTTATAATTCTAATTGTCTATATCTTAATTCGTATTTTTCGACAAAGTAATTCTTTCTGAGTGCCTTCATGCGTGTCTGTGAACAGTCCTCTGTCATTGAATTGAAGTGAGAATAGATGTAAAAGATTTCTTTCCATTATCGATTGAAAGGAATGAACAATATGTTGATAATGGACTAAAAAATAAATAATTGGACATTTTTGGATCACCAAATAATTAGATACTTTAAAATAATTAAAATTTAGATTTTTCAAGTCTGGGTGGCACAGAATCTGTCTCAATAAACTGTCATATATGATGACAACATGAGAAATAAATGGAAAAGCTCAGTAAAGCTGGCAACATCTGTGTTGATAAAGCATAATAAGCCTGGCAATATCTGTGCTGATAAAGCAAATGCTGCACCTATTCCAAAGCAGGATTCCTGATACCAAGGACAAGGATGTTTCTGCGCATGCTCAGCAGATGCCAATGGGGAGGGTGAGCAGTCCCAAGCTATGGTGCACTTTGGCACCAATGACACAGGCGGGTAGAATGACGAGTAACTCTAAACAGAGTTCAGGGTGCTGAGCTTAAAAACAGTATCTTGGTGATTTAAATCTCCAGATTACTCCCTGTACCACGTGGACTTGAGGTAGGTATGGAAGGATTGGGTCGCTTTCAATAGGGCTAAGTTGTTGGTGAGGGGCGAGCGGATCATGTTATTGTAACATTAGGATTTCTTCCAGAGCAGAAGGGACCTGTAATAAAAGGAGTTGTAACCTGAACGGACAGGGCACCAACATCCTGGTGGAGATATTCCATACAGCGCCGTGTGTGGATTGAAACTACTAATGCAGGAGGCTGGGAACCAAGGCAGCAGATCAGAAAGTGAGCAGAAGGTAGAGGTGACTAGGACAAACAGGCACGCCCAGACTGATGATGTTGGTGAGGTAAGAAATCATAGATGTCCAAATGCCCGTTCGGAGTTCCCGAAACGACGGCGGGAGATGCAGCTGTTGGCACCATTTACAGTGGTGTAGCAGTGCCCCAAAAAGTTCGGTCCCGGGTGGCACAGGTACTATTCTGGTGGTACTTGGGTAACGCGTTCCATAGATTGGCTTGTTTGAAGTCGCCAGTTACAAAACACAGGATCTCGGGGTATTCCATCTCCAAGGTAATCGTAGTGGAGTACAGCTGATCCAGAGCTTCCTTAATCTTTTCTTGTGGCGGTATGTACACATCAATTAGTATAGAAGTGGTAAATCTCCGTCGTAGATAGAAAGAGTGGCATTTGATGGTGAGGAATTCAATATTTGTATAACAATATCTGTGCAACTTTATAATGTGCATTCGGCATAAGTTATTGATTAAATATCAAACCCCTCTACCCTTTTTAACAATTATATAACCGATAACGTTCGGGCAAAACTGGGAAATGTCATCCTACATAAAGTAGTTGCATTGTGCAGGATTCGAGTAGACGCTGAGCTCGTCATATTAAAGCTCAATTGTGATTCGAGAGACCACACAGTGTTCTGAGGACTTGAGTTTGGATCCTTCCAAGGCAGCTGGTGGAGTTTAAGAAAACATCTTGAATTAAGATACTGATGACTATGAATCGATTGTAAGGAAAGCCCAAGTAATTCATTAAAGTCCTTAAGGGAAAGGAACAGCTATCCTTAATTCGTCTGGCCTGTTTGTGACCCCACACACAAAGCAACGTTGGTAACTCTAAAGTGAAAGTCAAAGACTTTGGAAAACAGGCAGTGATGACCGGACAGAGTTCACAGATATATATTGACACAGTATGATAGTGGGGAAGAAATTGGCAGACGGGTTGACGAGGCTGAGGGCGAGGTTGTCTACTTTTGGCCAAAAAAAGTTTATATTTAAATGGGAAACAGAGTCAAAGTATGTGAATTTTGGCTTATCTGGTAGTTTTTCTGCATTAATTGCGGAAAGCAGGTGTTCAGATGCAGCACATAATTGGAAAGACAAACGAAACCCGCGGTTTTTTTGCAGGATTAGAAATGGAAAGAAGCATTGTTACAAATATAGACGTTTTCGTTTCCAGACCTGAACAATTGCGTCTGGTTTTGGTCTCCATATTGGAGAAATGCTGCGGTGGCACTGGAGGCATTTCAGAGGAGTTTCACCAGGTTGATTCCAGGCAACAAAGGGCTTCAACAGAGGGAGTAGTGAAGTAGCTTGGGCTTGTACTTGCTGGAGTCCAGACGAATGAGTCAAAGGTCTGACTGAGGTGCATGAAATCCTGAAGCAGATTGGAAAAGTAGACATGGTAAAGATGTTCACACTTTTGAGACAGTCGAGTATGAAAGATAAAATGCATAGTATCGGAGGATCTAGATTCAAAATTGAGATCAGGAGAAAGTAATTCTCTTGGATGATTTTGAATCTGTAGAACGTACTCACCCAGAGTGCTGTGCAGGAAGAATAGATCAACACATTAAAAAAAACAGATATGTTTCCGGTGGAACACACTCGAAGGGCTGAATTACCACACCTAATTCTTACGTTCCTCTCTTGTACTTATCTGCAGTTCTTTGGCTCTTAGTCACCATAATAGAATGGGTGGTCAGAGTCTGGGGGTTTGCTTGAGGGAGGTGCAGATTAGCTCAGTGCGTGGGGAATAAGACAAAGTTAAAAATCACACTTCACCAGATTATAGCTCAAAAGATTTATTTGAACGTACCAACTTTCTGAGTGCTGCTGCCTCCGAATAAGTGCCATTTACTTGATCTTCAGAGGATATCAGCGATTTCATAAGAGCCACCACGTGTATTCATACATTACGGAAGAGACCAGCGTGTCTGCCGGGCCAAATGTTCATCCAAATGTTTTATACATTTTGTAAATTTATCTGCCTCAACTTTCCTCCTCGGCAGTGCATTCCAGACACATACCACTGTGTGGATTCAAAACACATTCGAAAATACTCTCACACCCTCTTAACGTTTATTTCAATAGTGTGCCCTCTTATTATCGACCCTTCAACAGCTGTGCCTGCACGCTGTCCATTTCCCAAAGGCTCTTGAACCCTTCTGTCAGGTTCCCTCTCAACGTTTCCTGCTCCAAAGAAAAACCTGAGCCAACATAGCCTTTTTCATAGTTTGAGTACTCTGTTGCCTTCTTACTTCCGACGTGTATTTCCACACATTTGTGATTGTTAGATGTGATTGTTAAATTGGCCACTGATCAGTCCATTTGAACAATTCATTTATTCAACGCCCCCCACCCCACCCCCACCCCCACAAAACATAACACTTCACTCTTCTATGTCAACCACCAGGTTTTAGAACATAGAACAATAGAGCGCAGAACAGTCCCTTCGGACATCGATGTTGTGCTGACCCACGAACCATTCTCAGCTCTTCCCCTGCACTATCGTATCAACATCCATGTGCTTATCCAAGGATTGTTTAATTCTCCCTAATGTGTGTGAGTTAATTACTTTGACAGTTATGGCATTCCACGCCCTTACAAATCTCCGAGGAAAGAAAACTTTATTTTGTATCATCCAAAAAATTATCCACGAAAGGATATTTTACAGGCAGCTGCATTTTCTTAAACAACCCTTCATGAATAGAAAATTGATGATTAAACATTCTGTCGTTCACTGAACAGTATTGTCTTCTCTCGCTCTGAAAGCTTAATCCAAGCTATAGAATAATTGCAACAAAGTGATGATCACTCAGCTCATTATCTCTGCATCAGCTTGGACTTAACTACATCTCTACCTTTATTGATTGCAATGTCCCTCCATTCCAACACATGATGGTACCTGAGTCTAATTTGAAATCTGAATATCCTGTCCAGGTACGAACATTCTTATCAAGTTGCATACCTTGTAATTAAATTTTAAACATCAACATAATTCCTTACATCACATTTAAAATTATGCTGTCCTATTCACACGTTCGATCAATATTCCATCTCCCAAGAGCAACCTGTTGCCGTGTGGGTGCGTTATATTTCATTCTGGACATGAGAGTGAATGTCAAATACTGGCAACTGAGATTATGACTGAACTCTCCTCCTGTCTCCATAGCCGCTGGTCTTATTCTTTTCCCTCTCCTGGCCAATATCGTATTCATTCTGTCGTTGGTTCATTAATCCATGTCTTTTAATGAGCACGTTCATTTCTCATATCATATTTCGATTTAGACAGAATTTTAAAATGTAAATATTGTCCGTTTAAAGTCAACCTGCAAAAAGATTTGACTTACTCGACCAACGAGAGGGTAGTCCAAACAAATCCATACTTCCTCTCTGTGGTTAGAGCAAACCTTTTGCTTGTCATGTTTTAGTGGAGGAGGAATCAGGAAAGCAAAAATATCTTTATCGTCCGTGCTTTCTTTTGGCTGCGGCTGCGGGAGATATTGAATCGTACATCGAAAACACAGCAAAATAATTTTATCTGCGAAAAGAAAGCATTTATCATTCTCCCTTTACCGACTTCGTCCAAACAATTGGTGATGAGAGATGAGGTAGTTAGTGATGTCAACATCCAGTCCAATCAAGTTACTACTGCGAACGGGAAGTACTGTAGTGAAAGCTGTTAACTGGAAATGTTTGCTCAGTGACCGTGTTTGATGTCACTCTCCGAGGATTCTAACTGTTCACTGGCATATTATTAAGAGGCATGTTTCAGTGATTTTTTACATTGTAGCAGCAAATGCATCAACACCGACACAAACAGGGATCAGCATCTGCAGATATATGGAAAAAAAAGAGATCAGACTCCAAGAACATGAGAGTGGATTGTTACAAAATGGATCAGAATCTGAGAACGTTTAAATGGAATGTTCCATCAATCGACAAGGATTTATTTTGGCGTCTTTTATATCTTTTCTGTTGTTCGGAAAACGTACCATATTGGATGTTAGGTGTACTACTGATTGTTGTGGTTCTGTTCGCCGACCTAGGAATTTTTTGGTGCAGACGTTTCGTCCCCTGTCTAGGTGACATCCTCAGTGCTTGGGAGCCTCCTGTGAAGCGCTTCTGTGATGTTTCATCCGGCATCCGAGCTACAAATCTTCTCACAAATTTTGTACTACTGATTATCCAGGCGGGTTACTATGCCATTCTTGGTATTATTTGGGCACCTGATAGGTCTCTCACTCTCTCTGTCCTTTTATTAATTCATGAACTATGTTGGTTTTCAATGTTATTTCGATTTTACTCCAATTTGCAAAAGCGTGAAACTAACATAATCAGTACAAATCACCAGCTCCGCTCATTTTGCATCAACTTCGGACCTCTCACTCACATCTGAGAACGAAACAGTTCATCGTCTCGAGGGCTTCGTTTTACCTTGAAATAATTTATATCTCATTGTTCTCTCCATTGTCAAACCTGTCTATTAACAGAGCTATTGCATCACCAGGTTCCACCTTTGTGGTAGTTTTGTTCATGAATAAATCGTTACATATGCCTTGGTAAAAATCAGACTTTATGGGTCTTCCTCTCCATCGGCGAAAGTTCCAGTTACAAATATTTCAATCACACTATTTTTCTTGTCTCTAAAGTAGCTTTACAATAGTGACACTATGGCAGAATAGTATTGTTGCTGAACAGTATTGCAGAAATGCATTCTACTACACTTCAGACACTTTCATATCCTACCACAACTGATGTCAAAACATAAATTCAAATTATAAATGCAAATTTCACTTAGAAGAACAATAAAACATCCGCATTTTGCATGAAAACCTACCTGCTTCACTGGTGTCCTTTCTAAATAAATCTAACTTAATTGTCTCTTTTGGGTCAAGAGCGACTTCAGATCCCCAACAATGTGCTGACCGTATACTGCCATGTGGAATGACGGCAAAAGCAAGGGCTATTAATGATGATCAGCAAGTGTTGCCCTTGGCATTGAAATAAGAAAATTAAAGGTTAAAACAAACAAAAAAAAAGTTGAAGATTTGGAACTGAAAGAAACTATAACTGTGGGTGAAACCGGGCAGCGTTGGCAACCTCTATTGAGAGAAAAAGAGAGTTAACATTTCGAGTCCATTGAACAGGCATTGGTGCTGAAACCAGCTGAGAAAAAAAGTGTGGTGGATGCTGCTGACAGGGTGGAGTGAGTTGAGTCGATGGAGAAAAATAAAGTGATGTACAGAAAAAAACAAACAACGGGATTGTTGATCATAAGCTGGGATCGAAATAAAATGTGAGATTAATCACATTTCTTTTTCATCTATTCCCATTATCATGAATATCATGCCCATGTAGGTGCATATCCAAGACCCCGTGTACAGTGAAGGATGCCCGCACTGACTCTTATCTCTGAGAATGAATATTAATGGGTTGGGAGTGTTGCTGGCTCGGTTAGCATTTATTTCCCTTTCCCAGTTACCATTGAGAAGGTGTTGATGAGCTGCCATGTTGAACCACTACAGTTGACGAGCTGTAAATTGCCAACGTCGAGTTTCATGCAGTTTCTTTGACACATCGAATTGATTATTATAACTGAGTGGCTTGGCAATTTCAAAGGGAATTTGGAGTCAGCCATATTTCTGTGTATGTGCAGACATATGTATACAATACCAATGAGAAGATGGCAGATTTCCTTCCGTGAAGGACATTTTTGAGCCAGTTGGGTTTTCCTGACAATCAACAATGGCTTCATGGTTGTATTAGATTCTTAATTCTAGCTGTTATATTGAATTCAACTTCCACCGACTGCCGCGTTATGATTCGAATCCAACATCCATTACTGTGTCCCTGGTTTTATAGACTAGAGCTAATATATAGACCATTGCCTCCCCAATATTTCCAATCATCTCAAGCGACATTAGTGATGTTGCTCTTATCGCAACCGGGGGACAGAAATTTGAGCAGGTACATTGTCAACTATTTCTATGGAGAGCGGAAATTTTCATATTTCAGGTCAATGTGACTGTGCATAGCTGTAATCAGTCAGGACAACAAACTGGGGACCGGAAATCATTTCCAGCATGGAGTGGGTGTTCCATTTATATATGGATTTATCTTGTTTCTGTGTCTGGAAAGACAGTGGAGGTTCTGTGTATCGTTTTCTCAGGTTTGCGCTGTCAGTTGCTGCATTCATTCACCAAAAAAAAAACTTAGGGTCTGCTGATGCCACTCTAGAAGAGGTATGGTCACTGCCTTAACAATGTATCTGGGTCTACAACATGGCTGACTATTGGATCAGACGTTGCATAGAAGGAAACTGCAAACGGAAAGGAGCAGGAGCAGATTTCCTGGGGTAACATCACGAAGAGTGAAATCCGCTGACCCCGAAATAAAGGAGGGAGTGAAATACATCGGAGTGAGGTTTGAAGAGAAAGTCCAAATCCCCCACACAGGCAACATTTTACTGTTTACTGAATCATCACACTCACCTCTCAGTTTCCCATTGTCTCCCTCTGCCTCCTTTGCTATTATTCCCATTTCCTGTCAGTCTGCAAGTCTTTTGTTTTCTTTGTCTCTGTATGCCCCAGAATTTTTTTCTGGTTAACAAATAGAACATAGAACATAGAACAATACAGCGCAGTACAGGCCCCTCGGCCCTCGATGTTGCGCCGATCAAAGCCCACCTAACCTACACTAACCCACTATCCTCCATATACCTATCCAATGCCCGCTTAAATACCCATAAAGAAGGAGAGTCCACTACTGCTACTGGCAGGGCATTCCATGATCTTACGACTCGCTGAGTGAAGAACCTACCCCTAACATCAGTCCTATATCTACCCCCCCTCAATTTAAAGCTATGCCCCCTTGTAATAGCTGACTCCATACGTGGAAAAAGGTTCTCACTGTCAACCCTATCTAACCCCCTAATCATCTTGTACACCTCTATCAAATCACCCCTAAACCTTCTTTTCTCCAATGAAAACAGCCCCAAGTGCCTCAGCCTTTCCTCATACGATCTTCCTACCATACCAGGCAACATCCTGGTAAACTTCCTCTGCACCCGTTCCAGTGCCTCCACATCCTTCCGATAGTATGGCGACCAAAACTGCACACAATATTCCAGATGCGGCCGCACCAGAGTCTTATACAACTGCAGCATGACCTCAGGACTCCGGAACTCAATTCCTCTACCAATAAAAGCCAGTACGCCATATGCCTTCTTCACTGCACTATTTACCTGGGTGGCAACTTTCAGAGATCTGTGTACATGGACACCAAGATCCCTCTGCTCTTCCACACTACCAAGCAGTCTACCATTAGCCCAGTAATCCATCTTTTTATTACTCTTACCAAATTCTTCCAGGATTCTCCATACCTCAAGATCCCACTGACTGCGTCTGTACCTCTCATTCTCTCTCTCGCCCTTTCTCTCTCCCCGTCTCTATTTATTTCAAAACATCCCGTGTATCATGATGAATAAAGTAGTGCATCAGTAAAAGTAACTTAAAGTGAAGTTAACCGAGTTATCCAGAAGACTTGTGACATTCCCTGATACTTTGCAGGAGGATTTGTACAAAAATAAGTAACGTTGTTCTGGTCTCTGTCAATTACCCTGATACTCTCTTTAAACATCTCACTGATCCCAGAATTTACTACAACACTGGGATACAGATACAAAGTAATTCAACATTGCCCTTCCCATGCAAGAACTTGAAATGTCAATTGCAGGAGTTCACTTTTTCTTTAATATAATGTGCTTTATTCCAAGTAACCCATCTCAAACTGTGCCAACTGACACTGCAAAAAGAATGTTTGACGCAAAGTCTGTTCCGTGTTTGACAGCCTGACATTACCCCTTTCCGTTTCCGCATAGCAGCTGGCCACCAGGTGACCGATTATGGGAGAGAACACTTCGCCTTCCTGTTGGCTTTCCCTGCTTCACAGTGCAGAAAGACCAACACAGATATCAATGCATCCTTTCATTACCTACGATGTGCACTTTTTCCTAAACCAGACAGGTGGAAATTACCTCGAGTAGTTTCCGAACATCAGCTGCTGTTGACCAGGAAGCAAATTGCTAATTCCCGCCCAGATTAACCGGAAACGCACCGCGGCTCACCTTTTCCAATCTCTGCTGAATAACAGAACCCAGCACAATAACCAGCCAGTGGGCTGTATCATTCTCTACACCACCTACAGCCCATGTCTAGATCACTGTTTCAGTAACACGGGGAATTGTGAGATCATTCCTGCCTTTCAAAGTTCCCCATTTCGGGACATATGGACTGAACCAGACATTCACAAGCATTTTGTCTTCAATAAAATATTTGCACATGATGCAGATCAGAGCCCACACCGGGAAATCTGCGACAAGCTGGCTGCAGTGGAGAATACCGGGTTTCATATCAGAAGGTGAATATCCATTCAGATGTAGAGAATGCTCCACACCGGAATGCTGCATCAAACAGACTCCAAGAATTGATTTAACATAATAAGGGATCTGGGAATTTCTGCAAATGGTCGCCATGCCTATTCAAATACATCTATCACATTTCACAGCAAGATAATAATCCAAATTTAGCAACATACACTGATATCCTTTCTGCTTACCATTCAAAGCATCATACCAGATGTCATCAGAGAGAGAAAAAATCAATTATCAACTCAATAAATTCAAGAGTTCCTCACAGTAAAAATTAATTACTTTCACAAACTCAGTTTTCTGTCCATCAACACATCTGCAAATGCAACCCAGTACTGGTCCCATATTCACAGTATCAGTCTTATTCTCACCCTGCTGGTCACTGCAGACAGAAATAGAACATTGATACAGAATGTTTGAGAGACGGAACAAGCTTACAGGGATAGGGTGTTTTAGAACATAGAACATTACAGCGCAGTACAGGCTCGTCAGTGCTCGATGTTGTGCCGACCTGTGAAAGCAATCTGAAGCCCATGTAACCTACGCTGTTCCATTATCATCCATATGTTTATCCAGTGACAATTTAAATGCTCTTAAAGTTGGCGAGCCCTCGATTGATGCAGGCAGGGCATTCCATGCTCTTACGACTCTCTGAGTGAAGAATCTACCTCTGATATCTGTCCTATATGTATGCCCCCTCAGTTTAAATTTTGCCCATTCCTGCTAGCAATCACCATTCGAGGAAAACGGATCTCACTGTCTTCCCTATCTATACCTCTGATCATCTTGTGCGCCTCTGTCAAGTCACCTTTTAACCTTCTTCTCTCTCAGGAAAACAGCATTAAGTCCCTCAGACATCTTCATAATACCTTCCCTCCGGACCAGGCAACATCCTGGTAAATATCGTCCGCACCATTTCGAAAGCTTCCACATCCTCCTTTCATATCCATGGTGCACATCGCTCTGTATCCATGACATTATGACTTGGGCCGTTAAGAACTTGGGTAAAACCGAAAATGTATCATATGAATCTCCAGGAGAATGGGAGTTGATGAAGTCCTTGATTTATATAACGTGTACAACAAGCAGAGGTTGGCTTTGGAACGGATTGGCCCACTCAAAGTGGAAGGAGGGAACATACGTATGGAACCAGAAGAGGTAGGGGAGGTTCTGAACATAGACTTTGTGTTGCGATTCATCGGAGAGACGGAATTAGGGGAGGATAATCTCAGGGAATTGTGTATCGAACTTCAAAGTCAAGTTTTGCTTGAAATGGAAGCGATGTTGTACATCCTAAAAGAGCATTGGTCCAGATGGGAGCTATCCCAGAAAATTGAGGAAGGCAAGAGAGCAAATTTCTGGCGCATTCAGTGTCCTCTTTGTATGCTTTTTGACCGGAGGTTAAGTCCCGGAAAACTGGACAACGTCAATTGTTGTTTCATTATTTCAGAAGGTTAGTGGAAGAATTAACAAAATTACAGGTGATAGAAATATTATTGGAACTGATTCGGAGGGACAAGATCTAATGCATTTAGAAGCAAATGAACTTATTACTGAGACAGAGCACGGATTTGAACTGGGAAGTCATGCCTCAATAATGGGTACAGTTTCTTCAGCAGTCCACGAAGACGATTGATGAGGAAAATGCTATTCATGTTGTCGACATGGACTTCAGCAAAGCCTTTGAGAAATTAGGTCATGAGTTACTAGTACAAAAGTTGAAGTGCTGCATTTGAAAGTCCAAGGATAGTTGGAAATTACGCATAGAATGGCAAAACCCTCAGGAGTACTGATCAGCAGAGTAATCTGTGTGTGCAGTTTCATGGATCGCAAAAGGTGTTAGCACAGGTTGATAAGGTAATTAAAAAGAGCCACAGCACGCTTGCCTTTAAAGGCAGTGGCATTGAACATAAGGCCGACCAACTCTGCTGCAGTTGTATGGAATTATAGTTTGGCCATACTTGGAATATTGTGTACACTTCCTGTTACCACATTACCAGATGGATATGAACGTTTTGGACAGCAAAGAGAAAAGGTTTACCGGAATGTTGAGTTTTTCTGTTATGGGAACTTCACCTAAGAAACAGAGTTGGATAGACCGGTTTTGCATTCTTTAGAATGATGAATGGGGAGGAATTACCCGATAGATCTTTATAGGATTCTAAACTGCATGGGCAGATTGAAAGCATTTGCCTGGTATCCATCGTGGATGTGTAAATTGTTGGAGACACAGGTTTAACGTTTGTGCGGGTGGAGAAGCTTTAAAAGATGTATTTCAAGATTTTCCACTCGAAAAGTGAAGAATGTTTGCAACGGGCTCCAAAAGTAATGTTAGAAGCAAGCACAATAGTAACATTCAAGAAACATGAACATGGACGAATACATGAACAACAAGAAATTAGAGGAAAGTGAAAATATCTTTCTATGGAATGGCAAAATGTGTCAGTGCAGACTTGAAGCGCTCAAGGATCAGTTCCTGTGTTATATTAAAATTTATGACAAGATAATATATTATATTATCGTTAATCATCCACTGTTGCATTGTTTGACGCATTCCATAACACAGCTGAAAATGTGTTCCTGGAAAAGCGCAGAGGGTCAGGCAGCATCCAAGGTGCAGGGAATCGACGTTTCGGACATGGACCCTTCTTCAGGGCTGAGGAAGGTGTACCCAGCAGGATACGATAAAAGGTCGGGAGGAGGGACTTGGCGGAGGGGCATTGGAAATGCGATAGGTGGAAGGAGGTTAAGGTGAGGGGCCGGAGTGGGGATGGGGGTGGAGAGGTCATGAAGAAGATTGCAGGTTACGAAGGTGGTGCTGAGTTCGAGGTTTGGGACTGAGACAAGGTGGGGGGATGGGAAATGAGGAAACTGGAGAAATCTGACTTCATCCCTTGTGGTTGGAGTGTTTCTCGCCTGAAGCTGAGGCGCTCTTCCTCCAGCCGTCGTGTTGCTACGGTCTGGAGATGGAGAAGATGAGGCGCTCTTCCTCCAGCTGGAACAAGGTATGAACTCAGATTTCTCCAGTTTCCTCATTTCCCCTCCCCCCACCTTGTCTCAGTCCCAACCCTGGAACTCAGCACCACCTTCCTAAACTGCAATCTTCTTCCTGACCACTCCGCCCCCATCCGCTCTCCGGCCTATCACCCTCACCTGAATCTCCTTCCACCTATCGCATTTCCAAACCTCCCCCCCCCCAAGTCCCTCTTCCATACCTTTTATCTTAGCCTGCTGGGCACACTTTCCTAATTCCTGAAGAAGGACCCATGCCCAAAACGGCGATTCTCCTGCTCCTTGGATGCTGCCTGACCTTCTGCGCTTTTCCAACAACACATTTTCAGCTCTGATCTTCAGCATCTGCAGTCCTCGCTTTCTCCCCATTCCATAATACACCCTTGTTAGAGGCAAATTACGGAAAACAATCTGGCCTTCAGCTCCAACAGCGAGCTGAAATCACCAATTCACTGATAGAAATTGCAAAGCCCCGTTGGATCTGTGTGAACCTGACCGAACCACGTGAATCTTCTATCTTACATTAAAAATCACCATTTGAGAACTCAAAACTGTTTAAGAATGCTTGTCTGAAGGAGAAAGACGTTCACCACCGCTGACAGAATATGCTTCTGCAACACAAACCGAACCAAACTCCTCTCTGGAAGGCACAGTATTGTCACAATTGTTGGAAGTCAAAATGAGAGTGTTTACCGATGAGGAATGAATAAGAACACGCCTGCAAATACAGGAAAGAAAAACAGCTTTGATTCAAGTGTGTGACATTCCTGGAAACATATACAATATTGTTTCTGGGCTTTCGTTTTTCCTTGGGAGGAATGTCTTGAACTTGGTCTCAGAGACTGAGACCAGCAAACATGGACTGAAGGGGGATAAAATTCTATCATATTGGTGTTGTCGTTTTTTTCTATTTAGCTCAGGATGTTGCAAATGTTCTGTCGTCAGACTGTTAGAGAATGCGCTTGAAAAACGTCTGGCCACTGAACCCTTTAAGGTTACTGTTTTAGCTTCATTCTAAAAGTCATTTTCGATACACAACATCGAAATGAATGAAATCCACACAGAATTTAAGTGCTCTGTCAATTATTTTTGATGTATAATCACTTTAGTAATAGAGATACCATGGTTTCAAATATGGAAAACAGAGACTCCCAATCCAAAAAAGGAGCAAACAAAGAGATACATTGCATTCCTCTTCAGTTAATGTTAATTTATTGATGTTTGCACTTGAAACCATTCGTGAGAAAATCCGTCATAACCTCAGCTATGACTTCAAGTGTTTGATATGGAAGGGCTAAATGTGTCAGTGCATTTTGATTTGATTTCTTGTAGTCAGGTATATCAAAGTAAAGTGAAACGGATTTTTTTTATGAGCAGTACAGACCAGAGTAAACAAGGACAGATGGATCCTAGGGTGCTGAGACAGAGTGAAACTCACAGGTTACTCTGCAGAAGAGGTGTGATAAGCAAGTTCAATATGATCAACATAATTTGAAGGTACGGACTCCTTTCAGCATTCATGTGGCAGCTGGGAAAAGGCTGTTCTCGAAACTGTCGGTGTGTTTCTTTCAAGCTTCTGTATTTTCTGCATGTTGGAAGAGGTTGGAGGAGAGAATTACCTACTTGGCATGGTTGATTGATGATGTTTGCAACCTTTCCATCACAATCATGTCCGTGGATGGAAGGTTGGCTTCCGTAATGGCTGGACTGTACACACAAGCTGAGGTAGGTTCTTGCTAACCTGGGTCGAGCAGTTTTCGGATCCGGCCACTCTGCAGCCAGCCAGTATGTTTTCTATTCTGAACCTGTAAATGTGGGTGAGGGTCCTTGGACATGCCGAATTTCCGAAGCCACCAGAAGTAGAAGAGGACGAGTTATGCCTTCTTGATCATCACATCTATGTGAGAGGTCCAAGGCAGGATGTTGATTATCATCACTCTGCGGAACTTGACGATCTCCAACCTCTCAACGTCAGTTCCATTAATGCAGATGGAGATAAGTTGCCTCCCCTCCCCTCCCCCAACCCGACACCCTTCTTCATGAAGGAAAAGATCAATTATTTTGTTTTGCTGTCATTCAGAGCAAGGTTATAAGTGCACCACGATGCTAAGCTGTTATCGCCTTTCTGTATTCTAACTGATCATGGACTGATATCTTTGATGTCATCAACAACATGTTAAATGGTGGTCGTTCGGAATTTGTCTGCACCGTCGTGGAAATTCAAATATTGCAGTAGGGGGCAGCGAGTGCGTCCGTGAGAACAGGTCTGCATTGACAGAATCTCTACTGTGTGGAAACAGAAACAATTAAGCAACAACTTCACACCAACCCTCCAAAGAGTAAGCCACTCAGCCCTAAGACCATAATACTCTATATTTACCCCAGACTAATGCACATAATATCTGCATCCTTGAACACAATGGGTACTTCAAAGTGGTCAATTCACCTATACTACATATCTTTGTATTGTGCGAGGAATCAGAAGCCCCCAGAGGAAATCCACTCAGACACGGGGAAAATGTGCAAACTCCATACAGAAGTCGCCCGAGGCAGTTAGTGAACCCGAATCCATGGCACAGTGAGCCACCAATGGAAATCATTGCGCCACCTTGCCACCCCCACTGTGGACAATTATCGCACAGGAAGTACAGTTGACTATCTTCACTGATTGTTGTTTGTGAAACAGGAAGCTAACGGTACAGCTACAGATGGCAGAACAAAGAATTTGGTCTCGTATTTGAGAGCTTCGTCTGGATGGGATCATGATGTAGAAGATGGAGTTATAATCATTGATTCGGGGTCTTGCTGGCCAAATGTCCCAAAGCCAAGTTCAGTGCGAGGATAATGGTGATTTCTGTGTACATGTTACATTGGTAATCAGACAGAGATAGGCTGAATGGCATGAATTATTGTGGACCCTTGCCAGCCTTTATAAGCAGAAAATGATTTTCCAGATCCGAGTCACTGGCTGGTAGTCATTCCAGCAATTAGACGTTTTAGAAAAGTTGGATGATGGTCATGCATTCACTGCCAACTGCATTTCTTTTGGTTGGCATCCTCAAAATTATCACTTTACCGCACTTATACTGCGTTGTAAAGTTACAACTCTAAATCAAGGATAATGAATTCATTGATGCCGGCAATGTGGATAGGTAAAACCTAACTGAGCGAGATTAATTCGTGAGTTTTACTGAAGTGTCACAAGTTCTGTCTCAGAGATTAATCTGTGCCATAGAACGGTGCAGGGGTTTTCGAATGTCTCAACAACACACATTGATGCAGAGCCTGAAAAATGATACAAGTGGTGGGCTAATATATATAACTGGGGATTGAAATGGTGCAAAGGTCACGAAGTACATAGAAACAACATCCTGTCCAAGGACACCATATCTGCAATATTAGACGAAGTAGCATATGGAAATCAAAATTTTGACAATTAACTTCATGATCTGCCATTAAAAACAAGGTTTTCTTTTATTGAAAGGCTGCGAAAAAGGGTTTGAGAGCACGCTAAATGGGATGAAAGAGAAATTGGTCAGCTTGAAATACCACACAACAGAATGCACTGACGCTAATACTAATCTACCAACGTTTTTCAAATGTTCATGATCGGGGAAGAACCAAATACATGAACTATGTTCCCGATTCAGGCATTAACACGAAGGAGCTGCCGAAATTACGCTGAGTTTTTTTTAACAGAGAGGCTGAACAGGCTGGGACTGTTTTCCCTAGAGAGTCGGAGTCTGAGGGGTGACCTTTTTGAGGTTTACAAATTTAGGAAGGGCATGGATAGGATAAATTGGCAAAGTCGTTTCCCTGGGGTTGGGGAGTGCAGAAACAGAGGGCATATATTTAGGGTGAGAGGGGAAAGATAGAAAAGAGACCTAAGGGGCAGCTTTTTCATGCAGAGGGTGGTACGTGCATCGAATAAGCTGCCAGAGGTTGTCGTGAAGTTTGGTACAATTGCAACATTTAAGAGGCATCTGGTTGGGTATATAAATAGGAAGGGTTTGGAGGGATATGGGCCGGGTGCTGGCAGGTGGGATTACATTGGGTTGGGATATTTGGTCGGCATGGACTGGTTGGACTGAGGGGTCTGTTTTCATGCTGTACATCTCTATGACTCTATGACTCTAGAAGCAAAGTATATCTCTGAGAGACAAGTTGGCAGTTACAGCATTTGTGTAACGAAGGTATCGGACACAAATGGAGATTCATTTATCAGATATTGAGGAATATAATGTTGGGTTTATTGGTTCAAAGTATCAAATCGTCGAAAATGTTTTCACCCGTTTTGAAATGCGAGGTCAGTATGAGCTGCAAGAAAGGTTGCAGAGACGGGTACATTTGTGACATTTAAAATGCATCTGAATTCGTACTTTTCAATATCAATAAATCTATCCCTTCGTATATGTTCAATCAGTTCCGAGAATCATACTGTAGGACAAACTCCTTTGTTCTATAAACTCTGTAGTGCAACGCTGCTGATACAAGCCCAAATTCCCAGGCATATACCATTGAATGCCATGACACTTCAAGTCATTCCAAGATCTGTTTAAAATCTGTGAGCTTTTCCACCTCAACTGTTCTCCAAAGGAGTGAATTCCAGAGCCCCACCACACTCTTGGTGAAAACAAATGTCTCAATTCAGGAAGAATCAAGAAATATCTCTGTCTCTAGCTAAAACGGCAGTTTCTGCTATTACTTATAAAAGTATAATCAACTCAGATCTCTCTAAATTGGCAGACTATAAATCTGGGTAATTGTCATTACAGTCTGATTCAACTCCATTGCATTCAAAAGGAAGTGGAGTCCCACTACCCCATCCTATCTTTCATTTTCAAAAAAAAATAAAGTTGATGTCAGTGCTGCGCTGACATCAAATGGCGACAATGAACAATCCACCAGTCGGACAAATATGTGGCTCTCCTCGTTCTGCGATATCTCACATTAGGGAAACGAAAATAACCATAAATTCTGTCTATTGGTCCCATTCTTTTATAATTCTACCAGGTCATCTCTCAACCTTCTATGCTCCAGTGAAAAGAAGACGATTACAAACCTATCCAGCCTTTCTCTGTATATAAGCCCTCCCAAAAACAATATCACCAACAATCTCGCCGTTATCGTCTCCATCTTGGTAATAGCAATCCTGTAACTGAGCGACCGTCGTTGGAAACAGTATTCAAGAAGAGGAATACTCACGAATGTTCTGTACAAACTTACCGTAGTGTCCCAACTCCTGTGATCAAATGGCTGAGCAATGAATTCAAAAGTGCTAAATGTTTTTTTGTTTCAAAACGAAAACCTGCCTACATTCAAAACATAGATTAACGGTGGTTCAGTAAAAATCAGCAGTTCCAATAGGCGGTTCAATGTCACCTTTTCAGCAGCAAGTTGCAACAGGAATGAAATTGTTGGCCAAGCCCATGATGCCTGGGACACAGATGGCAATTTAAAAAGGAAGGAAGTGTTTTTAGAAGCAAAGAACTGTTGATGCAGCATCTGTGGAGACAACTTTATACTTCTGCATGTAAGCGTGAACATACGTAATGCATTTGTATGCATATACAAAACACATTTGTATGTGTTTTGTACATAGATGCATACAGACCTACGCACATCTTTTGCATTTGTGCAACTGATTGCATTGAATGACAATTTAGTTGGAAATGGAGTGCAGTGATATGAAAGACAGTTAGCCAAGAGAAGAGTATTCCTGGCTAATCAATCTTAAGGAAAATAATAGATCGACAGTGGGAATTCAATGGAGTGAAAGAGATGGACTGAAACATCGAAAGGGATCGACAAAAAAAGTGAGAGAGATTAAATGAAGAGCGAATGATGGAAGGATGGAAAAGCTAAAAATTAGCAAGAGGGAATAACGGATTGATTAGAACTGGATAAAGAGTCTAAAGGCGTGAATGGAAAGGACGGAAAGGTCGAGGGCATAGTATTGAGAGAGGTACAGGGAGAAGCGAGAATTCGGAGAGATGCAGTGAAGTTGGGAGGTTTAGTTTCTGTTGAAGCGATCACATTGCGAGGGAAGGAAATGAAAGAAGAATAAATTTGAAGGCATAAAACGGACAAAGTAGACAGCAGGGGTATAAAAAGTGAACTGGAAGAGGGCAGCCAACCAACCCAGCAAGATGAATTTCGCTGAGGCAAACTTTGAGTGTGGATAACTGGAGGCGAAAGGAAGAACGGAGTTGCATCTGCCGACTCCTGAGATTAGTCGTGCCAGGGCGGAACAGTAGCTCAGTGGTTAGTACTGCTACCTCACAGTATCAGGGACCGGAGTTCAATTCTCACCTTGGGTAACAGTCTGTGTGGAGTTTGCACGTTCTCCCCGTATCTGCGTGGGTGAATTGGTCATGCTAAATTGCCCATAGTGTTAGGCGTAGGGGAATGGGTCGGGATGGGCTGGTCTTTGGAGGGTCGGTGTGGTCTTGTTGGGCCGAAGGGCCTGTTTTCACACTGTCGGGAATCTAATCAAATCTATCTGTATCCAGGCTGAGCAGATTTTGGACGGAGTCTGTCTTCCTCGAACTCGGTTCCACAACCTCAAAGACAAAACAATTACTCATCTGCCAATTGAGAACGGTTTCGTTTTTTTAAAAAAAGTCACATTGAATTTTCACATTGTATATTTTGTATATTTTATTAAATTATGCATGCATTACTTAAAATGGTGTCATTTGAAGATAATATTAAGCGTGCCCTTGTATCCTCGAATCGTGGCAAATATTCTTGCACTACTAGCAGTTGCTTTCCAAGTGGTCAGTGTGCGTAACAGCTGAATTATGAATTAAAATGCAACAATGTTGAATTTATTCATTATTTGGTAAATTTTATAGACTGATTAATTTGAGCGAAGGGATATTTCAGTACGTTATAAAGCTGCTGTCTGAAATTCTTCTGCACTACAGCATAAATTGCAGTGTTTGTGCAGCAGCCAAGGAGCTGCAACATGAAGCCCAATTCCATGACAAAGCCTGGGAGGTAGAGTAACCGATATCCAAAATTGTACAACCGTCTCCATATTGAATATATCATTGCCGTTGACCATAGCAAGATGAAATTGCCCGAGATGACAAAAAGTAAAACGATGGATTTTCTTCGGCTCTCCATTTCAGTGTCTTTGTGAGTCTGTTCACTTCTTCTGGCCCAGAGTCTCCTGCGGGCTCTGCTGGTCAATAATATGTATCTGACAGTGAACATATTGAGCAGAAGAATCATGGTAAATGGAAGGGTTGGTGTTAAAATCTGGTGAAGGACCTCAATAATGACCCATACAGGTGAGTAATAAACATCGTTTTGGATAAAACAAAACCAGGGAACGTTAATCAGACTATATCGATCTGAGAACATATAATACCAAAAAATGTTCTTGCAGCAGCTTACTGCAGTTACTGTGCCCAGCACCATAGCTGCCGTTTGTTCACTGCAATATTTGCATTTCAGATTCTGGCAGCAAATGGCGACAAATCGATCAATGGTGAACGTGAGTGTGAACCAGACTGAACAGTCAGTGGCTGCATGAAGCAGGATGGCATGGATATTACAGACACGGAGGTAACGCAGGGAGTTAAACTGTTCTCGATAAACAATCGGAATGTGCCTCAATACCAAATCAAAGATAATGACCAGTAGATCCGCTGATGCCATAGCTGACAGGTAACGAATGACACATGGAGACAATCCACATTTTTTACAAAGCAAGACGAAGATTGTTACACCGTTAACTGTGATGAAGGAAAACAAAACAAAAGAGAGTAATTAGTTTGGGTGAAAGGTTACCAGGTCGATTGAGGATCCACGAAAATTTCCAAATGAATCAAATAATTGGACCTAAAATAATAAATAAATCGATGTTTTTTTTTTACATTCAAGATAACTCAGTAGAAACGCACCTTCCCAAACACACAAACATGCACGTATAAGACCAGATAAATTCTCCAAAATTCACATGGACTTGATCAGTCATGAGCGGACACAGGTCCCACGAGGAAGGCTGAAGATTTTGTTGTCCCGAAGAATTCGATCTGTTATTTGAAGCCAGTCTAAGGGTGTAACTTTCAGTCATTTAGACCAAGTTGTGACTGTTCCCTCTACGTTGAATTAATGCAAAATTATGGAATCCCTTCTCACCCTTTTATCTGCCTGACGGGACTTTAAAGCAATGCCTCTTTCTGATTGGAATAAAATATATTATCTTTGGGTCTAACTTCTTATCAATCAACCGAATTTGTGATGATATTCTGGAGAATTGACCAAAAATTAATATCGGGCTATGGCCAATCACACTCAATTCACCATATATCCCACTTACACACTACCCTGTCCACCGGCGCTCCACAGACCACATCTCCATGTTTGCACATGAGGAGGAACAGGGTCAGTTGTAGCAAACAGTATCAGAGGGATAAGATGAACAAGTCTGTCATAATTCCTTCAACCCTGCACTGTCTTTCACAGGCTGACATGGTTGCATCTCGCCCTCCATATTACCACCTACTGAACTATGGGCCATGACTCAGTTGTTGTTCATGTGTATAGATGTCTGTGCCTTAACGATAATCAATGAGTCTGCCTTCTCCCCTCTGTGCATAAGATCGTTCCAAAGACTCACAGCACTAAGAGAAAGAAAATAATCCTCCTTATCAGAATAATAAATCGGTGACATTTTTCTTCAGAAACAAAGAGTGTGTTGTGTGTGTGGTCTCAGTGCTGGGCTTTATTCTGACGAATCAACGTTGAGGGAACGACATGTTGTTGGAGCTGAATCCATTCCCACTGCAACGTCATTAGGTAGTTTCCGTTGGAAACTTCTGATGTTTTAACTAAGATAGGAGATAGTTTTATTTAGTGCAATCCTGAAACATTACAATCAATCAGTCATAGAGTCATAGAATCATAGAGATGCACAGCAATAGAACCAAATACTTTGGTCTAGCCCGTCCATCCCGACCACATATCCAAACCCAATCTATTTCCAACTGCCAGCACTCGTCCCATATCCCTCCAAACCCTTCCTATTGGTATACCCATCCAAATGCCTTTTAACACTTGTAATTTCACCAGTCACTACCACTTCCTCTGGCAGCACATTCCATACACATATCATCCTCTGCATGAACAAGTTGCCCTTAGGTCCTTTTTATGCCTATTTCCCTCTCACCCTAAATGTATGCCCTCTAGTCTGGTCTCCCCTACACCTGGGAAACGACTTTGTCTATTTATCCTATCCATGCCACTCATAATTTTGCAAACCTCCATTAGCGTACCCCTCAGCCACAGAAACTCCAGGGAAAACAGCCTCTCCCCAAATCTGAAATCCTCCAACCCGGGAAAAATCCTCGCAAATATTTTCTGAAGCCATTCATGGTTCACAACATCTTTCCGATTGGTAGGAGACCAGAATTGCACGCAAAATTCCAACCGTGGCCGAACCAATGTCCTGTATTGCCGCAACATGACCTTCCAACTCTTGTACTCAATACTTTGGCCAATAAAATAAATCTTTACTTAGACCTTCTTCCCTACCCTATCTACCTGCGACTCCATTTTCATGGAGCTATGAACCTGCACTCCAAGATCTGTTTGTTCAGCAACACTCTCTCGCATCTTAACATTAAGTGACTAAATCCTGCTCAGATTTGCTTTCCCAAAATGCAGCGACTCACATTTATTAGAATTAAACTCTATCTGCCACTTATCGGGGCATTGGCCCATCTGATCAAGGTCCTGTTGTAATCTGATGTGGAAATGAAGGACGATGTGGGCTTATGACATTTGGAATTTAGGTGAAAGAGAGTTGATGTTCCTGAGATATAACAGACCAAGAGAGAACTTGGCAGGGTGTTCGCTGAGAGAATGTTTGCTTATGTGCCCGTGAGATAAGGAGGCATATAGAAACGTCTTCCATAGATATCAATGAAGACCGCATAATCTTAGATGTTTGGTTGCTGAGAAAGTCAACGGTTATGATGGAAATGTTGGAGGAGCTGCAAGGTCAACAATTGTTTGCCTTTTGCCGTTAAGATGAAAAGGTATGAGGTTACAGATCATTCATTCGTAATACGGGTTTTCCCAGTGAAGTTGGAAAACAGTGTTTTTCCTTATCCAGAATGCTGCGCTGTTTGTTGGCATTCTTTTATTCAGGGAGCAGTGACGGTTACTGAAGATTTTCAAGGTCGTGCCAGATATATGTTCGATCGACCTGTGAAAGGAAACAGACAGGGCATGACTGTTTGGCCATCATTTCATCAACCAGAATGTTTCCAAATTGTGGAATAGGCTTGTTGGATCGAATTATTGATGACTGCTTCCACCTCATGTTATTTGTCTGACTCAGCCTCTTGAGGCTGTTATTGAGGCGCAAGATAATGTCAGCCGAGCAGTCCGGAATTGAGAATGAGAGAGGGGAAGATGATTCAGACCTTCCAAACAGTAACACAATAAAGGAAGTGAACATTCAACACTTCTTAGCTTCTCCATAGGAAGGCGGAGACCTGGTTAGCAACCAGAAAAAATGCGATAAATTGTTAAATTGTGACGGGTAGATATAACTATTGGATGGCTTCTAAGGATGGATCATCAACTATTTACCGTCTGTGTCAATCATTTGGATTAGAGAAATGCATGGGTTGGACCTCAATTCGCTGACACATGGAGGAAGTCATTAAATAAGTTGTCAGTTGGAAGTAGAGAATATGAAACATGATGCAGAACCGGCAAGTAACTGAGCTAACATTGAACCAAAACAGTATAATGTGAATTATGGAAAGGGTCCATTTTGACAGAAAGTATAAAAGAAGAGGAAACTGAGCAGTTTGTCGAAAAGAGTTTGGAAAATCCGGTGACATGAATGGACTGGTACATGGCTCACGAAAATTTGGAATACAGATGCAGAAAATTGTCATAAACGTAAAAGAAAACATGCTGTTTTGTGCAAAAGGTATTGAATTTAAACAAAGGGGTATCTTTTTCTGAATTTATACAGATCAGTAGTGAGATGGTGTGCAGGTGTTATCTCCTCAAATACAAAAGCATGTAATTTCTGAAAAAGCTTCGCGAGGATGTTTATTTTCACTCGCTCCTGAAAAGATCTGCTTTGAAAGTTTAGCATTAAGAGATAATCTTCTTGGAACATTTAAGGCTAATGCGGAGCATTTTATAGCTGGATTTAGAATAGCATGCTTTCATTTTATCACAGACACAACGAGGACATTCGCTTTCAAAAGAGACACAGAAACATTAATTTCAATTTAAAGGAGCGGATCTTCTTGCTGTCAAAAGAAATAGCACTGTAAATGACAGCAGTTATGATGCACTGGCATGGAGGAAGGAGCTGCGATTGAGTGATATAGAATGGAGAATATTCATTTGATCGACTTTTGGGATCAAATAATACGATTGTATGTTTCAACTCAGAGCGAAAGAAAATGCGACTGAGCAGAGTAACAACAATCGAATGTTGTCACTTTCCTTCTTAGTTACTCCTGACAGCAAAGTCGGTGAGCTGAAAACATGTCATGTTGTTGGAAATTCTTAATGAGTCTGATGAAGTTTCATTGAAATCGCCTTACCATATGTACAAAGGTGGAGGTGAACCGGATGTAGATGTCTGAGAATGAACCCCGCACAGTCAAAATATTGTCCGAAATTAATAACATTCTACTGCCATTCGTGACAATCTGAAATTTTTCGTTTTGCCAGTACTTTGTCCTGACTTCGACAAAGTGCTTCAAGTGAGCACCGCTTGGAATTTTCACGTCTGTCCTTGTTCTGGCACGTGTGTGTGTGTGTGTGTGTGTGTGTGTGTGTGTGTGTGTGTGTGTGTGTGTGTGTGTGTGTGTGTGTGTGTGTGTGTCTTTGTCAGAAAGTGTTTGAACAAATGTGACCGGATCTGTGTCAGATTGGCTATCTGTGTCGTGTCAGTGTGCGCAGATGTACCAGTATTTATAGAATTGCATATTTACCAGCATGCTTGCATCTTTGAAAAATGTTCATCAGATACCCTTGCAGATTTGTTGAGGAAGCTGATATGTATAATAAACTAGTTATGTACTACTGACGAAAGAAATTTGGCTGACTTATTCTTCACACTGATCCTGACACCGTTCTATAATTTGCTGTAACACCACTCTGTTCTGAAGACTGGTCTCTGGACCTGAAATGGGTCACTCTGTTTTCTCTGCACGGATGCTGCTAGGCTTGCAATTTTCCATCCATCTCCGGGCATGTTTGTAGCAATGTCACAGGACATTTTACTTGAAAGATTTTTTTAGTGACTAGTGGATGTGTATCGAAAAGGAAAGATTAATCATTCCAAAATTCTGTCAGACAGTTGTGAAGAATTTGTGGTAATGATCATTGAAATTAGATTTCTGTGGTTTACAAATTCTGTGTCTCCAAAGTTTTTTGAAGCTCAGTTAATTTTTGACTGATGTGCGAAACATGGATAACATGGATAGACAGAACTATAGGGCTAAGATCAAAAACGGAATAGCCATTGTCTAAATGACTGGATGAAATTAGTCAAATCGTCAAATAATCTACTCCTGGTCCTCGGTCCGAAGGGCCTCTGTTTTATTCAGCCTTCGAATCTGCTTAATGTGCAATAGAAATCGATTCATATCTCGAACCTGTTCATCAAAACAAGGGATAATCTTTCAGAGCCTCTATAAACTGTTCTGTAGCATGCCCTGTAGACGAGAAACGTTGATAGGGAAACACAGGTTGGCTAGCGAAAGACTAACACATCACACTTCGCAGAGTTTCCTCCCTCTGTAACTTCTACTCATTTTTTTCATCGTACTGCCGGCTAAGATTCAATGTATACATCGCATCCATAAATACATAGGTTTAGTTTAACATACATTCTGATCACCATCAATACAACATTTTACAACGCGACCTTCAGGAAAACAAATACTGCATGTCAACGTAATAAGAATGTTAGGAAAAGGAACATGGGTATGTCATTCAGTAACTGCTGCACAACTGGAACCCTCAAATCCTCTTTCACGACTATTCTTAGTAGTCATCGCTTCCTGACAGTTTGTAAACTTATCTGCATTCTTTGCGCCATTTCAATTGTTTAGCCTTTTACATCCATTTGTTAACATATTCCAGGCATTCACTACGCTCTCTGAGAATAGATTTCTTGGAATCTCAGTTATAAATGAATGACGCTTATTCTGTATATGAGTCTCTCTAGTCCGATATTCTCCTTTGCATTGAAATATATCAGTATTTTCACTTTTAAACTTTCTCCGGAGCTGGTATGTTACATTCACATCAACCCTTACTCATCTCAATAACGATAAATGAAGTACTATGGCGTCCTTGACAGTCATCGCTTCACTACGGGAACCAACTAATTGCATCAGTATTGTGCTTCACTCTCCATTGAAGTCCCGGTGCTGCACTCTTGTCTTTGCACTTACATTTCAATTTAATAAGTGCGCTTTTTATTCTTCCAAACAAAGTGAATGACCTTGTACTTTGTTACCTAAGCTCCTTTTGGAAATTGTTTGTGTACTCAGCGAACCAAGCTATTTCACTTTCCAAATTCCTTATACTCTCATCAAAACTTGCATTAGACATACTTTTCAGCATCATCAAACTTGGATACATCTCTTTTTACTGCCAAAGATATGCCACATGTTCTGTATTTTAAAGCCAATACAAACTAAACAATCGTCTCTCCCTTCCCTGTGTCTTAATAAACTGTCAGTCCAAGCAAATACATTACCAAAAGATCCGACAATGTGCAATAAACATTTAGGTGGATGCGTTACCAAATGCCTTCTAAGAATCCCAATTCACTGTCGAAAAGTTCACTTTTCAATCTATCTACTTGTCATATCTTCAAATGAATCAATGCATTTGTCAAACATACCTTTTTCACAAAACGAAGCTAACACTGTTTGATTGTTTCACCCTTTGAAAAATGTCAACCTTTTTTGATCCATAATAATGGCCCTTGCATTTTCCAAAAGTCCAGTGCGAGGTTAGCTGGATTTTACTTTCCTGAATTTTACCTCTGTCGTTTCTGTAATAAAGGCATCAAGTTGGCAAATTTTTCAGTCTACTGGTAACATCTTGGACTCAATTCTGTTGCAGAACACTTCAACAAATGCCACAAATATCTTAACAGTATCTTCTGACAAATAAACTCTGGAAACAGGCCACCGACTCTCAGTGAATAGTCTGCACTCTCATTCGTTTGTCCAATATATTCTCCCTCAACATATGAAAAGATCATGATTAAATGCAAGAAGATCTCCATATTCAAGTGCAAGAAAGATCTGTACATTCTCCAGGCTTGGACTGACAAGCAGCAAGTAACATTTTTGCCACATAAATGACCATCATCAGTAAAGACAATCAATTCACTGCCCTTTGTAATGCGATGGTGTTACCATTCTTGAACCTTCATTATCAACATCCTGGGGTTTACTATTGAACAGAAACTCACCGGACACTCCACGTAAAGCGAGTTTTTAGAAGGTTTGTAGCTTTGGTTGCGATTTTGGATGTCAGTTTGCTCGCTGAGCTGAACCTTCATTTCCAGACGTTTCATGACCTTATTCGGTAATATCTGCTGAAACCTTCTGCTTTCTATTTATATGTTTGGGTTTATTTCGGTTGGTGATGCCATTCCTTTGGTGATGTTATTTCCTGTGGTGAAGTCACTTCCTGTTTCTTTTCGCAGGGGGTGGTAGATGGGGTCTACACAGATGTGATTGTTGGTAGACTTTTGGTTGGAATGCCATGCTTCTGGGAGTTCTCATGCATGTCTTTGTTTGGCTTCTCCTAGGATGGATGCATCATCCCAGTCGAAGTGGTGTCCTTCCTCATCCGTATGTGAGGATACTAGTGAGACAGGGTCATGACTTTTTTGGCTAGTTGTTGTTCATATATCCTGCTGGCTAGTCTTTTGCCTGGTTGTCCTATGTATTGTTTGTTACAGTCCTTGCACGGTAGTTTGTAAATGACGTCAGCTTTGCTCATTGTCTGTATCGGGTCTTTCAAATTCATTAGGTGCTATTGCAGTGTGTTGGTCGGTTTGTGGGCGACCATGATTCCACAGGGTCTGAGTAGTCTGACAGTTATTTCCGAGATGTCTTTGATGTAAGGGAGAGTGGCTAGGGTTTCTGGACGTGTTTTGCCTGCTTGCTTGAGTTTGTTGCTGAGAGATCAGTAGCAAGACTATGGGGCTGAGCGGGACTCCTGGTTTGTGTGTTCAAAAAGAATGGATACCCAATGAACACAGTCCGTCGATTTCGACTCAGACCCCTTGTCATCATGGTAGCCCACAAACCCACTAAAACACTAAAACAGCAGCCAAACAAACACATGCACGGGAATTCCTAGAAGCATGGCATTCCAACCAGAACTCTATCAAGAAAAATATCGAGTTGGACGCCATCTACCACCCGTGAGAAAAGGAACAGGAAGTGACTTCACCCACAGGAAATAACATCACCAAAGGAAATGACATCACCAACCCAAAGAAACCAAACATATCGAGAGCAAGAAGTTTCAGCATTACTTTGCATAATGTCTACTGAGGATGTTATCTCGTAAGGTCATGAAACGCCTGGAAAAGAAACTTTCCGCTCAGCGAGCAAACCTACATTTAAAACTCCACATTAACATAGAGGCTACAAGAACACATCAGAAGATAGGAATACTATGCCAATCATTTAACCTCCTGCCCTTCCTTCCGCCCCGACCAAAAAAAAACGCACAACTACGTTTAAAAGTCAGGGGTGCGACAGAATACACCCAACTTGGTTGTCTGTGTGCATTGCAAACAACAATTAAGAAGCTTCAAATCATGCTGGACAAAGCAGTTGGCTTGATTGACAACGCATCCACAAGCATTCACTCTCTACACCACTGATGCACAGTAGCAGCAATGTCTAGAAATGCAAGAGGCCACTGAAAGAGTTTACCAAAGATCGTCAGAGAACACCTTCCAAACCACCGACTGCTTCCATCTGGAACGAAAATGACAGCATAGGCAAGGGAAGACAATCACTTGCAAGAACCCCACCAGGCCAGTCACCATGTTGAATTAGAAGTCTATCTCCCTGACGTCATTGTCGCAAGGTTAAAATCCTGGAATTCCCACCCTAATCTCGTTATGGATCAACTCACAGCAGGTAGAATACAGCTCACAACCACCTTCTCAAGGCAACTGGGAAAAGGCAATAAATAGTCGTCAGCCAGCAACACTCACATCCTGCAAATGAATATTTTTTAAAAATCCTTCATATCTTTAACACATATGATACTTATTGGGTTTTTTAAAAAATATATTGATATTAACTATTTGCCATTTACATTATCGCGTTTTCAACTTGCTGGTCGCAAACTCCAAGTATCCGAAAATATTTCTTAAGCATTTGCTTTCTTCATTAAAGTTTCCACTGATGATTATGTTTTCAGCCATTGCTGCTGGATCCTTAACTAATTCCAGTTCTCAGGCCTTCCACCAGTTGCCAGCCGCTAGTATATGTTTATTTAAAAATTCTATATTCAATAACCACATTCATTAATCGTGTGTGATCTGTCATCTCATTGAGTTCTTTCTGACATTCTGAGTGAAGAGTTGTGTAATATTTTTGACATTTATGCTTCTGTTCATCAGCTGACTTTCCCCTTCATCCATTTTCCAACCTTACATAATCAATAAGTATTTCAAACGCACTCTCGTTTCTGCTTAGCTACTATTTCTTGCCAGACATCCAACCTGAGGCATATGGGTTGGAGGCGAAGAATGCAGCTTCCTTATTTGAATGAACGCATAATTAAAACAAAATGACAAGCCGACCATCAAATAAGAGCAGCAGAACAACTTGCAAAGAGGAGTGTCACAAGGACACAAACGGCCTATACAACAGCGAACTCCTTAGCATACAATGGGAAGTGAATACACAAGTTGCACAATGTCATTCTTTCTGAACTTCATCAATCTATCACTATTAACTCGGCAGAGTCCAATTTCCTGGTCAGGGAAAGAATTAAAGAAAAAGGGCATTCACTCGAAAAAAACAGATTTGGATAATTTCGGAAAAGGAAAAGTGTCAAAATGAGCATGCAAACGATGTAGAAATGTGATTCATTTGTGGAGTGACGTTTGAGGTGGGCCCGAGAAAAGGCAGCGAATATTAATATGGACGCGTTAGCATAACGAAAGCCAGTTTAGGACAGTGAGGGGAGAAATGATGGGTGAACAGTACTCTGTGTAATTTGGTTCTAGGCAGCAGAGTTGTGGATGAGCTGAAGAGGGTTGTGTGGAATGTTGTTGAGACGTGTATTGGAATAAGTGAGTCTGCAGCTGCAACTGACGTGCATGAATGTTGCAGTCATAGAGGAAGATAGGAATCGACAGAGGTTGGTGAAGGAATGTGGTCAAATTACGTGGTTGTGCTAACCGAATTCAAATGTGATCAGAAACTCATCTCTGTGTGAAGTCGAAGACTGAGCTCTGCAGACTTAATGGTCCAGGCTCAGTCATCGACTCAGAGATGGATCAAAATCTCATGAAGCACTGACAAGATTGAGGAGCTCAGATGGAATTTGGATCCCATTATGAGCCAGAAGGAGAAGTGAACATATCATGACATATCTTCCAGTTAGTTCAATCATTTATTTGACGGTTGGGATAAGGAGGGAACTACTTTGAAAATAATATAACTTCCACCACATTGATTGTCAAAATAACCGAAGAGCAGGAAAAAATCATTCCTCACTGACTATTTATCGGCTGAGTTTCGTCCATGTGAATAAAGGTACTATGATCCAGAAACCACATCATGAATCGCCTGTTCACTTTTGCTCAATAATTCTGTTAATTACGTACATGCTATGAATACATTCCAGAGATAATGGACTTAATTCGTGCCAGACATGCATGAGCTTTTTCATGAGGAAAGTCGACTGCGTTTGTATGGGCGTTTAGAAGAGAGTGAGGGGCAATTATTGACGTTTCTTAATGCCTCCACAATCCTAACACTGTGGCCATGAAAATGAGTTTTCATCTTGTGATGATTGTAGCTACATTTTATTTAATGGATGGTTCATCTGTTTTATATCAATGATGGAAGGTTGCATATTCCTTTGTTTACTTCCATGTATGTGGAGGTTTTGAATCTTTTGTTTCTGTCCAGACAAACACACGCATCATAATGACCAGTAGGTCATTCAGTCTCTGAAGTCTGCACCCGAATTAATTAGATCATCGCTGACCTGACAATAACGTTCAATCCGCATTCCTGCCTGTTCCTGATAACCTTTTACTCCTGTGTCGAAGGACAACTGGTGGACCTCGGCCTTGAAAATATGAATGGGTATTTCCTCCACTATCTTTCTAAGCACAAAATTGGAAAATATTGCTGCATTTAAGAAGAAGAAAGCAACCGCAATTTGCAATGGAACCGCCCGATGTTTACACAGGGATTTCGATTCATACGTAAATTGAAGCATTCTCTCCAGTTTTACTCCGTCAATGTCCCACGAAATCAGAGTACAACATTAACAGATAGCTTCAGAAATAATTCTTTCAGACCACCAAACCTGCTCGCCAACATTTAATCGCATCGTCTATGATTTGATAATCGGATCATCGAAGTTTACAGAGAATAAGAAAGCCATTCGCCCAATCCCTGGACACAAACTCTCTCAAGTGCTACTTCTCTAATCCCACTCCCGATCCTTATTACCATAGCCGTCTGTCGAAGCAAAGTTGGACTAAACGTGGTGAACTGAACGACAATTCCCAACTCAGTTGTTGGTATAGTAATCACTGCATTCTCAAATGCATCTCTCTCTATCTTATCCTCATAGCCCTTCATTCGCATAGTACTTGAACAACGATCCACCATCAAGATTGAATATAATTCCAGACAAACCTTGGAAAACTTTTTTATTCCTCTGTTCTCTGACAGAAGTTTTAGATGTCAATGTCATAAATGCGATCATTTAATCTGACGGTATTTTCTCCAGACACAGAATTTCCCGCAAGGTGAAGTCATCTTTTTACAACTATCTGAAAAGCGCACAAATAATCTTGTATTCCTCTTCATCATGTTGGTCTTTTATTATTTTTACAAACTCCAATGAATACATGCTCAAACTATCAAGTTCGACTCGTGTGTAAGCACCTCAACATCCTCGATAACATTTCTGAACCTTCACTGGCATACGTCCTGTGCTTCTTAAATCACTAGGATCTATTTCGTTATATAAGACGGTCATAACTGTTCATCGTGTTGCAGCTGTGGTCAGAAAGAGACTGGTATACTTATGACATGATATTTATGCACCACTGCTTTCAATTAATGACAAACAATGCATTTCCATGCTGAAGTAACAACGGAACTGAGAAGCCAGTTTTTTTTTGTGATTCAAACTCAAAATAATTTAAGCCCCACCTTCTATCCCTCTGGAATTCTCCAGTGACAGGGCGCACAATGTGGAAATGCCACCTTGAACATAATATTCTGTTCATTGGTTAGATAATCAGTGCTGCCGAGCTCTTCAATGAATTCAAAACTTAAACAAATTAGCTGGTTCGGGAATTCAAATCATACAATGGTCATCATTTTGAACTACGAATCCGACTCCCAGCCAACTGAGATTATGAAATCACTGGAGTCCTGGATATTACAGCTTTGTGCTCTCAATGTATATTCAATTCTGCTTACAATAACAGATGAATCTTCCTTATTACTTACTGCATCTGTACAAAGATGGCGTAAAATTCTCGAATGAGAACATTTGGATTCTCCTGCTTTTTATGTCACTGTGAGCTCTTATTAATTCTATGAAACTAATAGTGAATAATATCCCATTTAACCACATAATCTTGTATTTGTCATAACGTTTTCCAATCACATGATCGATCATTTTTCTCGATGCATGTTCTGACACGATTTCTTTCTCAACTACCTTCTTTTCATTATTACTAACCTCAAGCAGTTCCTTACGAGTTCTGTTTACGACATGCACTGCAAAAATCACTAAACGTACTGTGACAGCACGGTCGAAACCAACAAGCACGTCCATCCAGAGGAGCACAGCAGCAGATCATTAACGCAGCAAATACTATTTTTCCTGAGACAACTAGTAACATAATATACCTTTTGGCTCGGTAAACGGCACTCACCTCACATTAACGAATTGATAAAAAAACGAAATCAAATTCCTTAAGTCACCGATGTTACTGGAAATTTTTAGGCAGCCCATGATTAAGGCAGAAACAATATCCTTGTCTTCGCCAGGCATCATGACTTTTAACATTTCGAAAAATTATTGTACAAAATACAGCGATATTCCCACTTCTACCTTGGAATTTGGGGTTCATAGAAATTCAAGGGAACGGTAACTTTTGTGGCCGTGGGCATCATCACCGTCGTGTGAGACTCGATGCTTGTTGAACAGGATGTGGCACCTTTGAAAGCACTTCTTTCCGGAAGACATTTGTGTTACACTGGACTCCTGGATTATTGCTAAATTGAAAGGTTTTCCTGGAAAATGTAGAGGACGTTTGCTATCACATTTCCTTCCCGTCACTTTTAAAAGAAAGTTTGTCCCCATCTCACTGTTTGCTCAAATTGACAGTTAACTTTCAGATCCTCATTGAATCTGTTTATCAGTTGTACAACAACGCAGGAAACCATTCACAGCATCTCCCCTAAATCTCCATGAGAGAAGGACATCAACTGCTGCGCATGCACGGGATGCCATCTCGGGAAGTCTTGGAAACCTCACCTGCTCTATCTTCCCTGTTTTCTATTCAGCTTCTGTTCTGATGAATCATAACCACTACCTCCTCTCAACCTGCAAAATGGACAGTTCGTTTCTCCATAGGCATGGTTGCCGGCGTAGCCTGCACCATTTTCTTCAGATCAGCAGTTCTAATGTCTGAAAAAGGTTGTCCGTGAAGCAAAGAACCAAGTTAAAGGTTGGAACACATACACACGCAATGTGCAGGTGTGTGTGCACACACACTCACACACACACACACACACACACACACAGAGATAAAAAGACACTTCGACAGCGAAGTGGATGCATACGAAAATGAATGTAATTTTGATCGGATGGTAACGTCAGAGGGAAGGGGCTCATGTATTTTTTGTTGTCTTTCATAATAGTTGAAGTTTCCAGTCGATTTACTCGTGGGTGGTAGTGTTGCGAGAAGAGAATTGGAACATTCGTGTCTGGACTCAACAAAGAGAACAAAGAAGATTTAGTCAGTAGCTGGAGTGAGAATAAAGTTGAAACTTGGGTTAATATCGACCAGGCAGCTAAAGGGATCGGGGATGACAACAATATGGCGTCATAAATAAAGTCAATTGAGAGCAATAACACTGATCGCGTTTTGAACAGTTTGGGTCCTCTTCAGACAATGGAGCTGGACTTGCTTGGTAAAAAAATGGGGTTTGTGGGTTGACATGATGGCAATTGTATCCATCTTTTCAGCGTTTTAGTCACTAGTTCATTAAGCAAGTTCTGCTTCTTTATTGAAGTAATAGTCAGATGAAGTAACTTACCAGGAAGACCAACAATAGCGAGGATTGGATAGTAACCAGCTTGCATCACCCAAAGTACAAACCTTATCCGCATTGCTAACGATGGTAAACCTTGAGAAAGATTGTAAATACCGAAAGACTAGCTTCGATCCATAGCTTTAAAATTCCAGTCTGTTGCTGTAAGATTCTGGTCTTTCTGTCCCTCTCCATACAGCTGATGATTCCTTATCATGTCGCACGTGATGCTGCCGCTGAAGTTTTTGGGGAAAACAGCGATAGGTGACGACTATTAATAGACGATGGAATCCTTCTGAGAGAATTAGGATCCATGGAGACTGGCAATAATCACCGTCATCATACAGAAAACTTTTAGTTAACCCTTTTCAATTTAAAAAAAACTTTCTATTGTAACAATGCCGCTCCTTTAACAAGGTTATGCAGTCCTTACATTTTTTTCCAGAGGGGCCATAAAGGCAAAGGTTCGGGTATGAGTGCAATATCCTTTAATTATTTTCCGAAAACCTCGTGTGCAATAAAAGAGGAGTGGCTAGCTCTACCACTGCAAGGTTCGGTTCTTTTTCGTTTTATCAAGCTGTTTTGTTTGCAGCTGCTGACCAGGTTTTAAATGCAGACCCAGAGAAGCTGCTGATTCCCAAAAAGTAGCAATTTCATGCTGATCTCCCCTCTCTCTGTCTATCTCTCTGTCTTTCTGATATCTCTCCTGGAAGAATCTGCGTTTGATTTTTTTTTTCTTTTGCCAAATGTGTATTTTTGGAACTGTTGCAATTATCTGGAACAGTATCATTAAGTTGTGATAGATAATAATGGGATTTCAGAAAGATTAAATTATTCTAAATGCCGTACTTCTTGTTTGTGTTTCATTCAGTAGTTTCTAAATGTATTCTGTTTTGATTAAAACTGCGTGGTTGACTAGTTGCATTACTCATGGAATATCCAAAGTACATCTGCTTAAAACAATTATTGCCTGACCTACATTCTTGACACGTATTCTGTGGGTCTGGCCTGGTCTATAACCCAATGAAGTGAAATTATTTTTAATCAGTCTGGTTAGAATATATTTGGATTGATCATGGAAGAATTTATGAAAACAGCAGAGGGACTGTCGATAATCAGTCCAGCCTACATAAATATGAAGATCTACCAGAAGTGTGGAGTTTTGGAAATATCTATCTCTGTGTGGGAAAGGAGAATATATAGACAGTATAATCACGTGCACAACTTTTATATCTGTCAAATAGTTTGGAACCACTTCGACACTAAAATGTCAGAATTATGTTGTTGCTTTGAAATTATATAATTTTGAGGGATCACCAGTCCAGATATGTGAATGGAAAATTATGCCACATTCCCTCAATTCAGTGGCATAATTTCAGATCAAAATATATTCATGTCTATTTCCTGACCTGACTAGAAAACAATTAATCTAATTGATCATAGGGAAGTTATAATCTGCACATGACATGGTATACGAGATTACAAATTGGAGGGAGTGTGGGAAGAAGGTTTCTGTAATGATATTCTGGACACATTAATTATTGTATCAGTCACATAGACTCGGGGGGACGCAGTGACTCAGTGATTAGCACTGCTTCCTCACAGCACCATGGCTCTGTTTCAATACCAGCCTCTGACGACTGTCTGTGTGGAGTATTTATATTCTTCTCACGTCTGCGTGACTTTTCTCCAAGACCTCGGATTACTCCCGCAAACCAAACACGTCCTACGTGGCTTGGCCATGTTAAATTGCCCATAGTGTCAAAGAACATAAAGGTCAGACAAGGGTTACAAGGATGGTCCGGGGAAGAATCTGAGTGATATGCACTTCATAGTACAGATGTGGACTGACACACAGAGAGACTCAGAAAGCGACAGATATGACAGCAGATAAAAATAGAAGTAATAGACGGGCAGCAGTGGAATGAGCTTAAGAGACTGAAATACCCCATAACGAGTTAGAAATCCTTGATTCCCTGCCTCTGCTCAAAACCATTCTGTGGTGTGAAACGTCCTTCAGGATTGGATCGTAGAGGTACTGACGTGAATCCTATAGGTTATATAGAGCAGATCAGACAGAAGCAGGGTCTTGTATAAAACTTATCTGTTCTCATGTTGTCGTTTGCTAAAGACAGCTTAGATTATTACCTGTTCAAGATTAAATGTAAGTTCAGATCCACTAGAGTGTGCTTGGCTGTATACTTCCTTGGGGAATGTTCAGAGTAAAGGTCAATTGCTGATGGTCAACAAATGCTGTCCTTGTCAACAATCACATTATCCCATTTAATGACAACGTTAAATATTAAACCAATCAATGAAAAGATGCTGGAGGTCTGAAAAAATAAAACGGAAAATGCTCGTGAAAATGCACCGTTATGGAAAGCTCTATTGAGAGTAAGCATTGCAAATCTACTGACCATACATCGGTACTGAAAGAAGCTGGAAAACAGTATGATTGATTTTGGTCTCAGGAATGTCTGTTTTGAAGGGAAAGAGTGAGTTCAACAGGTAGAGAGAAAGAGAAAACCAGTATTGTCGATGATTATCTGAGGTAGGAATGGAATGTGATGTTAATGTCTTTCTTTTTCTTGTCCCCATAATCCTATGTAACATCCCCATGTAGGTTACATCCCGTTCTTTGATTAAATTGAGTTATGACCCTGCTATCTCTCTTCCGTGATTGTCTTAATCATGTCTACTCAATAATACGGTATGCGTGTTGCAACTTGGGGCGGGGGGTGGGGGGGGGGGGGGAGATGGGGGCAGGATTTATTTTTCTTTACAAGATTCGTATGTGAAGGTGTCATCGCATTGCCTTCTTGAAATACTGCAGTCCATGTGTTGTACATTTCCGGTATCTGCGTCCAGACAGATCCTTTTTTCATCATTTGAAGGGATTCAAACAGCGGAGAGGCTGGCTTGCCCATTCCTAATGTCAACAGGATTGGGCCTGGATCTGTAATGCAAAGACCAGACCAGGTGAAGATGACGGATTGGTTCCGTGAAGGACACTCGTGAGCCAGACAGGTTCTTGCTAACAATCGACAAGCACTTCATAAAATCCAAAATTCCAGATAATTTATTGACTTCAAATTCCACCATCTGCCGTGGCAGGGTTCGCATCTCGGGTCTGGCACCTCTGTCACTGGATATAGTTTTAGTCATAAAGTTGCGAGGCCATTGTCTCCCCAGCATCTCCAACAATTGTGGACTGCACAAGGATACAGTTGCATTTTTACAAACACGTTGTACATGCCAGGTAATTGGAAAAGCACATGTAGTAATAAAACTAATAGTTTTCGTACCTATTCCTGCATATGAGGACCGTTTTCCAAGAGTCCTAATTGACTGTTTCGGATTTCTATCTAAACCTAAAAGTTGATAAAAGTATTTGTTGAAAATAATGGGAGTGTCCACTAGATTTCCAAAGGGTGTTACACTTCACTATATCACAGCCAAAAAGATTGGCGAAGAGTTACTCAAATTGGGGTTTTAAAAACTTAACTCGAGCGTCAATGACCTCCAACTTTACACGACAGGAACAGCAGGAGCTATGACCAGGTGGCTACCAGTAAGATAAATTGCTGCTTTTCAAAACTTACTTTGTGAATCGGTGGAGCGTACACTGAGCAGAAGCAGCCACAGGACTCCTGAGAAAGTGAGGCAATATACTTGTGTGGATGCGTTATCCGAAACACTACTTATTTAGTGACCCCCATGCATTCTGTTCCATACACCAAAAATATGTTCTGTGTGCCAGTTCGTAGATGTCGTTTTCCAATAATATCTTCGGGAATTTAGAACAGAGAAAATTGCGTTTCGGGCATTTTAATCCTCCTGCAGTAGAATGTGGGAAGTAGGGGTTACCACTAATGTCCCTTCTTTCTTTTTCTGCAGGAAGTGCGCGCAAAACCAGCTCCTCAGCAATTAGGTTAAGGAACTGGAGCTGGAGGGCAATGAATTTCGGATCATTCAGTCGGCTGAAGGGATAATCGTGACGCGTTATAGGAAGGTAGTCATACCTCAGTTACAGGAAAAAAGGAGATGGGTTACAGTAAGATGACGGAAAGGGGACCGGTAGGCAGTTCAGGGATCTCCTGTGGCCATTCCCCTCACTAACAAGTACAGCGTTTTAGATACTGTTGAGCAGGGGACGACAGACCATGGGTAAGCCACAGCGTATAGGTTTCTGGCACAGAGTCTATCTCTCTTATTCAGAAGAGAAGGGGAGAGGCAGCTGGTATTAGACATTGGGGATGCCATAGTGTGGGAGAAAGATTGGAGTTTCATGGGAACGAACGAGACTGAGTGTTAGTATGTTGACTCCAAGGTGCGAGAGTTTGTGATGTCACGAATCGTGTTTTTGGGAACATTAAGGGGGAGGGGGAGCAGACCAAAGCCGTGATCCACATACGTACCAACAAAATAGTTAGGTAAAAGGATCAAGATTTCATGCATAATGCAGGGAGCTACTATGGAAACATACAGTTAGAACAAACAGAGTTGTTATCTTTGGTTTGTTACCCGTGCCACGTGCAAGCAAAGCAAGGAAAAGGGAGCGAGGCGAGTTGAATGCGTGTCTGCAGTGATGGTGCAGGAGGGAGGGATTCGGATATCTGGAAATTTGGGGCTACATCTGGGGGAGATGGGACCTCTAGAAACAGCACCTGAACCAGAGGTGGACCAATATCATGTGGCGGGAGGGAGCGAGTGGAATTAGCTAATCCACTTCGAGGTGGTCTAACTTTCATTCAGCAGTGGGATGGGAAACCAATGTGCACAGCAGGTTGCGAATAGTGAGATCATAAATTAGGATTCAAGGTCGCAAGAGTGTATCAGTTGACAGGAAGCTGTCTTGAAGTGTGTCAACTTCAAAACCAGGAGCATTTGGAATTTGGTTGGTGAAATTGTGGCATCCTTTGGATTCTGGATATTCGATGTAGTGGCCATTTCGGAGACATGGATAGAGCAAGGACAGAAATGGGTGTTGCGGGAACCAGGGGAGATATTCAGTAGAAAAGGGAAGGTAGTCAAAGAGGGTGAGGTATGGCATTGTTAGTCAAGGATAGTGTTACGGTGGCAGAAAGGATGCTTGATGAGGTCTCGACTACTTAGCTGATGTCATAAACAGGAAAAGAGAGGTTACACTGTTGGGAATTTGTACAGGCTTCTGGAAAGTTCCAGAGATGTAGAAAAAAGAATTGAAAGGATGATTGTGGATAGGAACAAATATAAAAGGGTAGTTGTTATTGTGGAATATAAGTTCTCAGAATTTGTCCAGAAACGCAATAATTCGAGCCCGGCAGATGGGTCAGTTATTTTTCCAATGAGAACAGGAAGGTTTTTGACACATTATGCAGGTACATGAACAAAAGGAGAGGGCCACATTGGATTTGGTACTAGGTGATGAATCAAGTTCAGCTGAAAGATTTGGAGGTAGGTGAGCACTTTCATAACAGTGATCACAATTCTGTCAGGTTCCCTTTAGCGATGGAAAGAGATAGACTTATAGGGACGGAGGGCAAGAGTTACATCTGGCAAAAAGGCAATTATGATGCGACTAGGCATGATTTAGAATGCACAGCGGATGGGAAGGAAACTGCAGGGAAATTGGGTGCAATTGAAATGCAGAGCATATTCAAGGAAAAGCGACTGCGTGTTGTTGGTATGCATGTATCTGTCAGGCAGCGGGGAAGTGTTGGAATGAGGGAGCCATGTTTAATCAAGAAGCTGACTCTCTTCTCAAGACAGAAAAGAAACCCAATGTTGCGATGCGACGAGAAGGTTCAGTTTGGGCGCTTGACATTTAGAGGTTTGCAAGGGAGGATCTAAAGGGAAAGCTAAGAAGAGCCAGGAGGTGACATGAAAAGTCTTTGGCAGTTGGGATCAAGGAAAACGCGAAACCTTTTAATGGGAATCCCAAGACCAACACAATGACTATAGCAAGATTAGGACTAGTCAGGAACAGTAGTGGGAAGTTGTGCGTGGAGTGCGAGGAGGTGGGAGAAACGCGAAGTGGATATTTTCCCACAGTATTCACAATGCAAAATGATAACATTGCCAAGGAGAACATTGAGATGCAGGCTATCAGACTAGATGGGATTGTGTTGCATCGGAAGAGGTGTTAGCAATTATCGAAACTGGGGAAAAGATTTGGACCACTTGGACGATAGGGATTTATTTTAGGATCGCAATTCGGGCTTACACCAATGGGGACGTTCAGTCGGAAAGAAAAATGTTTATCATTTTACTTCCTGTGATCTCGGACGATTTCTTCCTGTTATGGTCAATGTTAATGTAGTATTATACACAGTTACCGATGTGGCATTTTGGGGTAACGTTCTGTGTATCTTCATCCCATTGTGCTGGAATTGGTCTTCATGCTGCAGCTCCTCAGTTGCTGCACAAGCAACGCGATTTATACCGTGACCCATACGAGGTGGGGAGTGAGGCCAAGTGGCAGACAGAGAGAGAATGGGATTGAAAATGGATATTGAGGAAGCGATAGAGAGAGAGGAATTGGAAGGTGGGGTGGAGAGAGTAAGGTGGGTTTGGGAGACGGAGATAGAATGGAGGAGGCGAGGCAGAGTGGGGCGGAGGGAGAGAGAGAGGAAAGGGGAGTCGCGATAGAGTAGTGGGGGTTGTGAGAGAGAGTGGGTTTCGAGTTAGAAACCGTGTGTGGAGGGAGAGGCAGCAAGGGGGAGGGGATAGAGAATGGGGGTGAGGGACAGAGAACTAGTTGGAGGGGTGGAGTGGTTGGGAGAGAGGGAGAGGGAGAGAGAGGAGAGAGTGAGGGAGCACAGATACAGAGGGGTAAGGGTGAGAGTGCGAAACAGAGGGAAGAAAGAGTGGGGGAGAGAGGAGCAGAGATGGACAGACAGAGAGTGGAGTAGAGAGACAGAGAGAGGGTGGAAAGAGCAGGGAGAGAGTGATAAAGAAATAATATTATGGGGAGGGGAGAGAAAGGGAGAGAGAGTGTGGGGGAGAGAGAGTGAGCATGGGAGGGAGAGAGACTGGGTGGTAGAGAGAACATGAGAGTGGGAGGGGGCAGAGAGAGAGAAAAGTGGGGAGGGACAGATACACAGAAACAGACAGAAAGAGAGCGACGGGGGAGAGAGACAGAAGATAAAAGTAGAAGACAGAGAGTGAGAGAGAGGTGGAGGGGGAGTAGAGAGAATGAGGTGGGGAGGGGTTCGAAGAGTCGGACAACGAGAAAATGGGATGAGAGATGGAGATTGAGAGAGAGTTTGAGAGAAAGAGATTGGAAGGTGGGTTAGAGAGAGTGGGAGAGAGGGTTGGGAGACGGAGAGAGAATGGAGGGTAGAGGCAGAATGGGGCGGAGGGAGAGGGAAAAAACGTGTTATGGTAGACAGAGTATCGAGGAAAGAGAGAGGGCGTTAGAAAGAGGGAGAGAGACAGTGAGTGCGACGGAGAGAGTGAGAGGGGGTGCATAAAGAGAGAGACGAATGGGGGAGAGAGAGAAATCGATAGAGGTGGTGGGGGAGAGATTGGGTAGAGAGACAGTGCAGGGGAGAGAGTGCAAAAGTGGGAAGAGAGAGAACGTAGGAGAATTTGAGAGCGAGAGAGAGTGAAACATATGTGTGAAAGAATGGGAGGGGGACAGAGAGAGTGTGAGGGTCGGGGAGAGTGCGAGTGGATAGAGAGAGTGAGCAAGGGGGTGGGAGAGAGTGTGGAGCATGAGCGAGGGAGGAGAGACAGAATTGAATGGTAGCGGAAGATAGAGAGAGTCAGGGAGGGTAAGGTGTCATAGAGACAGAGAACATGTAAGAAGGAGGGAGAGAGAGTGAGACAGAGCGGAGGGAGAGAGAGATCAAGAGAAAAAGAGTAGAAGAGACACAAACAGGCAAGGAGTGAGGCAGCGAGAAAGTGGGAGGCGAGAGAGATTTGGCAGGGAGAGATAAGGAGAGTGGGGAGTGGGGAGAGAGAGTTGGGGAAGAGAGAGGGAGTGGTGGAGAGAGATATTGGGAGGGAGACAGAGGGAGAGAGTGGGCGCGTTTGCAGAGAGACAGAATGGGAGGGGGCGCGAGAAAGAGCGAAAGAGTGGGAGGGATTTTTAGAGAGAGAGTGGATGGGGAGCAGTGAGAGTGGAAGGAGGTTAAAGAGAGAGGGTGGGGTGTGGAGAGAGAGAGAGTGAAGGAAATGGAGGGGAGACAGAGGGCGAGAGCGTGTGAGCGAGAGCCACAGAAAACATGGGAGGGCGAGAGAGCGAGAGAGTGTGAATGGGACAAGGGAGAGGAGTAGGGGGCAAACGGTGCCCGGGAGAGTGGGAGGGGTGGAGCGAGACATATTAGGAGGACATAGAAGGAATGGGAGTGTGGAAGAGACAGTAAGGACAGACAGAGCGAGAGAGGGGGAGGGGGAGCGTGTAGAGGGCATGGACTGCGGAAGAATGACAGAGAGAGTCGGAGAGAGAAATAGAGAGATTGGAAGGGAGAGAGATTGGCAGGGTGAGAGAACGAATTGGGCGAGACATTGTGTGGGAGAGTGGGAAGGGGCAAAGAGAAAGAGAGAGTATATGGTGTGGTGGATAGAGGAACAGAGAGTGCCTGGGGGAGAGGGAGAGACTCGTTTTGTATGTGTGAGCAAGAGTAGGAGTTTGGGGAGGGAGTCCGCGGTGAGTGGAGAGAAAACGGGAGAGTGGGAGAGGAGAGAGAATGGGGGAGCGACAGGCGGGAGGATTGAGAGTGGGAGTGCAAGGCAAAGACAGAGTGAGACAGAGATAGAGAGGGGAGAGCGGGATTGGGAGCCGGGGAGACCGAGGATGAGGAGGAGGAGAGAGAGAGGAAGAGTGTGAGGGGCTACAGAAAGAGAATGTGTCAGCAGGGAAGTTGAGAGAAAGAGTGGGCGTGAAATCGAGTGAGATGTGGGAGGAGTACATGCAGCGAGAAAGAGTAAAGAAAAGAGGGAGAATGTGGGGCATCAGGGGAGAAAGACAGACAGTGGGAGGGCGGAGAGAATGTGAGAGAGGGAGAGAGGGTGCAGTGGTGGAAGATAGACCGTGCGAGGAGAGGGGGGGAAAGATCGCGAGACGCCAGAGAGGAAGACAGATAGAGTTTGGGGTGAGAGAGAGAGATGGCAGTGGGACAGCGACAAGTGATAATAGGAGGGGGAAATGAAAGAGAGTATGAGATAGAGAGATGGGTGGGAGTGGTCAGCGGAAAGATCCAGGCAGAGACTGGAGGGGGGAGAGAGAATGGGAGAGGGAGAGAGTGGGGGGAGAGTGTGTGATAGGAAAGAGAGGGGGAGAATGGGCACAGAGATAGAAGAAGGGGACAAGCTGTGCAGGGGAGAGAGATGGTGGGATGGGGTAGAGTGCGATGTGGACTTCGAGAGATGGGGAAGACAGAGGGAGGAGGAGAGTGAGGGGAGGGGGTGGGAGAGAGGGGGAAAGTGGGGGAAGCGAGAGAGACGGTGCGAGGAGGAGAGAGAAACAGTGTGAGGGGAGGATGGAGAGTGGGATGGAGAGAGAGAGAATTGGAAGGGCCGAGAAAGCGACTGGGATACGAAGACAGAAGAGAGAGAGTGAGATGCGTGAATGAGGGTTTGAGAGAGAAGCTGAAGTGAGATTAATGTTGAGGGAGAGGCAAGAGAGATGTATGAGCAGAAGAGAAAGAAATTGGGTGGAGATAGAAAATTAAAATAGGAAAGAGTGGTAGGGAGGGAGAGGGAATATTGGGAGGGGAGAGGGAGAGAGTGGGACAGGTAAAGAGTGGAATGGGCGGCGGGAGAGAGAGATGTGCAGTAGGATTGTGTGCGAGAGTCTGGCAGGGGGACAGACAGATAGACTGAGGGGAGAGACAGTGTGGGATGGAGAAAGAGAGTGGGATGGTTGGAAGAGAGTGTGACAATGGACAGAGAGAGAGAAAAGAGTGGTCGGGAGAAAGAGAGAAAGTTTTGGAGCATGTACAGAGAGAGAGACTGTGAGTGGAGTAGAGAGCGAGAGACAGTGGGAGTGGTCCACAGAAAAGTGGGAGAAGCATAGAGTGCGAGAGCACTTGAGAGGCTAGAAAAATTGGAAGTGAGAGAGAATGGAAGTGCAGGGGAGAGAGAGTGTGAGGGGATGAGAGAGTGGGAGGCGGGGGTGGCAGAAAGGAGCAGAGGGAAGAGCGATAGGGGAGGAGGGAGCGAGACTGAGTGAGGAGAGAGACGGGTTAGAGTGAGAGAGGTGAGAAAGACAGAGTGGAAAGGGAGGGAGTTGAGGTAAGAGAGAGTTTGTGGGCATAGAGTGAGAGAGAGGAATGAGGACAGACAGTGTGTGTCATGTGGCTGGAGAAAGAGAGAGCGAGAGGTAGAGAGGGTAGGATGGGCCAGAGGGATGTGGAGTAGAAAGAGGGAGTGGGTGTCATGCGGGACGAGAGAGTGATGTGGGCTGAGCATGGATTGGGAGACATAGACAGTGAAAGAAGGGGTGGGAGGGTACAGACAGGGAGCACATGGGAGTGGTGGCGGGAGGAAAGTGGGACGGCTGCAGAGAGCTAGAGACAGTGTGGCAAGACAGAATGCGGGAGACAGAGAGTGTGGAATGGGGAGAGAGTTAGATGGGGAGGGAGAGAAATACAGATGGGCAGCGAGACTGGAATGGACCGAGGAAGAGCGTGGATAAGTGAAAGAGAGTGGCCGGACGAAGAGAGAGTGGGATGTGGAGAGACACAGTTAAGTGCAATGAAGAGAGCGAGAGAGATTGAGGGGAAAGGCCGAGTTGGGGAGAGAGAGAGACAGATTGGGAGGGCAGGAGAGAAAGAGGGAGAGGGAGGGATGAGAGAACATTGGAGGAGAAAAGGGAAAGGGAATGAAGGAGTGAGAGAGTGAGCGAGGAGAGTGTGTGTGAGGAGGATATTGGTAGAGTGAGATGAAGGAGGGTGTGAGAGTGGAATGAGAGAGGGATTGAGAAATGGGGAGAGAACGAATGCATGGGAGGGTATACAGAGAGAGAGCTTAATTGGGGTTGAGAAGGAGAGAGTGTGTGCACGGTGTAGAGAGAACTCGGAGGGATGCAGAGAGGGTACAAAGTAAGCGAGGAACGGAGAGAGTGGGCCAGCAGTTGAGCAAGAGAGAGTGGGCAAGGGAGCAAAACAGGGAGGGGAAATTGAGAGTGTAGAACAGAGAGAGAGAGTGGGAGGGCGGAATAGAGTGTGGTGAAGAAGAGTTTGAAGGGTGAGAGGGGGAGGGAAGAGAGAGATATTGGTGAGACAGAGCGAATGGGGATGAGAGAACGCTGATTTGGAGACACAGCTACAGAAAAAGGGCAATGGGCCAGAGACAGAGCGCGTGAGGGAGACAGGGAGAGAGAGAGAGAGAGACGGGGATAGTAGATGTAGTATATGACATTGTGCATCTGTTGCACAAACACAAATGTCATCTACTATGTAAGATAGTGGGCAGACAGACTGGGAGGCGGTACTGAGAGAGTCGGGAGTGGGATGGGGAGACAGCGCGGGAGGCACAAATAGAGAGAGGACGTGAGGCAGAGTGAGAAAGAAAGGATTGAGAAAGAGTGGTGGTTTTGAGAGAAAGAGAGAGTGGGAGTGGCGAGCGGAAGAGAGTGGGAGTCAGGGAGAGAAGGAGGGTTGGTGAACAGAGAGTTGCGGGAGGTAATGACAGAGAGAGACTGGGAGTGGGGTAGTGAGGAAAAGTGGGAGCGAGGTTGAACAAGAGAGGTGGTAGGAGAGTAAAGAGCGAGAGATAGTCGGAGGTTAGAGAACGTGTGGTGAGACCAACAGTTGTAGGTGATTCAGAGTGGCTGGAGAGAGAGATTGGGAGGTTGGGAGAGAGATAGAGAGTGGGGGAAGACGGAAGATGAGGGAGAGAAAAGGGGCGGGGGTGAGCAAGCAAGGTGAGAGAGACAGTGGGGTAAAGACAGAATGGGAAGGGGACAGAGGGAGCAAGAGAGAGAGGGGAGTGGGAGAGAGAAAGAGTCATCTGTGAGAGAGAGAGACAGAAAAGGTTTGAGTGGAGCGAGAATGGAGAGAGAGTGTCGAGGAGAGACAGTGGGAGAGGGGAGTTGTCGAGAGTGACAGTTAGCTACAGAGTGGGAAGGGGAGAGAGAGGACGTAGTGTGAATAGGATGGTTGACAGGGAGAGTGGGGTTAGAGAGACAGAGTGGGGGAGAGTTGGAGAGACTGTTGGTGACGAGATAGTGGGAGTGGAGAGGGAGTGGGTGTTGGGCAAGGAGAGAATGACAGCGTAGTAATGAGTTAAGAAAGAGGTAGAGACAGAGTAGATGGGTTAGAGAGTAAATGATGGATAGGAAGACAGAGAGTGGGGGTTGAGAGAGAGTCGATGTGAAGGAGAGAGGGTGGGGAGAAAGAGGGCGGCAAGAAAGAGTGGAAGTGGATGGAGAAAGACAGAGATTGAGGGGACAGAGAGTGACGCATTGTGAAGGGGAAAGAGTGTGGGGAAGAGAAAGAGTGAGAGGATGGGAGAGGGCGTCGTGGTTGGACGAGGGAGAGCCTGTGAGGAAGTGTTGGAAGGAAGTGAGAGAGGGGACAGGAGAGAGAGGGACGGAAGAGAGAGAAGAGGGGCGAAGAGAGACGGGGGGACTGATAGACTGAGAGGAGTGAGAGAGAAGGAGGGAGAGAGTGGGGTGCTGCGAGATTGGGGAAGAGACAGAGTGAGTGGGAGCTAGAGATAGAGTGAGAGGAGGAGGGCGAGAATTGGAGGGAGAGAGAGTGGGTGTGCGTAGAGAGAGAGAATGGGAATGGGGTAGATAGAGAGGGGGAACGAGAGGTTGTGTTTGGAGATCGAGTCAGAGGGTCGGAGACAGAGAGGAAGATAATGGGAAGGGGAGATATAGACAGAGTGGGTGGGGCTAAAGAGAAAAAGGGAATGAAAAAGATGGGAACAGAGACAGAGAGAGGATGAGGCAGAAGAGAGAGACAACGTCAGGGGGTGCAGAGAGAATCGCGGAGGGGATAGAGAGTCTGGGGAGCATGGAGAAGGAAAGAGCAATTGGCAGAGAGGAAGGGACGGATGTGGGAGAGTGGTGGGCGGAGACAAAGAGCGCAAGAGAGTACAAGTGCGGAGAGAGCGAGTGTGAAATGAGGAGAGCGAGAGAGGGAGGAAGGGAGGGGTGGGAAAGACGACGATAGTGGCAGGGGCACGGACAGAGAGAGACTGGAAATGGCGTAGAGGGGTAGAGAGAGACATAGTAGGGTCAAGACAGATGGGATGGTTGTAGACAACGAAAGACAGTGGTTGTAGCGAGTGGGAGGTGGAGAGGCAGGTGTGTGGTGATACAAAGAATGGCATGAGAGAGTTGGAGGGCGGGAGAAAGACAGATAATGGGAAGTGGAAACAGAGAGGAAGAGGACACAGAGAGAGTGGAAGAGGGCAGAGAGAGTGGGAAGGGAGAAAGGAACCGAGAAAGAGATGGGAGTGCGAGAGACGGAGAGACAGAGAGAGAGGGTGCAGGTACGGGGAAAGACACGGAGAAACTGCAAGGATAGAGAGAGTTAGCTGGGCGGAGATAGTTGGAGGAGGAGAGAGTGGGTTCGGTGACAGAGACAAAGAGCGGGAGGGGTAGAGAGAGAGATTGCTGGAGTGGGGTAAGAGAGACAGAGTGGCGGGGGTAAAGAAAAAGAGACAGGGAGATTGGAAATGGGTTATAGATAGTATGCAAGGGAGGAATGTGAGAGCGAATTCGAAGGGATTTAGCAAGAGAGTGGGAGGATAAGGATAGGGTGATAGTGGAGAGAGATCAAGAGACATTAGTGGAGTGAGAGAACGTGTGCTCGGGACAAAGATCGAGTTTCTGGGGGCAGAGAGTGTGAGAGAGAGGGGGAGGAGGAGAAAGAGATTGTGGCGGCCGAGAGAAAGAGTGGGAGCATGGGGAGAGAGGGATTGGTGGTTGGAGGAAACAGAGTGCGAGAGAGTTTGTTGGGGAGAGTGAGGTTACTGGGTGAAAATACAGGGAGAGTGGGAGTGCGGGGAGTGAGATTCTTCGATTGAGAGAGACATCGAGAGAGAGTGGCAGGAGAGAGTGAATGGGAGGGAGAGAGAGGGGAGGTAGTGGAGACAGATGGAGAGTGGTATAGGAAGGAAATAGAGAGAAAGAGCAGAGCATAGAAAGGGAATGAGGTGGAGAGACAGTGGGGGCATTGAGAGACAGTGCGAGAGAGAGTGAAGTGGCAGAAAGATAGAGTGAAAGATAGAGAGGGAGGTGAGAGGTGGAGACAAAGACTGAGAGTGGAAGTGTTCAGTGAAGAGAGAGGGAGGAGAACGAGGGTGGTCGAGGGGAGACAGGAAGAGTGGGAGGGGAAGTGATAGAGAGAGGGAGGAAGGAAAGAAATAGCAACAATGACTGTCGGGAGGAGAGAGAAAGCGAAAGATGGGTAAGCGAGAGCACGTGGTAGTGGGGACCTCGAGCGAGAATTGGAGGGAGAAGAGACAGCGAGAGAGAGAGTGGAAGGGTGAGATCGAGAGAGTAGAAGTGTGAGAGAGCGTGGGAGAGAGAGAGGGAGTAGGTGAGAGAGAGAGGTTTAATGGGAGGTAGTTGGAGAGAAAGTGTGGGTGAGAGACCGAGTGCGTTTTGGAGATAGTGTGGATGTGAAGCGAGTGAGGGAGTGTTAGAGAGGGAGGAAGGGTGAGCGTGTGACAGATGTACAGAGAGACAGAATGGGAGGAGGCAAGAGAAAGAGAGTCAGTTGGAGTGGTTGGAGAGAAATAGAGAAAAGGGGTGCAGAGAGAGCGCGCAGCGATGCAGAGTTGCGGAGTGAAGACAGAGTTGGAGGACAGGAGAAAGAGAGAGTGGGTAGAGAGAGATTGAGAGAGTGAGAAAGACAGTGGCGCGCGAGAGAGAGAGACTCATGTTGGGAGCAGAGGAGAAACAGAGTTAGAGGGAGGAGAAAGGGAGTGATGGTGAGAGAGGGAGAGTGGAGGGTGGGGAGAGAGATTAGGAGGGAGAAAGGTGAGTGGGGGAAGATCGAGAGAGTGGGGGCTAGAGTGAGAGGGAGGAAAGAGAGGGTGAGGGATAAGAGATTGTTGGGGTGAGATTGGGGTAGAGGGAGAGTGGGAGCGGTTCGAAACAGCAAGAAAAGAGCATAGGAGAGGACAGATGGTGGCAGAGCGTAGACAGCGAGGTAGAGATGGGGAGGGGCATAGACTGAGACAGAGTGGGAGGTTCAAGTGAAAGAGAGAGTGACATGGAGCAGGCAGATAGTGAGAGAATGATTTTTCAGATAGAGAGAATGAGGCGGGATAGAGAGAGTCACGGAAGGAAAAGATGGAGGGAAGGGATTTGCAGAAAGAAAGAGAGGGCGAGACACCGAGGAAAGGGTGAGAGAAAGTTGTTGGTGTAGAGAGAAAGAACGAAATAGTGTGTGACTCAGTGAGACAGAGAGCGTGAGCTAAAGAGAACGTGAGAGAAAGAGGGGCGAGAAAAGAGAGCATGGCGGGGTAAAGACAGAGAGAGGTGGAAGGGTTGTAGAGGATGAGAGATAGTGGGTGGGTAGGTATGTAGGTTGGAGGTAGTTGGAGGGGGAGATTGAGTGTGCGTGGAGACAGAGAGAAAGGGAAGGTGGGAGCGAAACGGAGAATGGTTGGAGAGAGAGGGAATGAGAGACAGAGAGAGTGAGTTGACGTCGAGGGAGGTGAGATAGAGTTGGAGGGGAGAAATAGAATGGGGAGTGAAGAGAGGACGCATGAAGAGGGGAGTGTGAGATTCAGGTTGAGAAATAGTCGGGTGAGAGAGATGGAGTCGGAGAAAGTGCGAGGGGATAAAATGGGGAGAGAGTGGGAGTGGGCAAACAAGTGTGTGAGAGCGGAGATAGAGAGAATGGAAGTAAGAAATAGAATTTGGGCGGCAGAGAGAGTGGGAAAGGTAACAGAGAGGAATATTTGAGGGGTAGAGAGGCAGTGGGGTGGAGAGAGAGCGGGTGTTGGGAGAATGCAAGGCACGTGGAGAGAGAGGGAGAGAGTCGGAAGGGGGTAGGTAGAGTGGACAGTAGAGATAGAGAGTATAAGATGGTAAAGAGAGTGTGCCAGAGAGGGAGAAAAAGAGAGTGGGAAGGAAAGGAGCTCGTGTAAGTGTGTGAGAAAGAGTGGGAGGGTGTGATAAGAAAGTGTGGTGAGTGGACAGAGAGAGTAAGATATTCTTAGGGCGAGATGAGTGTGTGCAAGTGCAAAGAACAAGAGATTGTTTGATGGGACAGAGATCGCGACAGTGTGTCAGAGGGAGAGAGACTGTATGGGTGTAGAGAGAGTGGTAGAATGGGAAGAGACAGAGGTGTTTGGAATAAGAGAGCTCGAGCGACAAGACCCTAGTTTGAATCCCATTTCGGCACAATTACACCTTCTCCCTGGCTATCTGGGTTTCCTCTGGGTGCCCCAGTTTCCTTTCGCAATAAAAAACACTTGCAGGTTCAGTGAACTGATCATGTTAAATTGTGCACCGGGACGTGTCACTTAGGTGTGCTTGTCTGAGGGAAATGTAGAGTAGGAGGGGAATGGTTCTGGGTGAATTCCTCTTTGGATGGTCTTGTTGGGTGAAGGCCCTGTCTTCATATTCAAAGAAAATTCAACGGATTTTGCTGACTATTCAATATACAATTCGTTTTCCTATAACTTTTGTTTATTAAACGATGTGGATGTAAAGCGATTAGTGAATTGAAGAACTTTATAAATATAAATCGAACTCCATTTCACTGCTACACAATTCTATCCCGGCGCTAACTAATCAGCAAAATGCAACCTCAGAATCCACTGCCTGGAAAATGCAAGCAGAGCTACAACGGGAAAGGAATCAGCTCGATAAGCCTGAGAAATGAGCTTGAAAGTGATAATCTCTTGTACATTTAGAAGGAACTTAATTTCATACTGGACCAAAATTTAGCGACAACTGGATTCCGTGAAGGCATCATGTGCTCAGTCGGTTTGCACTTTCTCTGATGAAGACCATCATGAAAGGTACAATGCTGCAGTCAGTGATTGTAGTATTAAAGTGTTTCATTTACAGAAATGTTTCATTACAATATATAATTTAAAGTTGAACGACACTGTGTTAAGATAACCATTACTTCTGTTTTGATTTTTACCGAGATTTGTGGCACTTCGCCCAAGATATGTTTTTCACATAAGTTTCATTATTTTAATTCCATGGTTTTGTATAACATGGTGTTCCACAGGAACTCAGCTGCCATCATATAAAAACTAACTGTAATGATGGCAGATCCTCTACCCAAAAGCCATAGCTTGCATTGTTTCCATTACTTTCGTGTCCACAAATCCTTACATTCGATGCCTTGGTTTTTATTGCCTCATCTGTGAGAGAATTCCGAGGTTCGCCAGTGTCTGAGTGCCGACGTTTATTCTCATCTCAATGCCTTTACCTAATACTGTAGCTGCTTGTTTTAGAGGTACAAGCCCGGGGAATTGTCATCCTTGCTTCCAATGTGTCTCAATGTTTGAGAGTTTGTCCCTGAGATCTCCAGTCAATTTCCTAAAACTTGTGGAATATGACCTCAAACCTGGTCCCACGACAAGCTTGTCAGCCCAGAGATCAGTCTGGTCTTTCTTTGCTGCAATTCGTCAATGTCAAGTTTGTGCTTTATTATGAAAGGAAATTAGAACTGCACTCATTACTCCACAATGTTGGCGATAAGGTCTCACCAAGACCATGTACAGCTGCACTAAGAGACCCTTACTTTTGTGCAGAAATCCCCTTGAAATTTTGGTCAACACGCCATTTATCTTCCGAACTGCTTTCTGCTCATTCAATATTGCTTGCAATGACTGATGAAAAATGATAGCCAATACATTCTGAATTTTACCATGATCCACTTGGTGGGGTCTATGCACATTGCGAAGCAGGCCAATGCCATTCCCAATATTGAAAGCTGACATTAGATCTGTTAAGAAATTGTCGGTGCTTTGTACCTTTCAACGAGTTTAAAGACGAGCAACGTTTAGCAAGGACACGGGAATAGGAAAACGTAAAATGTAGCATATGTTGGAATAGCCACCAATCGGTAAGTTGCTTTGAGCCAAAAAAAATCAAAGAAATTCAGCCAATCATTTTACATTAAACCACAGGTACCAACGCGCAATCATGTTTGCTTTTATTATTTTGACAATATTAAAAACAATGAAATAACCCGATGGTTCAGCGTAAAACTATCGCACATTTTGAACAGTTAGCCAGAGTGTCAAAGAGCAGCAAATCTCCAACTAGCCCAGACTGCCAGCAGAACTGCTCTCAAAAAAAGTAATCTTTATCTATCAAAGACCTGTGATGCAGAATCCCTAAGAAGCAGAAAAGAAGACAAACAGATCTACAGAGGAAATTCGGCAAAGCTCCTTGTTTTGACGCATTAATTTTTATGTAAATTGTAATAGGGATTTTTTTAAAAACCGGACAAGTAATGTGGAGTCGAGGTAAAAGACAGGCTTAAGAATAAGGAGTTATAAATAGTTGTTAGTTAAAATTCTGTATTAGACTTGAACATAAAGTTATTAATTTTTATTTTAAGTCGTGACGTTTGAGATACTTCTTTGCCTGTCGAATTTTAACAGATGATATCACTGGATGAATCTTATCTGTGTTACTAGTTTAATTAAGCAAAGGGATTAACCCTGTGCTGTAACAGTTTCGGGGGTCGTAGACAGAATTTGAACGCTTTGGGTCATGGATTCGTGATGTGAGCACGTTTAAAAACATCCGGTCAGCGATTTGGATAGAATTGAATAGATTTGGGGTCCGAAAAAGCCCAGGAGATTGAAACATTAACATTTTAGTGTCTTGATCATTAAATAAAACATAGGCGACACAATTGATCTAATTTCAGTGATTCAATGTGGTTAATTAAATAAAAATTGAGAGGAATGGGTCTTAAAATTGCGAAAGAGCTTCTGCGATATTAAGATGAATATCAACTTTGCCAAGTAAGTGTACAACGAAAGAAAAAGGCCGTCCTTTTAAAATTATAGCAAGAAGTTTGATTTGCGTTAACTAATGACAAATGTAAAGCTGACATTGTAAGGGAATTACTCAAACATTTACGTGAGTCAGAGGAACAGATCAGTGCAGTAGATGTAGAGAAAAGTTAAATACCAACTGATGAAAACGGAGGTCGAAGATAAACAAAGGGAGAGACAAAGAGAAGGAGAGAGAGAATAAAGAGGAAGAGGGAGAGAGAAGAACCAGGAAGAAGAGAGAGGAAAAAGAGAGGAAAAGTGTTCTTAACTGAACAAAGAGAGAGAGACAAAGGGGAGACACAGAGGGAGAGAGAGAGAATTTGAATTTGAAAAGTTGCTTCTCAGTCAGCAAAGACAAGTTGACAGGATGGAGATTAAAAGAGGAGGTATTGATATTTAAATATATGTCAAAACTTTACCATGATGTAATGAGAAATATGTTGACGCCTTCTTTATTTCAATTTAAAAATTGGCTAGACAGATGTCGTGGTTCTAGGAATAATGGGTATTCCAGAATAATGTTTTCCGCAGAGTAAGTAAGACATTTGCCGCATTGTCAGGTAAGGGGTCTAGACATTATGAAGAGGTAAAACAGGCTATTTTAAGCGCTTATGCATTGGTATCTGTGCAAGCCGTTTTCTTGGCTATGGCTTCCCTCCTGGTTAATGAACCCTGTTGTTGAAGGACCCCTCCCCCAACAGATCAACAGTATTTGGTATGTCGCCTTGGGTGGCTGTCTCGCACATAGTTTATTTCCTCTACCACTGTGATACTTTGCTGGTCTCTGCAGATTAATTGCTCAAAGACGCCTCCTCTTGTCAATTAGCCTCTCCCTCTCAACGTCACATTCAGGAAATCTGTCCAGCATTTGTCAAGGACATTCTGGAAATCGCATGTTGGGAGATAACTTTCACTGTGGTTTACTTGCAGAACGTGTAGCATCTTTTAGGGATGACCTCGACAGCTGACCCTTGATTCGGTACTTCCTCGGACCATCCTGACCCTTTATAGTTAATGGTCAATTTGTGTGTCAGTCTCGTCTTCTTTTCTATATAATCTTGTAACTTTGTGCTGTACTTCAGATTCCAACCGAGCCACTTTTAAGGCCGAGGATATCTCCATGATGAGTCTTTTTATAAACGGGCTAATGCTCAAGTTCTGCCTCTCAAGAGTTTCTTGAACAATTGGTTTGGCTGGCATGGTCCCCGTCATTACGGGGTGTTGTGCAGAAATGAATTAGTGCTTTCACCAGTTTAAATTTGCGTAAGTGTAAATGGGAGTGATGCATGGGGTGAATTAAAATTGCAGATATCGGTTAAGAACAATTATCCTAACCTGTGCTGAACACTACTAACTTTTGGGGACCTTGAGAATTGGTTATAGTGCCACAGTTTGTCTTTGTTTGTGTCCTGTTTGCCTCAAGGTAATGGTTCTGCGCATATACCTAGGCCGGTGACGATTGGATCAAACCATTCTACATGTAAGATCAAAACAGCGGTGACGGGATCAAGGCAATCTTGTTCTGCTGTGCAGGCCGAACTCCGTGCTTTTGTCCCCACGGAAGCGACGCTGAAACACCATGATAGACAACTAAATGCAACACCTAAGTTAGGCGATTTTATTGGCGAACGTGAAGATTACGGATGCTGAAGATTAGAGTCGAGAGTGTGGTAATGGAAGAGCAGAGCAGGTCTCCAGCATCCGATGAGCTGGAGAGTCGCAATTTTGGGCAAATTCTTTACCCTTGTTGAATTTATGAATGTGGCTAAGAGCCCGTGCATTTGCAATCAAAATCAGCGTTCAGCTAACAATTTCATAAACTTCCCACGGGACTGGCACCCTGTTCCCCTAAATATCCCAAAATTACCGTCCCAAACTGGATTGTTGCTGTAGTCACTTCCCAAAAGACCAGGAAAGCTGGCCAGAGACAGAATGCTGTTTAAAAAGCTATTACAGTTCTCGCTACTTATCCACATTTTATGAGTGCAAGTACTCAACAGGGCTCTAGTGTCTGGACTGCAAGTGTTGGTAAAAGATTCTCACGATTCACAGGGATTGGTAATAAAGGACTTGCTTGCCCAGACTTATGACCAGTGAAACCCCATTTAACAATCATTGGACCTACTTTGAGGTTTGTGACATGCTTCAATACGCACCGGTAAGCTCTTGTGTCTAACAAGTTTAATTGGCTTGTACAAATATGCATTATTTATAGTTGCTTGCCGCAGAATGTCCAGACTTTCCTGACTTGATCCAATGGGACACAGAGGGCGACTATTACATTCTCCATTGTATTTTCCTCTTCGTCTTCGACTACTGTATAAGCACGCACACCTAGGCTTGAAAACATTATTAGAATTGGAACTTCCTAATTTTGAATGTTCTGGAATGTGAATGTTTTTTGACACTTAGAATCACCAGAATCTAAAAAAAACTGAAATAGAAAAATAGTTCCCAGGAAGAGAGAGAGAGACCCTCTCAGCCCCGAGACTCTGAAGCTAGCAGAACAATTAGCTTTTTGTGGTCTTTTATTGATGCATATTTGCTTGTTGTTGATTGAATTTTTCTGTTTTGTTTCCTGGCGCTCGAGATCCAGAAGTGTAGTTCTCCGAGACTATGATGGCAAGACTATCAATTGTTAACTCGACATTGTTTTTATTTTCATGAAATTCAAAATGGCGGGAGACGACATTACAATCTTTCAACAAAAAATTCTCATCAGACTTTACAATATTTGACACAAGTGTAAACCTGCTCGCAAATCTCGCATAACTTCTGCTTCTGACAAAGATCGATTTCACCCCTGTTATCACCGGGTGTTGAACTAATTGAAGGATTGAGTGATGTCAGTTAAAGTTGTACCTCTGTAATCCTTGGATTCGCGTGCAGAATGATTCTATTCCGGTTTGGAAGTAGATATCTGTTTATTACTTAAAAAAGCCTATCTAATCGTAACATTGAGGATAATCATCTCAGACTTTAACGTCTGTTCATTCAGTAGAGGAATTGCAGTGAACATCACAAAAATAACATTAAAAAATTGTAAAACTGGAAGTTTAAAGAAGCATGTAAATATCCCAAACCAGCGGTAGAGTTTTCAGAAAATGTTTCGAGCAGAATTAATTTTTAGACTGCTGCATCTCATTTGTGCATACGCAGTGTAAGTCGTAACTTTATTCGATGTCAATTTCCCCTAATCGTTAAAAATTCAAGTACCAGTTCAACATGATTTTCTGAGGAAAAAATCATGTGACAAAAGTTAAGATAGTATTGTTGATATCAGTGTCTTTGGATTACGTTTTCATTTGTGCATACAAAACATTTTGATACATGACTTTATTGATGCAACTGCAGTCATTTCACACCCTATGATGCAATGACTGAGCAATGACTGATCATAACAGCTCAAGGAACTAAATCTGGGATTAATGGATTTCAGCATTGGGAACAGTGCGCATTTTATATTATGCAATTGGGTCTGGAATGAGGGAATTTACTTTCATATTGAAGTCTCGAGGCAAAACTATTAGTAAATAAGAACAAAACTTGTGATTTAATAAGCTGCGTGTGATATGCACCTAATACAACAATCCTGATACAATTTTATGACTGCAACTTTACGCACACTTGAATCATTTTAGTGACTTTAAAATCTGTTTGTTCTTATTAATTAATAGCGAAATGTCTCAGTCACGTGTTCAGTTTCCATCTTGCGTTAACAAGATTGGCAAGATTGAATGGTTTATGCACTGTATGCATTTCCAGTCATCTGTGTTATTGCCTCATAATTCGTTGAAAGCATGGCAACATTGACTAATGTTTAGCTCAACCGTCCCATGCAATCAATTGAGCAGTGCACATACAATTGGCAATGGAAGTAAGTGATGTAATAGAAAGTGTAAAAATGGTATTGTAGCAAAAGCACTGTAAAAGAATCTAAGTACCAGTCGGGATCCTGAGCTTATGCCTGACATACTGACACTATGTAAGGATGGGGATGACACTGATATAGATTTTATTGAAGCAGAGCCAGTGAGACCCAAATATCTCCTGATATTCTCCAGCACACAATAGACAACAGGCAATATTTGCAGGAGTGAGCTATTCGGCCCTACGAGCCAGCACCACCATTCATTATGATTATCGTGGAGATTAAATCGACTTGACTCAATTATTAGCAAGAGCAAAGAAAGGAGCTTTATTTTAAATTCTGCGGAATTGACTCGATTACACTAAACCAGATGTCTTAATGTAAGGAATACTGATCATTTTTTTGATGCTTTACTTATACTATTTCTTATCACGCTCTCAAGGGCAAAGACTGGGAGAATTCAAGTAGTTATTCTCTCATCCCCTGGTCTTAGACATATTAGATCTTCAGCTTTTTCTGTGTTCGACTGTCGCAAGTTCGTATTGGATGTGGACAGAATTCAAACAGTGATAAGATGACTGCAGGAGTTAGAAAAGGAGAAAAGCATTCTCTTTCAAATTTCATAATATTTGGATAATTTTCCATTCCATTTTCCAACTTTTTGTCATTTTATGACATCAAGGACAACTATAGCAACAACAAACAAAAATACAAAACCAGAGTAGCTGTACATCAAGTAATGTTAAGGAAATACCAGACCTTCCCTCAGACACCACCGAGTTTGCGGTGGTATCGTCACTTGCTCAAGTGTGCCCTGTACATAGCCCATGTTGACACGTCACACTCGTCAACGCCATGGTAGGGTTGGGTCCATCAATGCCTCAGCCCCTATGAATAGTCCTACCAGGGCGCTTGCTAAAAGTTTGAGCTGGGGAAGACCCATATTCGTATGAGGCTTCTAATCACTACGTGCACTTAATTGGTTCCGGTGCTGTATGATGTCTACTCAGGCCCAGCTACACACTTGCAATATCTGGGGTGTGTCCATGTGGCTCTTTCTGCGATCATAACTGCTGTCTGTGTGGCACGGATCACTTAAAATGGTCCAAGCCACCTGTTCACCTTCCAGTTCTTCCTCCTGAAGTCTTTCACCACTACCCACTCTCCAGGTGCTAGATCAAGCAGTTTCCCTCCTGTTGGTTGTTGCAGTGCTGCTTTCACTTGGTTCTGTGCCTTGTGGGCTTCTCACCTCCACCTCAGCCTTCCCCTGTCAGTCACCCTGTCGATCATCCCCCAGAATCAACTTCGGCTGTCTGTGTTGGCACTGTCTCACCCATCAGTAAATTGCTCCGCAAACAAAGCATTCACCAGATCTACCCCTGCCCGCGCCGCGAACTCCACCTCGGCCTCTCTCGCTTCCTGCATCCACTCCCTCCAATGGCTGGGAGACCATTTGCATGAGCTTTATGTGTTTGCTGTTCCATCTTTAGCTTCTGCTTATCCTTTTCTTGGGTAAGCAATTTTTCGGCATGTGTCGCGTGTTGTTCTATCAATTCAGCTTTCCCGTGTCCTAGGTAATACATGTCTCTTTTATATGTTTTTGCTTTTTCGTCTTTCATTCCATCGATGAAGCTGTTACTCAGGTGTGCCTCATAAGGTATGGTTTCTGCCGCAGTTATGTTGTCAGGTGGTCTCAGTCCATTATGGACTTCAGTGAGGCATGTAAGTTACTGGACACAGTTTCACCTTCCCGTTGTTACACATTGTAATTTTGATCATGTCCATTCGCACTGAGAATGCCTCCCTACAGGCGGTTGCCAGTGCTGTAACAAAAGCATTGAAGTCTCCGTTCTGCCCCGCTTGTGTGTCGGCTACCCTGCCATGAACGTTTGCATTTGGCCAGGTATACTTCATTTTCGTGACATTGGCACCTACCTTTCGTCCCAGGAGACATCTCATCTCATGTGACGTGGGACGGAACTCAGTACAGAACTTTGTCACTTCTTCGGCGAACTTATTACCTCGAAACTCGTGTGAGTCAGGCAACTGCCCATAGGCACTTTCCAGATCCTTCATGGTCCATGGCCGGTTTACCAACACTGGATGCCCTTCTGCACCTGCAATTTCAACCATTGGGGCTTGCAGAACTATCTGGTTAGATGATCGTACGCCAGTGCCCGGCACCATCTGACTTATCAACCGTTGGAGGGTGACCGCAAACAGGCCCTGAATGCCTTTTTGTCTTGGAGTGGTCGTCTTCCTTTTGGGCTTCTTGCTTCAATTGGTTGCGGGTGTGGCGTGCAGATTCTGAGGCAGCGGCCCCTGACGTGGAATCTTCGCCAGGCATATCTTGTAGGGTGCTGTAGGTCTCGGACGGCAGTCATCAAGGTCAGAATCTGAAACAGACTTAAGACACAGTACACCTTCGTGAGGTTATCTTCCGCGTGTCTGCATGCATGCTGGTGTTCATACATGTATTTGATCTATCTTTTACTTGAGATTCCCTTTCCCTGATACCAGCCTCAGCCTTGCACATGTTATAAGCACTCTAATTCATGGGTTCTATTTTTCTCTTCCTTTTCTCCTTCTCTCTCTCCTCCAACTTCGACCTCAATGTTTCCAGCTGTCTTTGACTAAACCTTCCTCCCTCCGGAAAATCACATTCTTCAATCCAGAATTTTGACTGCTTTACAGACTCTGGACCGTATTATTAGCATATATTGTATTTTTGTTCAGCCATTCCAAGTCCTGTGTGGACGCTCCCTTTGATTGCTCTTGCCATTTTTAGTGTAACTGAAAAAGTGTTCAGCTCTCTCTCTCTCTCTCTTGAGCGGTACTGTTATCTTTACCCTATGACTTGCCTTTATCTGCGGAGGTCCCCTCTCGCACTGGACGCATCTACCTCAATACCTTGGTTTTCGTAAACGAAGACAAGACGTGCGTGGTACGTCTTTGGCGAGTTCAACTCAGCCAGTGGTGGTTCCAAGTCTAAAACCACCCTTAAACTTGCTGTCTCCTAAACACTCTAGAGATGGCAATCACCTTCCATGGGGTTTTGCTCTAATATCACGCAAAAGTTCACTGAACACTTTTTGTGCTGTATTCATTCTCTGATAATGAGTCTCTATGTAGGATTACTTAATGCACGACTATTACCCGGACCCTTAGTGTAAAGGAGTCAGTTCTGCAGAATTTAGAATGAAGCTCCTTTCTTTGTTCTTCCCAATAACTGAGTCAGATCGATTTAATTTCCACGAAAATGAACATGGCTGATCATCCACAATCAGTATCCTGCTTTTGCCTTATCCACATGACCTTTGATTCCACACCTCCGTTTCTAAAAAGATGAAGGTTTCAGCATTAGTAACCGTCTTCATAGCCGACGTCATAAAAGTAAGTGGTCTGAGTCATCCATAACCGGGGCTGTCTCCAAAAGCAGATGAATGTTACTGTACCAAGCCCCTGACTGCAAGGAGAACAAGGCCAATTGTTCAATATATTCGAAGGACAATACAGATTATAATGCCACTCCTCGGGCCCGTCTGTAGTTATGACGATATGAAGGCTTGATTCTCTGACATTGACAACCAGGCGTACCACTCAATGCCGTCATTAGAACGAGTTTTACAACAACCTGCAAATATTCGTGATGAACTGAAATGTAATCTCAAATATTTTGAGTCAGGCGGTCAATATTGCAATATGTTGCCTGGTAAGGAATTTTTATCAGACAATCAAATTTTCAATTGACAAGCTGACTCACCTACGTTGAATGCAATGCGTTTGCGATGTATTCCTTCTGCTGTCGCCGACATGTTTCAGACAAATGAGATGAACTAGTCGAACAATTCCATGCACAATTCCAGGAAGCAGTGATTTTCTAATGGGATGTCCAGAATGAGACCAAACCACGATCGAGGTTGCAAGCAAAACCGAAGTGGTCCAACAACCTAGCGATCCCGATGGCCATTAGCCAACCCCGAAAAGGTTGACTGACACCAACATACCAACTGGGGGCACAAACTACCTCGGATGCCCACACAACAACCCCGCCTGAGCAGCCCATTCCCGAGGGGACACTGGAAAATTTAACAAGCAGACCCTTACTTTAACTGCAAATGTAGCTCCTTAGGGGAGAAGTGTCTTTGCAGCTGCCTTGGAGGTAATGTAAGTTTGACATGTTGCATTCTAGCAAAAGGATGACTCTCGTTGTGCTTTTGGTGTAGCCACGATTACAGAGACTTGTCGGAACATAGAATATTAAATCGTCACAGAGACAAGTTAAGGACGGAAATGCCTGATCTGGGTAAGGCACAGCAATCAGAGCGGTAAGACTAGGCTGAAGACCACAAGCTATGGACTCCAATCGGGTGCTCCCTCGGTACTCAAACCAAGATATGGGTGCCCAAAGCGGTAAATGTTTGTGTTCCTTCGTTGCTTCTGCCTGTTTTAGCTGATTATGTGCAAAGTTGTACACACTTGGGCAAGGAGGGTTCCAAATCCACTCCCTTGCCTGGTGGTCCTTTTTACTTTTCTTTAACTTGTTTTTATAAAATTATCTCGAGTACATTGGTACAAATACCGTCTAATTATAATCGTTGAACTGAGTCAATGAATCCTCCCAACGACTGACACTACTGCCACAACACTGGTAGAAAATTGGGAATTATCTGCATACGTAAACTAATAGTCTTTAATGTTTATAGTCACAGGCACACGAAGTCTAAGAATGTGGACCGCCGAAAATCGGACCCTATGTGGGAATGCCAGGATCTTGTTAGAATAATCACCCGCACAGCAGTCAAAATTCAAGGAAGACTCGAGTGGACGCATAGAAATCGATGCAAGAGAGCACTGCCTCAGTGGGAACCCAGCTCCCGGTGGGACATGTGGAGTTGCTTGGGCTCGTCGCTCAAATCTTGGGCTAGTGCCCTTCAACAAGTGATCATTGTCCTTGTTGTCTGTGTTCTTCTTGCGATCCTTGTTAGTTTCATTAAGCAGTGTTGTGCGTGCTTTGTCTCACTTCTCCTCTCCATCTCATAATTAGCCCAGCTGGTCACGATTCCCCGTCACTGGCACAGGCCCTGAGCCACAGATCCCAGCCCTTACACCGCTGACACCTCAGATTCGTGGGACTACCTATCTGATTTAGAACCTCCACCTCTCGACAAGTCCCTTGGCTCTCGCTACTTTCCCGCTTTTGCTGGAGATCCTGACCTGCTTTTTAGATGGTGAAAGAAAATGAACGATTGTGGAAGCCATTTTCTTGGGTGTTATTTCCGTCCTGTTTAAGAAACCATTTGGCTTAAGTGCCCCTCACGTCAGCAGAAAACAATCCTTGGTATATGAGCTGTGCCTGTCTCAAAACCCCCTCACGTTGCTCTCATTATGATGCACTTCTAATGTATAGTTTATCTGTTCAAGACGTCATTGTTTGCCTGTTCCTTGTTTCCTCACTCTGATGTATTGCTAGAACATATAGCTTAGTTGCTGAAGCATACTTAGCTCCGTCATTTCGTTTACGATATATTGCTAATATATGTTTCTGCTCTACTTAAGACTTCTGTCCTACATTTGTTGCAAGTCCCTGCAACAAACATGACGTGATAAAGTTCACTCCAGTCCACTTGTGGAATGTGTCATATTAATTACGGCTGACTCTGAGAGATGTCATCTGACTCAGTACCAACCTGATATCATGTAATTAACCGTCAGCCTATGTCTGAGCTCATGCCTGGTTTTCTATCTAATCCTGCAACGTTCTGTTGTACTTCGGAGTTCTGCTGAGCCGTACTTTGGATAGTGCTCTCCCCATTTCGTAATAAACTGTTAATGGTCAAGGGCTGTCTCTGAAGGTTTTGTTCAACAAGTACATAATTCAAATCACATTTTCTTGCTGTGCGTACTGGCGAATCGATTTGATCAAACTGTGACGTGCCCTACCAAATGGAAAATGCCGAAGTTGTGACCACTTTTCTATTTCTTGAAAGCCCTAGCATGTTTTTTGAAGTGACAGGTGGCTTACGTTATCAACAGAGTGAAACTTCATTACATGTCTTGGAATTAAGATTAAAAAATCCAAATTCCAATCCATAACTGAGAATTTCATTGGCTCACCAAAGGTTATACCTGTCTAATTTGTTGCAGTCAATGCGTTCAGTTCATCAGTGATCACTCTTCCGTGTCTTTGATGAATCGCACTATTTTGATGCTAAACTGTCCTCAGTGTCTTCTTCTTTGATTCTGCATCTGCTTGGCATGTACTTGTGTTGCGGCTGTCTATGTGTGGACATTTGCTACTATGATGACAAATGCTGCATTTGTCTTTGCTGAATGTGTCGGTCTCTGCATTTCTAAGTGGTTCTGTGTATATGAGCTGAACATATGTTGCTGGAAAATCGCAGCAGGTCAGGCAGCATCCAAGGAGCAGGAGAATCGACGGTTCGGCCATAAGCCCTTCTTCAGGACTCTTTGTGTATGTTTTGTTGCATATTTATATCTGAATTTATAGATGGGTCACTGTTTGTACATCTGCGCTATTGTAATGTTGCTTGTGAGAGTGCGTATGTGTGTTATATTTGTAGATGTTGCATTCTTCACATATATTAGTGCTCAGTGTGTGACTGTGTGATATTTTCTCTGTATTTATATATGTCGATGAGTGTGCCAATTTTTGCATGGAGAAAAAGTTGATACATACGTCTGTCCATATCTTCATTTCCACCTATTCATATCCATGTAAGTTTGTTCACACACGCCGGTGTATATACTTTAAAGTACGCATTTATTAATGTGCCAATATGTGCGTTTCATTTAAAAAAAAAAATTCTGTGTGAGAGAACTTATTTCTACCAATTACATTGGTATCACAATCGCGATGGGTTGGCCAGGACTCCTGTCCTCTGTCTTTCTCTGCTTCTGCACGGGTATTTGTTTTTGCACGTGTGTCTTTATATCTGTGTCGATGTGCACAAGGACATCTGCGTCCTTTTGGATGTTTTCATACTTATGTGACTTTTGTTCCGTGCATTTATGTATATCACTGTAAGATTGTGAGGCTTTGTACTGTTTGTAGTCAGTGCTGGATTGACTGTGTGATTGTCTGCTGGTGCCTGAGTAACTGCAGGTCACTATCGATGCTTATGTGTGGAATTAAAAGAATTTGTGCATTTATCAGTACGCTAAGATACACGAAAGCACGCATGCTAAAATGTCTGCATTTTAGCGCATTTTTCCTTGTGTTTTTTTGGGTTCCAATGAGAGAGAAGTAGACACACGAAATAAGTGACCCTTTCTCCATCTGTATTCACAACACCGTCACATTACAACATTTTGCTATTCTCAAGTGTATGGCAAAGTAAGCGAACTGGACTTTAAAATTTCCAACCTCAGTCTGTGCCAATACTCAATTCAAGGCAATTGTGTAAACTGTAAGCCAAATGTTTCGAAATTTCAGTCAAAACAAACAGCAAATTAAGCTGCGCAAAGCTCAACAACAATGTCAATGTAATGAACCAAAAAGGCTTTATTTTCAGCATAATACGTGCAAGACTGGAGGATACACAATCACAGTAAAGGGATAAGTCAAATAAAGATAAACAAGAATCAGACCCTATTACTTGGCAGATTTCCATGATGCGTCATTCTGCAGGCATAGATAATTACTTCGAGATTGTTTTTATGATGGTATGTATTATAATTCACCTCGTAAAGAGGACATAACTCATATATCGTCATTTTCTATTCTCTGAAACTGTAAGAGCCTTCTGGGGGATATTAGTCAGAGAGGTTTCAAAGCTGCATGCTGTAATGACAACAAAGAATTGTTCTTCTTAAAAGCAGCTGTCCAAAGTCCATTTAGCAGTCTGCCGACATACTGAGAGAACAATGCTCGTCACTATGAGATTCCTCCTACCATTCATCGTGTGCCATCTCCTTTAATATGAGGTTTTGTCTGGACTTTGCTCTAACCACTTCCTATGTAGGATCTTTCGATCAGGTAACAACCCGCGTTCAACCTCAAACACGATCTCCTGAATATACAAAAGCCTGTTTATTATCACTTGTGTTTCCATTGTAACACTTGCACGTGGTTTAAAACTCAACTTTAGCTTATAGTTTAGAGTTATTAGCTGCAAACCAAAAAAAATTTTGCAAAATCAGATTAACGAAAAAAAAATCGACGATGTCTCCGTAAACATCATTCATCACATGCTTCGTTCTGCATGGCTCTCCTTGCCTGTGAGAGGATCTATGTGCTTGTGTATGTGTTTTTGTTTGCTGTGAGTTTCTGTTTTATGTCTACAAATTTTAGGGTGATTGTTTATGTATGTTGATGTTTGGGTTTACATGGATCTTCATGTTGTTCTCTTTATACGTATGAATCTGCTCTGTCTCAGTGCGTGATGCATGGTGTGTAAGTTTGTGAATGAACCAGTGTCTCCGTATCTGCCACTGTCTGCCCCCATATTGGACAAGCAGGATGATGGATGAAAGACAGACAGCATTAGGAAGTGGACCATTTATCTTCTGGGGTGTAGCCCGCTTAGTGGACTGGCGGTCGGTGTAACGGGCGCTGGGTATAAACGGGGTGGGCGGACAGGGTGGCGAGGTGGGGGTGGGTGAGCACAGGTAGATGGTACAGCCTGTTTGGTAAATGGGAGAAATGATCAATTTGATGGCGAGAAGAAAGGACCGATGAGACAAATGGAAGGGGAAGGGGAGAGTCTATGATTGGTGTTGGCTTATGGGAAAGGACGTTATTTGAAATTAAAGCACTCAGCTTTGAGAACTCTGAGCTGCATGCTGCCTCGGTGGAAGATGAGGTGTTGTTCCACCAATTTACAATGCCATTCGTTGTGGCAATAGACTACTCCGAAGCTGGCCATTTTGGAAATGGAGTCGGAAGAAAAACTAAAAAGAGCGGAGACTGGCTGATCAGGTCGGCCCCTGCAGGTCTGGCTGAGACATTTGATGAAACTGTCCTTTGGTTTATATTTGGTCTGCCCAACAAAGAGAAGACCACATCGGGAGGACTTGATGAAGTAAATTAGTTTAGATAAGAGGCAGGTGAAGCTCTGTCTCACCTGGAAGGATGTTATGCGGCCCTGGATGAAGGTAATGGGCGTGATGTGCCTGTCTGTCCATCCCATACTATCTGTGGTAGAGGATTGCGATCGTTCATACACACTTTCCTGGTAAAATATGACAACTCGGAAACAATCTGGATGGTGGAAAAGTCATGCAATTGGACTGGACATGCGGGGCAAATGGTGGATGATAAATGAGAATCGAGGTTTACAAAGCAACTTAAAGCGTCAGAGGAATTGTGCATTTATTGTGGAAAAACTCCTTCTATCAAAGCATAATGCATCTGATTAATTCGATAGACCAAACAACAGTGGACGCAGTGACAATTAGCAAATTTAAGGATGAGTTACACGGCTTTTTACTCGGTAACGGGTTGAAGAAATATAAAGAGAAGGCAGGAAAATAAGGTTGATGAGCAAATCCGCCTTCACAGAATGGATCCTTTCTTCTCCTATCGCTTATGAAGTTATGAACTTATGAGAGAAGACATGAAAGAAGAGAAAAAAATATCGAATGAAGGCATCTTCAAATGAACTTTTCTTTTCTATAAGGGAGAATAAACAAGGAAAACGCATACATATTAACATTTCCTCTCGTTGGAGACCAATCTCGCTAAGACTACAAAATTAAATGTTGGCAGTTAGAAATCTACGACTTTCATAACCATTTTGCTTTTACAATTGCCTCAGATTTGTGTACAGATCTGTTCTTTGGTTTCTCCCGAGTTGCTATCGAATTCTGTAATACATTCCGTGCAATGTGGTAGCTTTTTCTAGATTTTTTGGCATTTACCCAAATGACATCATTTGTGGATATTTCTCAGATCCATCCCTTTATTTTGCAGTCATAAATTCTCTGATTAGCTTGACATCACCTCATCAGTTATTTTATGACAAATTCTCACGGCCTTTATTCTAACTGAAAGTCTAAGCAAACAGTTTGAAATAATTGAGTCGAAATTTTGCAACTCGTGTTTTAAAGGTAAGTGGAATATTCAAAGGCAGGTGGGGAGCATCTGAAAGCACTTCTGCAAAGTATCAAGCAGACAAAAGTTATTTACACAAATTAAAGTTGTGCAGACAATTCTGAATCGCAGATTAACGATAAAGTGGAAGCAAGCTATTCGGCCCAACAAGGCCACATTCACCTTCCAAATAGCATCACGTTCATTCTCAACTCCATACCACAATCCTGAAAACCTGCATTTCAGTGACTATTGCACCTAACCTACAAACCCCTGAAACCTATCGGCAATTTAGCATAGCTAATTCAACTAGTTTGCAGCTATTTAGACTGTAGGAGGGAACTGGAACATCCATTCAATCTATTTAACTCTCTACCTGGTGAACGCATTGTGCAACTGCAAATTGCAAATTCAAAACTGGCTATTGAGGAGCCCAAAATCATTAGCGAATGTCGACATTCCGGATGTAAACAGGGATAAATCTTGAAAGACTTTATTACAGGATCACATAGAATACTGAAAGCCGAGATTTCTCACCAGCTATCGTGAAAATGTTGATCCCATATGCCAGAAGTAGCAAGCCCATCTATAGCCTAACTAATTTGACGTAGATTTCCCAAAGTATTTCATGGAATGTCAGTTAACTGGGAGTTTGAATTGAGAACGCGCATCCTGCCAAATTCGCCCCAAGCAAAAACGACCTAGCACAAATTCGGTATTGATTACCGCATTTGCTTTCTTCCTGGCCAGTTTATCAAAGGGGAAATGGTTATTCTTTGTGTTGTGTATTTCCGGCTGCCAGACGCTGCCTTCCGTGTATAGTTAAGTTGCAAGCAAATAACAATAGTGAGGCTCGGTCCTGAGAGCCTGCTCCGCCACTCAATATGATTGGATTAGATTACTTACAGTGTGGAAACAGGCCCTTCGGCCCAACAAGTCCACACCGCCCAGCCGAATCGCAAGCCACCCATACCCCTACATCTACCCCTTACCTACACTACAGGCAAGTTAGGATGGCCAATTCACCTGACCTGCACATCTTTGGACTGTGGGAGGAAACCAGAGGAAACCCACGCAGACAGGGGGAAAACATGCAAACTCCACACAGTCAGTCGCCCGAGGTGGGAATTGAAACCGGGTCTCTGGCGCTGCGAAGCAACAGTGCTAACCACTGTGCCACCGTGCCGCCCATTGAGGCTGGTTAACCTACAAGTGACATATTCAAAGCATATAAGGTCTAATTTACTGGGTGGAGCCGGACAAAATTTTCCCTCTTGTGTGAGCAATGGGATCCATCAAGGTTTTTATTTAAAATGGGGCATCCATTTAAGACAGAAATGGGAAATATTCCAGTTGTTCTGTTATACTTCGGTGATTTTTCGGGGTCTCCCCTCCTCAAAATTCAGCGAATGCAGGCAATAGAAATCTTTTGTTGAATGATCACTGAATTCTGAGTGGATGAAAGACTATCCTTGAATTTGGAGCTGAGGTTAAAATCAGACCGGGGATCACATTGGATCATTTGAGCAGGCTGGAAGGGTTGAAGGGCCTGCACTTGTTGTTCGCCGTTTGTTAAAAGGGCCATCCATGTTTAAATGTAGCATACGATGGTGGAAAGTGCAATATAAAGCATATTCGTTACCAGTATAAATAAAGCACGTTTCTATTCAACAGCAGAACTCACTGCTAATGGTTTGCTTTGGTTATGTCGGAAGTTTGAAGGCCAATCCGATTGTAGTAATGCTGTGATTATCATGGCAATGCGATGCCTGGGTATTTGGGCCTCACGACCACACTCAGTTTCCTTCAGGTCCTGAAGCGACCACAGCCACGCAGTGTCCCTCCTCCTGGACTAATTCCACATTCCTCCGGGCTTGCTCATTGACCATTTCCTGAAGCTTTAGCGCACAATGGAAAACAAGATGTTTACACTGAGAGTAGGAGACGAAACAGAGTCAAAGGAATTGTCAAACAGAGACAGGAGCAGGGAGGAGAATGGCGCAGATTGTGAAACACACAAAGTAGGCTGGAATCAGAGACAGGGACAAGGAGGGGAGAAAAAAAGAGAGGCAATGGCATCATTTCGGTAACACCAGTGAAATGGGAGAGACGTGCTTGAGAAACATGGGGCGGGGGGGGGGGTGGACCGAGAGTGATATATAATAGGACAGAAATAGAAGACAAAATTTGATGGAGAAATCAAAACATGAAAGTAAGTGAAGAAGCAAAAATCTCGATTTTTTTGTCCGTGTGACGCAAGTAGAAAACATGAGAGGTTTATCATTGCTCAGCTCCGCCCCAAAACAGTTATTATATGCAGTTGCGGGAGCGAGGGTGATGGTCGAACTCGTGGGGTGGCATTGGATGTGGGTAATTTGTGTCTGCCCTCTTTGTATATTGGAATCTCTTACCGTCTTTAGCGTGATTTTCTTCGCCTCTTTGTTGTCAATCTCTGCGTCCGAAGTGATCATCACATGAACCCATTGATGCGAAGTGTCTAAATGTAATATTTACGACATCAAACAAATTACGCACACATATAGTTCTGGACAGGATATAGAATTGATATTTAAAATGTCCCTATCAGATTGGATTCACTTTTGTCCTGATAGTAATTGTTTGTTCTATCTGCACATCTGTATATTTTTATTCTGCCTTCAGTTCACGATTCTTACCTCCTCTCTCTCATCTCTCTATTAGCATGCTTCACTCTATGCTTCTAATGGTCTGCTGCTCATTGATTCCATTTCACAAGCAATTTATTGCCATCCTTACTCAATTCCAGACTTTCAGTTTCACCCTCGCCTCGTGATCAGAGTGATCAATAAATGACACATTGAGTTAAGGAGACACAGGTGGAAGGAAACAGATGTAGATAGGAAGACCCAAATGCAGAGGATTTCAAAAGGAAGGACTGAAGGTGGTGTTTGACATTAAACACGAAGCTTCATGAACCAGTTGGAAGGTTCTACAATAACCGGTCCACCCTGCAGTGTATGCCCCACTTAATATTCTTGATCGTCAATGGTGACAAAAGAACTGTATACATAGCATTGAGGTTCCAGGAGTCATCACACGAATACAGATAATACAAGTGAGTCAATGATTTCCAGGACGCAACCTCTATCGCTAGACCCTGGTAAGTTTGGTGGATGTTCAAGAAACCAATTAAGGAGCAAATAATCGACATGAGAAAACAAATGTGAACAACTTTCTGGTGAATCCAAAGATATTCGGCAATTATATCAAGATGAAATGCATAACCAGGGAACGATCAGTCCCAAACAAACGATCAGTTCGTGTCTCGTGGGCCAACACTGGAAGAATATTAAATGAGACACAATATTTGAGCAGCTAAATCCGCATTGCATTGTTCCCTGCAAATCATGGCTCAGAAGGCTTGCTAATTGTTTTGAAGAGGTGTCCAAGTGTTTGGCAGAATATCAATTAATCAGTATTTCGGAAATAAATTTGACACAAATCCAAGCCAAAACGCATGAAGTTAAAATTGCAATGGACGCAGCGGAATTTGACAATTCTGAATTAAATAAAAATGCCCAGAGACAGAGCAGTTGGTTATGCTAAAGGCCAGTGTGTGGGACCGGCATCAGTGGGTACCACTGTTACCATTGTTGGGTCACTTAATCGTTGAGATGTTCACAAACAACTTTGATCTGCAGATACGAATTTCGGAGTGTAGTCACACGGGCATGCTAAATAAGCTTGCAGGTTATACAAAAATTAGCCAAGTAGGTGAGATTAAATATATTTAAGTACATATTAGATGAATGGATTTTGTCAGGTGGCATTTTTAACCTGATACATGTGACGAAGAAACAACCAAGGCTTGCTTTCAGAGAGGAGAAAAGTCATGTTAGTGCCCTTGTTCACAGATACATGAATCTGGCAGGAGAATTCAACTGGGTAGTTGACAAGGCGCATTGGATTCTTGTCATTTTGAGGCGTCCCATTGTGAAAACTACATGGTGGTCAATTTGGATCTGCAGGAAGTTTTGCTCAGTTCATTGCGGAACTACTGTGTGCAGTTTTGGTAATCACACTGTCGGTAGGTGTGGTTGTACTGGAAAGGGTCAAAAGAATATTTGGTTTGATGAAGCTATGAAGAGGTTAATGATATCGTTTTTTGATTTGAGTGTGAAAGTTTAAATGGGGATCCCAGACTGGTAGACAAGATAAGCACATGCATGAACAGTGTGAAATGAAAGACGCTGTTTCTCTTCGTACAAATATCCATATCAGGGGAAAAATGTTGAAGTGAAAGGCAGAAAGCTTACAGGATGTTGAAAAAATATCGTTTTCGCGAGAAGTGTTTGGGTTTTGATTGCACTGTCAGCGATGACAGTACTGGTGGGAAGCGTCACAAAACTTTGAAAGTACTTGGATGAGCATTCAAAGTAACATACGATTAAAGACTACCAGCCGAGTGCAGCAAAGTTGGACTTGCGAAGTTGGTATTATTGCCACTGTCAGTATAAACTTAATCGGTCAATCAGGCTCTCCAGTAATTCATCATTCTCGTGTTAACTACTGTGAACCATTACATTCTATGCACCTCAGTTAATACATTCCAAACTCCTCGGTCATTACATCTAACTCCACTTAGCCACTGCATCCCACTTCCCTCAGTCGCTACACAATACCCTGACTCACTACTTCTTAGTTAGGTCAGCTATCCAAGCTATCAGTCAGGTAAAGTTACCGACACTGACTTTATCCCAAGTACATTCTTGATCAGGTGAGTAGACCGAAACTGCGTACAATATTCAATCGTGTTCTTATTTAAGGCATGTACAATTATCACAAGACATGCCAGATCCTATATTCAAAACGATTTGCTTTGAAAAGCGACATTTCATTAACTTCTTGACTTACCTGCATGATTTCCTTTTGCGGCTGGGACAGTCAAATCTTTTTGCACATTACACTGTCTCATTTTGTAGCCATTTTGATTTTAAACTGTCTTCTCCTTTTTGCTGCTACAATTGACTTCATCCTGCTTTGTTTTCCACACTCACTCAACTTGTCAAAACGACACTGATGTTACCTGCATTTTCTCGCAAGTCATCACGCCACACAGCTTGGTGTTCATATACTTTCCCTGATTTGTTCCATAACCTAGAAATCCCTCACCTTCCTCAGCATCAGTCTGAAGGTTATAAAATTCCGTAGGGTTGGATGGAAAAGTGAACGAATTCAAAGTAGACGTTTCCGACCCTGAAGAGTCAGGCGAGGCAATGTCAATCGAAAATGTCGTCGATAGACCCTTGTATCTTTGAGTTGGTACTCTTTCTGCAATAGGAAGAAAGGATTGTGGCATATGAGCTAACAGGTGATGCATCGTGTACAGTTTTGAAAGGTTACATAACCATTAGATAATGCATCTACTTCGCAAAAGAAACACTCCATACTTGTACTGCGTGCCACAATAAAATACTCTTAGTGGGGTCGGACGATAGAATCAAAGCAGTGCCAAACCCGAAGTCATCACAAGAGCACAGGTGTCATAAAATTGACAAGAAATTGCCAGAGCCACGTCAATACCGACACAGAGAAATGTTTGGACGAGAAAGAAGAAAATTAATCGGGCTAAACAAGTGCATAAGATAACTCTGGCGGGTAACATTAAGGGGAGTATACACAGATTCTGTGAATATATCAAAAGGAAGTGAATTCTGGGAAAGGAGTTGGTCCTATTGTGGACGGAGGCGGCAATTGTTGCTTTAACTGAAGCACATTGGCAAAACGCTGAAACATTACTTTACAGATTTTTTTTCACGAAGAGGACAATACAATCACAAAATGTCGGAACTGACGTTAAGAGGCGAGGAGGTATGGGAGGACCTTTTAAGAATTTAACAGTGTAGAAATATTCAGTTTTTAGCAATAGGTCTCCAGGGTTGATTAGGAAGGTAATTCGAATTTCCTGAGCCAAGTTTTCGAGTTGAGCTCATGTCGTAGAGAGGATGAACTAAGATTCGAAAACGACTAACGCCAAAACCTCCATTCGACAATAATCTCGTAAACAAATAATAGGGAGCTATTGATCAGTAACCTTCATGTAATTATTAGGAAGGCTTTTGAAGAAAGAACAAGTGAAGCATAAAATGAGTTTTCATTTGGCGAAGCAAACATTGAAAGCGTATTCACTGCCTCTTTGCCAAAGGGAGATGTTATAAAAAAGCCTACTGGAATATTTCTGCGAGGTAACAAAATGTTTGACACTTTATATCATTTATAGTAATTTCTACAATAACTTTCACAAGATCCAACATGGGAAACTTAGGTAAAAATGTAAAAACCCGGCAAATTTCACAAGTAGGTTCCACGATTTTCAGAATGATGGGAGAAAGGTGATCTGTTGTTGAATTGACAGCAGTGTGTAACACAGTCATCATTGCTGGTTCGCTTAGTTTTCATATTCTTAAGTAAAATAGATGTGTAGCTTCAAATCGGATTGTATGAGCACTGAGGACCTTTATTAAATTATGATGATACAAAGATTGACCAATTAAGTACACTGACGAACAACTTATTCGGTGACAGGTGGATACACCTATTTTGCCAGGTAGACGGTTGTGTGCCAGGTGAAATGTAAAACTGACATATGTGTGATGGTACAATTTACAAGAAGGAAGAATACGCGTCACAACTTAATGAATGATTAGACATACGGAAACAAAGAAGAACAGAAGTGTCTTGCAGTATGTGGACACAGATTCCTGAATGTGTCAAGACAGGTTGACGAGATAATAAAAGAAGCACATTGGTTAATTCCATTTCCCAGGTTCTCTTTTCGCTCATAAATGCCGGGAGATAAGATTTCAGATGCAAATGACTGTGTTTCAGTTACTGTTGGAGTACTGTGAGCAGGCTGCACGATAGAAAGATTTAATTGCTCTGGAGTCAGTGCACAGAATATTTTCCACAAAGGTGCCTTGAATAAAGCTATATACAGAGATTGGATACGCTCGAGTTGTTCCCTTTGGAGAGGAAGATGCTGAATGTGGTCGTGACAGCGTGGTTGAGATAAGAGAGGGAATCGACAGGCTGAAAAAAATACAACCTCTTACCCTTCATAAAACTAATGTAACAAATGATGCAAATGTCAAGTGTAAGGTAAAAGGCTGAGGAGATTTTTGGAGTTGAAGCATATGGACAAAAGCAGTATTGGGGATTGGAATACATTGGCTGGGAGTTTTTCTGGTCATCAACATCTCAACTGGTAAAATGTAGTTTACCAGCATTTGAAGTGTCATAATAGTCAAGAGCACAGGTTTATTTGGAGGAATGGAGAAACATGAAGGTGGTGATGTGTCATTATTCAACTTAACTCTGCGGTTGGACTGGAATCTCTAACTCTGTGTGTTTTCTCTCCTGCATCGTTGCATTCAACTCACTCTTTCACTTCATCCCGATCACCTCAGTCATTAAATTATAAACGAAATCCCATTTTTGTCAAATGTGACTTCTCTGTTCCCAGATCACGATTTCGACTCAGTTAAGACACTGACTCCCACTTCCACCAGTCATGAGGTCGTACCCGCTCAGTCACGACATCCTGCTATCTGATTTACTGAATTCCATTCACCTTAATCACGGTCTTCTAACCTTGTCTGTCAACACATCAAATGCCCCTCCAAAACTCCATCTCACTTCCTTAAGTCACTCACTTCATCCCTCCTCCCATGCCAGTCACAACATCCCACCATCTTCAGACACTGTGTTATATTCCCATCAGTAACACATTGCCAGTCCAATCAGGCACAGTATTCTGTTACCGTCACTAAAAGCATTAATCTCCTTTCGGGGACCATATTCTATTCCTTTCATTGACAATATCCCACTCCCGTCACGCACTTTATTCTACTCCATTCTTTCACAACATCACACTGGGCTGGAGCATTTTACCGCTCTATCAGCACACACTTTTTCACACTTGGATGAGTTAAAACATCCTACTCCTAGCAGTCTGCCAATTCATTTTTCCTCACTTCAGCATCCGCCAAATTCTACTCTATCTCCGATGTTCATCTGAACTGCTCAGAATGACACTTGGTGTTTGCAATTTTTGGGACTTTTTGTATATCAGGTTAAAGTTCAGGTTGTCAGTTTGCACCCTGCGCTGGTAGGTCTGTTACCAGCTGGTTCGTTACCACACAACTTAACATAATCAGTGAGCCTCTGCTGATGCGTTGTCTTCTGTCCTGCTTTGTCTTTCTGTGTCTTGGTCTGTTAAAGTGGGTGATATCATTTCTGGTTCTTTCCGAAGTGGTTGGTAAATAGGATTACTACAGATATGTTTATTGATGGAGTTTCGGTTTGAATGCCAGGGATCGCAGAATTCCCGTGGGTGTCTACATTTGGCTGTCCGAGGATGGATGTGATATTGATGTCGTGTATTTCTTTATCCGTGTGTTAAAATGCTAGTTATAGATGATCATGTCTTTTAATGACTAGGAGGTGATTGTGTATCCAGCAGGCGAGATTTCTTCCTGGCTGTACGGCGTAGTGTTTGATATAACCCTTGTAGGGTATCTTGTAAATGAAATTCGAATTAGGGGTTGGTCGTAAAGTTTCCTTTCGCTTCATCAGTAGCAGTTTCATTCCATTTGTAGATTTGTGGGCTACCAACACTTTTTCGGACAAACAAGCAGGAAAATAGCCATCAGGATAAAAGAACGCCAACTAGATATCAACATTCATGACCAGCTATCACAACGATCCTTACACACAGACGAAGAAGGACACCACTTCGATTGCGACAGCACATCTATTTTCGGACAGACGAAACAAAGACAGGCACTGGAATTCCTAAAGGCCTGGCATTCAAACAGGAACTCCACCAATAAACACATCGATTTCGACCCCATTTACCAAACTCTGAGAAAAAAGAAACAATATTTGTGTCACCCACTCTAACAGACCAAGAAAATAAACAGAAAGTGGGACAAGACACCATTGGTTGAACGGAGGCTCAGATTTGACGAAACGCCTGAGACAAAATAATAAAACACAGAACATCGATCAATGGAGTGCAGAACAGGCCATTCGACCCTCGATGTTGTGCCAAACTATGAACTAGTGTAAGCCCATCCCGACATTACCCCATCATCATCCATGTACTTATAGTTATGTTCGAAGCTCACTAATGTTGGTGAGTTACCTACATTGGCAGGCAGGGCATTCCATGCCCTTAACACTCTGTGAGTGCCTCTGACTTCTGTCTTAAACTTATCACGCATCAATTTGTAGCGATGACCCCTCGTATAAGTTGAAGGCATCATCACCGGAATAAAAGACTTTCATGTCAACCCATTCTAATCCTCTGATCGCCTTGTATGTCTCTATCAAATCCCCTCTTGGCCTTTTCCTTTCCAATGAGAATACAATTAAAGTCTCCCAGCCTTTCCTCATAAGACCTTCCCTCCAGACTACGCAACATCCTGGTAAATCTTCTCTGTATCTTTTCCAATGTTTCCACATCCTTCCTATAATGGGGCGACCAGAACTCTACACAATATTCCAAGTGCGGCCACACTTGCGTTTTGCATAATTGCAGCTTGATATTACGGCTCCGGAACTCAATACCTCGACCAATGAAACCTATCATAATGCATGCCTTCTTAACAGCACAACCTGGTTGGCAATTTTCAGTGAACTATGTACATGGACTCCAAGATACATCTGCACATTCACACTGCCAAGAATCTTTCCATTGACCCCGTATTAGGTCTTCCTTTTATTCTTCTCAAAGAGAATCTCCTCACATTTATCAACATTGTACTCCATTAGTCACCTCTTAGCCCAATTCCGCAGTTCATGCAAATCGTCCTGAAACCTGCAACATTATTCCAAACTATCCATTACTCCAACGACGTGAAAGTCATCTGCAAATTTACTAACACATTCACCTACCCCTGCATCCAAGTCTATTATAAAAACTACAAACAGCAGTGCTCCTAAAACAGATTCGTGTGGCATACCACTAGGAAGCTGACGCCAGTCTGAATATTTTCCATCAACCACCAATTGCTGCTTTCTTGCAGAAAGTGAATTTCCAATCCAAACTGCTAAATCAATCTCAATTCTATACTCTGCATTGTCTCCAAGTGCCGAGCATATGGAAACTTATCAAAGGCTTTCCTCAGGTCCATGTATACCATGTCAACTGCCCTATCCTCATCGACATGCTTGGTTAACTTCTCAAAAAACTCAATGAGTTCGGTGAGACTTGACCTGTCTTTGATGAAACCATGTTGACTACCTGCAAAACGATCTCGACAGACCCTACACACAACTTCCCACGTCTATCTGTGAATGGCACGATCCCGATTCTAGTCATCCTTTTATTCCTCACACAATTACAGAAAGCTTCATGGTTCTCCTTTATTTTGCCTGCAAAAGACTGCTCATGTTTTCTCTTTGATCTTCTGAACTCGCTCTTTAAATCCTACCTCGCAAATCTGCAACTCTCCGTCGTCTCATCTGAACCATGGTCACATAAGCCTTCTTCTTCCGCTTAACAAGCGATGCAATTCCTTTAGTAAACCACAGTTCCCTTATGTTATCACTTCGCCCCTGCCTCGCAGGGATACATGTATCAAGGAAACGCAATATCTGTTCCTTCAACCAGCTCGACATTTCGAATATCTCTCCCTGTATTTTCCTACCTCTTTCTTTGCATCCGACGTCTTGCCTTATCATATTATAATTGCCCTTCCACCATCTATATCTCATGCCTGTGGCATGTTCTATCCATCTTCGTCGCTGAACTAATCGAAACTGAATTATGGTCGCTTTCCAAAGTGCTCACCTGATACTAAATCAAACACCTGGCCTGGTCCATTACCAAGTATCATATCCACTGTTGCCATCACTCTTATCGGTTCTTCGACATCCTGTGTCAGAAAACTAATCCATCTGACATACGTGAAATATAACATTTCTCGAGAATGTTGTGGAATTTAAAGTCCCCCATAATGACCACGCTGTACATTTCACTTCTACCCAGAATCGTTTTGCCGAAACTCTCTTCCACATTAGGTGCGGCAGGGTGGCTCAGTGCTTAGCACTACTGCATCCCAGCACCAGGATTCCCAGGTTCAATTACAGCCTCGGGTGACTGTCTGAGTGGAGTTTGCACATCTTCCCTGTGTCTGCGTGGGTTTCCTCCGGGTGATCAAGTTTCCTCCCACAGGGCAACGATGTGTTGGTCAGGTGAATTTGCAATGCTGAATTGCCCGGAAGTGTTCGGTCAATTATCAGAGAAGAATGGGTCTGTCTGGGTAACTCTTCTGAGGGTCGGTGTGGACTGGTTCGGCCGAAGAGCCTGTTTCCACACTGAAGGGAATCTAATCTAATCCCTAGTAATCTGCGGAGGCCTATAAGAATCCTCCCAGCAGTGTGACCTCTCCTCTGTTGTTTCTCACCACAGCCCATGCTACCTCAATAGACGAATCATCGTTTGAAGTTCTTTCAACCACCATTGTACTTGTCTTGACGAACAAGGCCACGCTTCCCACACACCCTATTTTACTTCCTTCCCTGTTCTGAATAGAAGATCTAAACCCTGGAACCTACAACATCCATTCTTCCCCCGGCTCTATCCACAAATAGCCACAGCATTGAAGTCCCAGGTACCTATCCATGCTGTAAGCTCACCTACCTTATTTCGGATACTTCTGGCTTTGAAGAAGACGCACTTCAAACCAGTTTGCTACCTGCCAGTTCATTCCTGTGACCATGAAATCCTGTCCATGTCCTCCCTACTCTCATCCTTCTGTGCATTGGAACTACACCTCAGGTTCCCATTCTCCTGTTGAGTTAGTTTAACCCCACCGAATACCACCAGCAGATTTTCCACCCAGTATCGATATTCCCCTCTGGTTCAAGTGACTGTAGTCCCACCAGCTCAGCGAGCAAACTCACAACCGAACACTTGGTCTCCTCTGTAATCTGTACGCTCCCATGGAGGTAGAGAGTGAGTGACATGGAGAGCACATTATGTTTTCCAGAAATTAGGAACAGGACCACATAGTATCTCATCTCATTTTTGCTTTCTCATTACCGAATAAGGGGTGCATGTAACATTGTAAAGGAATCGCGTGAAATCTCAGAACCACACTGTGGGTGGTAAATTACATATGACGTACCTGCACAATATCCAGCATTACAGAATGGTGTCGGCTTCAACTCATACACAAAGAAAGTGGAACATTTCTTGATGATGATGTCTTGGCTGGAGGAGCAGTTATTACTATTCCAATTAAAACAGATAGTCCTGGTTACCTCCCCTTCACTCACGGAGGGATGGCGACCTGCAATTCATTGTTAATAATCGGAAATGAATAAAAGATCAAATGAACAGTGCGTACTGGAGAATTAAATATGGTAGATGAATAGTTGGTTATACCATTTAACCAGCCTGTACTCCTTGTGCAGCAGTGATCAATTGGGATAGCATTCTCTGGAATCATCCATTCACCAGAACTGAAATAAAAATTACAGAGTCAGCTCCTGATCTGATCACATGTATTACCTGACTGGTAAAATGCCCGAAACTTCCAAAATCCGTGCCCCTTTCGAAAACATACACTCTGAATGAAATATTTCCCTCCAGCCCGAATATATACTGTTAGCCCTTGGCTCAGGTTCAGGTATTTGCAAGATTGTACAGAGGATTTACTGCATCGAAAGTGGACATTCTTTCTACTGTTTTTTTTTCAATTATTTACACATACACGAACTTTCAAGCACGACCTATCGATATCCTCTCATCAACATTAATCTATCCTGGTTTATCCTCAAGTGTTTTACGAGCTTTATTCCATTAAACACGTAACAAAAGTTGAAGTCAATTCCCGTCCTTGTGGTCGTGAGCTGAACATTCAAATCATTCCCTTGATAGAGGAGACTGTTCAGAATTCTCCATTCGATTCATGATTAACCCTCACAGCGATTGTCTCATTCATGATTGGTTGATTCACTTTGAAAGAGAACACAGTTCTCTTCGTGTAAATTAATGGAAGAACATGAATACCAGAGTAGGTGCCCCTCGTTTGCACAAGTAGAATAACATCAAGACCAAAACAAAATGTTGTGTTCCTAATGCGGAGCACCAAACTGTGTACAGTGCTCTTTCTGTAAAGTAACTGATGGCTATGAAGACAGGAAATGTGTGCTGCATTTCGATTGTGGTGTGATAAATGTTTACAACAGAGTTACACATGATTATGAACGAGTTTGCTTTTAATTTCATAAAAATATCACAGGTCCTTCCCTAAAATACATTTATGTTTCTCTCTTTGCGAAACACGATGTTTTCAGTTTCAACAATGAGGGAGATAAGTTTAGTGTTCCGGAATTAGAGATGTTTTTGTTTAACTCCCACTAATTCTCTCATAGCTTTACACTGGTCCCTAGGACAATGAAACCATTGACAGTGCAAACACTGAGCCATTACCCTGCCTTTTACAATTATACTAACGTTCCAAGAAGGTTCACTCTTTACCTACTAAACCTATACCATCCCTGTTGGAGATTTTTACCACACTCATCTCGGTGTAAGCATTCTTTTACACCCAATTCAATGTTCCTCCTGGTCGGGTCCAAGACTGTGTGGTTCACACATGGATCGGCGATTTTGCTGTCTGGGACTGAGGGTCACAAAAAAAACTGATTAATATTATGTTGTAAATAATAGTGAATTTGACATAGCGACATGAGCTGCCAGAAGCATCAAAACTATAATTGATATTAGCAAGGACGAGTGACACAGTAATTTGGAACGACTGAAATTTCAATTGTAGTCATTTGCGAAGTAGTAGTTGAGTGAAGTTTTGACCAAAAAAAACATTAAAAGTCACGAGTGGTTTTTACAGTGTCGATTACGAGACAAAGTGATCGTATTGACAAAAATATTGAAAACAAGAAAGCAGTTGCTTCAGTCATTGAGTCATAGAGATTACAGCACGGAAACAGACCCTTTAGTCCAACCCGTCGATGTCGACCAGTTACCCCAACCCAATCTAGTCCCATTTCCCAGCACATATCCCCCCAAATCATTCCTATTCATATACACATCCAAATGCCTTTTAAATTTTGCAATTGTACCAGCCTCCGCTACTTCCTCTGGCTGCTATTTACGTACACGTACCACCACTTAGGTCCCTTTTATAACTTCCCCTTCTCACCCTAAACCTCTGCTCTCTCGTTGTGGACTCCCCCAACCCAGGAAAAAAGACTTTGTCAATTTATCCTCTCCATGCCCCTCTGAATTTTCTAAACCTTTATAAGATCAATTAATGATATTCTGAAATGCAGATACATTGTTCTCCGCAGCTATTGTTATCAGGAACTTTTGCCTAAGAGTCTAATGGAGACAGCGGCAATCCGCTCTATGAGATGGAATTGGATGCGTATCAGAACAGGTGAGGTGAAGGGTGGAGGTGAAGGGTTATGAACTGATTGCAGAAAATTGATTCGTGGCAAAGGACACCTTCTGAGACACAGCAGAGTCACGACGTGCCTGTTGGCTTCCTCTTCTCCTTAAGCATTTTGTTGGAGTCTAGTGTAGTGTAATGGATACTATAGTGCTCTTCCCGAATTAATCATAAATTTTATGCTAATAGTTAATAACAAGGGAGACAATTTGACAGAGTAGTGCCCATTCAGTATATTAATTAATGGTTTTTGTTTCCGTAAGATTATCTCCTATAAGCACTGTAAATACAACAGCTATTTTTAAAAATTCACAAATGCACCATGGGTAATGTTTATGCATGATTAAAACAATTAAACAGGGTGAAGTTTGAATGAGTATTCAGAAACTTACACATCAAACCGAGAATCAGCAGTAGAGTCCTTATGCCACTGTGTGATAATCTGTAAATAGGAACAAAGAATTACCATTAGAAAGTGTCAATAAGGAGCGACATCATGGGAGAAAAAATAAAGATTGGTCGTCGTTGAATACGAATTACTATGACTGTGTGGCTTCAAACCATGTTCCATTCACTGGGGCAACTGCAGTAAAAATGAGATGTACGTCTGTGTTCCACCGGAACCACCACAGACAGGGTGCGATCGAACTCTCTTCATCATTATTATCATCAAGAGCATTAGAAGCACCTCTCTCACATGAGAGCATCTATCTGTGCACGTCCTGACAACTTCCAACTCATGTGTACCAGTAACAGTTACTGCCAGCTAATTGTAGTCCGAACATCACAATTACCAGAACCTCAACTGACTTGAATGCTATGTTCTAAACAATGAACCAGCTCCTTTTACTGTATCATTACTTGGTAATCTTTGAGAACAACTCCAATTGGAAAGACTTCAATCGGTAGAGGATAAGCAGTTCTCCCATCACCGAAACAAGTGAGTATAAGTGACAGCTTTATGAGCTTGTTAGCGTCTTCCTTTAGTTCATTCCACTTACCTGTCTCTTTTGAAGTCAGTTTCCCTGCGGGGTATTCCAGTTTAGCTGCTACCTTTTTGGTCCCATCAAACCTCTGCTATGCATTGTGCCAGTTGCACAACAACTCACACCACATCGTCACAAGACTCTGAGCAAAGTGCTGGTTGGCTGCAAAATCAATGATTTAAAGTGTGGCAACTTCAATGCAAATTAAATATTTTCCATGAAATAGCATACAGAAAGAGAACAATGACACATCTTTCCTGGCGTTGGAATGTGTTGTTTGGTTGTACTTGGTCCTTATGTTCCCTTCATTTGACTACAGCCACACATCCACACCCTCACACAAATGATGCAGGAATATTAGAATTGGCAGAGTACATGACCATGCTGTTGCTGGCACCGTCCAGACTTCCTGAATTTGCATGGCCGCTAATCTGGCACTTGCAACGTCCAGTACATAGGGCAGCAGACTTGAGTACTTGCTGCGTTTGGGATACTTGGGGCCCGACAAGGCTGACAAACACTGCAAGCTGAATCTAAGACGTCGTACAAGACAACATGACTTTTAGTTCCATGTTCACCAGTAAACTCTGACATGTTCTTCATCAATATCGGATGCTCTAATACGATTAGGTTCTCAAAAAGTGAAAACGTCTGCATAAGCTGAACACCACTAATCGCGTCAAGATGTAAAATAGTGACAGAGAGCCTGTCCACTTCAAGACCGTTCAAATGTTCAGAAAATACATTACTACCTGGATATATATTAATTTCAGGATGGTATAAATTTCAGGCTTTGTCCTCGACTCAGACCCTGTAAGTTTTAGCGCCTGTCTGTAGTAGGGTCGTTATCATTTTTGCAGTTTATATTAAGTGCAAGTTGTGCTTTCGTTGAAAAGACTGCATTGTCTTCAGGCTTTGTATCAATTTTCAGAGCAGGAATTAATTCTGAGTCTGTGTCAGGTTTAGGGTCTGTAATATTTTTAAAGGGTCGACATTAGTGTCTGAACATGCATTAGATTCAGAAACGTATTACTTTCTGGTCTGTATGTGTTTCAGTGTCTGCATTTGGATGTGTAATTGATTAAAATGTGCATCAGCGTAAGGGGTTGTTTTCTCGTTTAAAGTCTAAATTTGTTTCAAGTACCATAGCAGTTTCACGGTCTGTTTTCCATACAAGGCTTTCAGAGTGTTTATTGTTTTCAACGTATGTATCAGTTTCAGTTATATGATCTGCATTACTTTCATGGACCGAATTATTGCAGAGTTTACATCACCTTCAATTTTTGAATAAGTTTCTGTTTTCGGATGTGTATTAGTTTCGAGACCTGTGTCACTTACGTTGCAATTTTCAGTCGCTATTCGAATCAATCGAAGTATCAGGTTCATTTTTTTTAAAAAGAGTGTCAGGATCCGTAATAATTCCAAAGGTCGATATCATTTTCAGATTTTGTTTTCGATTAAGGCTCTTCATTAATTTCAGGCACCGTATGCGATTCAGGTTTAGCATTCGTTTAAGGATTTGCATTACTTTCAGGGTATATGTCCATTTCATAGTCTATATCAATTTCACTGTCTGTTTTCGTCTCGTCTGCATTGGTTCCTGACGAGTGATGAGTATTACTTTAGAATACGCTCAGGTAATGGGCTGTCAGTTTAGCCTCACTCCTCGAACCACTCCACATCTAAAGTACAATTTGGAATTACAAAATCTCTTCGTTTAGTACACAGTAAGTCTGCATTGAAATAAAATCAGAACTTAACGAAGCTTTGTGTTTCCATTGGTACACAATGCAGAGCAGTCCGTCTATTGGAATTTGCCTACTTTTCTGGAGTTTCACAATCTTACATGTTCTGAAAAAGCAGCTTCTCCAGCAGCTCATTCACTCTCTGCATTTATTTGCATTTTATTTGCAACGTCCAGTGTTTTATGCAGTCCTTTGTTTCTGAATAACATATCAAATCACAATTTCTCTCAATATTATGCAATCAAAAATACACCAAATCCCAGTATTTACGGAACATGACAATCATTAAATTCTGATCTCCCTTATTAATAGACATCGACCTTCTTTCGTTTCCCTGCTTTCAGAGTGGTTATTGTTTTCAGTGTTTCAATTTTAGCGTCTGTATCATATTCATGAAGTGCAATTTTACAAGATTTTCATTACTTTCAGCTTCTGTCTTATTTTCTGTTTTGGGACCTGCGTTAGTTTCAAGAAATGTGTCACTGACTCTGTCGGATTAACAGGATTTATTAAATGTAGGAGATTTGTTAGTTTCAACAACAGTTTCATTAACAATATCAGGCAGATTCTTTTTCAAATTTCTTATTAGATTAAGATCGAACATTAGTTTAAGTGAATCTATTCATTTCAGGATGTACATCAATTTCACTGTCTGATCCCGGTCTGTATACTTTCACAGTCTCTATTAGATTTAGCGACAGTTTTAGTTTAAGAATGTGTGTCAGTATTAGGGTCACCCCAAGTTCAGGAAATGCGCTTTCAATGTAGCCTGGGACCTCTACACTCCACCCCTGAAGTGCAATTTAACCTTCCAATAATTCTTTGTTGGTGACATAATGAATTTTGATTGAAATAAAATGACCGTTTCACAGCGCATTGCATTCCCAGTGTTACCCAGTGCCAAGACATCAGTGTGTTGATTTTTGCCTTCTGTTCAGGGGTTCCACAATTTTAGACGTTCTGAACAAATAGACAATCTACGAGATCTTTCACTTTCCTGTATTTTACTCGAATGTGTTCTTGAATGTGTTTTGTAAAATCCCTTAGTTCTGAATTCCATATCAATAGGCAACTGTTCTCGTTCTCTCAATATTCTGCCAAGATAAGAAAAGTAAATCCAATATTTACAGAGCAAGTATGTAGGAAAATCCTGAGCTCCTCCATCAACGAAGATCGACTTTCTTCCTTTTGCCATTCCACATAAATCTACTTCTGCCAGTTTTGACAACTGAAAAAAAAGAAGAATTAGTAAAACTGCTACAGTTGTCGCATAATCTCTGACTATTTCATTATTTTCTTATGAAGACTGTGCTCAGCGACCTTTTCACACTGCGAAACAACGGCAGTCCATCAGTTAGGTAACTTTAGATTTGCATAAAATAACTACACGTCATTTGTTTCACAACGGTCCAGAGTGTCTATTTATTTCCTTGTTTCTCAAAGCTCTTTCATTCTGCAGTTTCTAATTTGCATGAATGTGTCCAATTAGGACTTTCTGGATAATGTTACAGCACACAGGCCCTGGTGCAAGTCAGAAATTCAATTACGTCATTTGTTATGGAAACATTGTACCTGATCTTGACTGTGATAGGTACCCAGTCATGGGTACCTGGATACATCCCAGCTATGCCTGTCTATTTGCCGTTCATATCGAATATTCCCGCTTCAGCATTTTCACAGGCATTGTACCCGAACATTTTCATGGTTACATCGATGGCTGCATCGATACAGCCTCTTACACTCAGGGTGACCTGGAACCGAACATCGACTTCACCCACAACTTCCACACCGCTATGAAATTCACTTGATCATTCTCACAGCCCTCCTACTATTTCCTCGACCACCCCATTTCCATCTCCAGTGACAGAATTCAAACGGACGTCTACTATAGACACCCATAACTACCTGAACTGCACCTTCTCCCACCCCGTATCCTGCAATAATTCCATCCCAATCTCACAATTGCTCCAAATACTTTGCATCTGCTTGGATGCAGACATATCCCAATCGCAAGCATCCCAGATGTCGACCTGTTTTGAATATCGATATTGCCCTCCACCGCACCACCTCCTTTCCATTACCACCACTCATTCCATCCACGATAGGAAAAGAGTGTCTTATGTCGTCCTACCACTCCACCAGTCACCGCCTGCAATGCATTATCCTCAAACACAACCACGAACCCTAACAAACATCCAGCCAAGAACATCTTCCTGTCCCCACCCCCATCAGGTTTCTGCAAGGCCCGTTTCCTCCATCATTCCTTCGTTCACTGCCCCTTCTCTTCCCCGCTGAACCCTCAGGCAACGTGCCCTGCAACCAGAAAAATGCAAACAAATGCAAGTATGCCGCTACATCACCTCCCTCCAGGGCTCCAAACACACCTTCCAGATGAGACAAAAAATATTCTGCTTCTCTTCCAACTTAGGATAATGCATCAGAAGCTCACAATGAGGTCTCTTCGACATCGGGGAGACAAAGTCTAAACTTAGGGAACAGCGACCGAATTTCACAGGATGGTCTGAAGCGGACGACCGGACTTCCCAGTCTCTGCCCATTTCAATTCCCCAGCCTTTGACTTTCCAACATGCCCATCTTTGGACTATTCCATGTCCAAAACAAACCGCAGCGTCAATTGGAGAATTAACACTTTATTTTAAGGTTAGGCACTCTACAGATCGGAGGATTCAACACTGAGTTTGAAAATTCCATGTCACCTCACTCCCAATCTCCCAACTCCCATCCAAACCCATACTCTTGACTGTTACTTCTCCCTGTCAACAACTGGATTCACTCATCCCTTTGACCAAACAGGTCAGACACGTTACCTTCCATCATGTATCCTCACTTCACCACTCTGACCCTTTCTACCCCTTCAGTTGCAGCAACCCCATACCACACCCAGTTCTGAACAATGGTGAACCCGAAATGTCGACTTCTCCCCCTCCTGATGCTGCCTGGCTTGCTGTGTTCGTCCAGCCTCCTGCCTGTCTAATTTGAATTCCAGCATCTGCAGTTCATTCGTCTCTTGACTGTAATGATCAGGCATTTGACCTGGAAATGAGGAGGGAGAAATTTAATGGAACACACTGCATCTCAGACTTTATAAGTAGGAGGAATTTCACCTAAACATACGTTCAATATCATGTCTTTCGCAATGAATTTAAATTTCTAGGAATTTCACATTCGTGACGCACCAGAAAACACAGAAAGTTGCACTCAGAATGGAGGTGCCTGTGACTCTTCAACATGGATTCTATACTGTCAAATGCCTGAGGTCATCTGGTCAATGGAGAAGAATCCAAACTATTTGATTGCCATCAATTGCTGACTCCTTCATTCATCTGTCTCCATGATACTCCTGTCGGGATCAATGTCAGTGTTGCTGGTCTGTCTGCTATATGTAATCAACTTCCACTTAGATGTCTAAGAGTTGATAAGTAAGGTTGTGGATGATTAAACTTTTTTAAGCAGTGTTAAATAATGCGGAGAATAACTTGAGATCACAATAGGACATAGAGATTTGTCAGAAGGGCTGCATCATTACAAGAAAATTCAAACAGAATAAGTGTGACTTTTGTGTACCTTGGCAGACAAAAAAGGCAAGAGAATACATAATGAATGGTTGACCTCCGAAAAGCATGCAACCCATCCCAGACTTCCGTGGGCACACACTAAAGTGGGGACTTTGGCATATAGGGCAGCTGCAAATCAGATGTTTAAAATTAGAAGGTGCAAAGATAGATTTGACACCAACGAAGTTTTGCTTTGAAAGAGAGATCAATAACGAAATGGTCAAAAGTTTACGACTGGGGTTGAACGCTACAAGGCGATCTGAGAACCATAAAGCTTTTCATTTTTTAAGCCAGACGCTAATCGGAATCAAGAACAGACTGCCTGTACTGCAGGATGAGACAGGCGACCTCAGAACACCGAAAACAATTTAAATGTGTACTTACAATGCCCAACTGTACAAGACAATGGGCCAAATGCTGTGCATTTGCCCAGAATAATATGTGGTTGCTGTTGAGCAGCTTAGATTCTAGAAGCCAAAAAGCAAGCACCGATATTCTTCACCTCCTTGGATCCCAAATAATGGTTGATCAATCAATCCTTCTCCAGGTTTACCCTTACAGGAAAGACTGTCCAGCAATTGGAGCCTCAGTGAGAGAAATCAGTCTCTATCAATCAAGTGTTACTTGCACGGAGACTGCCTGAGTCTTGTCAGAGTTAGAACAGCGATGTAAGACGAAGATATATTCAAATGGTCTGTGTAGATTGAGATTGCTGATTGGAAGGCATGTACAACTTCTTTGGTTGAGACGTTGAAAATGCCAATGCAACAGATGGTTGTTGACTGCTACATAATTTCCAAAATTAATTTAACATTTAAACAAGTAGTATAACTCAGACTGATGCTACCTGTGTAAGGATCTCTATGAACGTTAGGCTATTAGTTACAGTCAGAATATGCATTACTGTCAGTATTTCTGTAAATATCAGAATATCTAACAGTTTTAAAAAATTTCTGAATGCCAAGACTTTTGCAAGTTTCCAGACCTTTGTTTGAATCAGTGCCTTTGTGAGCTCTGAGCTTGTTTGGGCATCAGTAGCTACATTAGTGTGACGTTTTCTGTTGTGGTTATCCCTCTGACAGTGTCAGCATTTTGTTGCAATGAATCATATAATTTTTCAGCAAAGTCCTGAGCCTTACCAGTGACTACAGAACAGAGGCTGAGTTAATTTTCTAACTCCATTTTCTCAAATACTTAACTGTAATTTGTGTTTGGGCCGAAGGTTCCAAATCGCTTCTGCCATTCTCTCAATCTTCCCATGCACTGTTTATGGTCCAACCATCAGAAAACTGAGATACATGCGAAGGCCAGCATCAATAGTCGTATCTCTGTTTCTCATGTTGTAGTCCAAGTTCCCGAGATGGCTGTCATTTGGAAGTTAATTGGTGTACGTTGTCAGGAGCGATTTTGAAAAAGGAAAACCTGACACTTGGCTTCTCTCGTATAAACCTGAATTTCTTTGTGCACCATCTCGCTGAAAGGAGTGGCATCAACGTTTCAGAGAACTGGCAGTGGTGTCCAGACAACCAGAGCACCAGATGGTTCCAGCTTATCGAAATATATCACCTTTTGTCAGTTTAATCTCGAGGGTGAGGAACACTGGGCAGCAATGCGTAGAAATGTCTAACTGTAGATGACAAACGACACTCACCCGATATTATCCATTATAATATTCTGTGAAATTTGTAATTGTCTTTGAAAAATAAGTAAGTGCAAAAACGTTTCGCATATTCAAGTCTTCTTACACGTCGCTGCTCAGAGATTCTTGCAGTGGCTGTCTCTCTTCCTACAGGCACCAGCATATAGGAATGCCATGTATCACTGAGATAGGTATTCTTGCAATTTGGGAGAGGGCAAAATGCCACATATTATATTCAGTCATAACGGCTGCTTCCAGAGATCAAAACAATAACGAAAATGAGAAACAAGGGCAATATGTGCCAATGAAAGGAAAGAAGGTGTTTTAGATTTGGCGACTGCAGCCACGAGAGAAATCAACAGCAACACAGAGCACGCATCAGAAATGCATCGATCCATATCAGAAGCAGCTCGAGCGTACATTCGCGAGACATATAGAAAATTCACCACATATAAGAAATAAATATGTCTTTTATCAGAGACAAATCAAGCTTTCAATGGATGCGAGTCGATCCATACCAGAAATAACATTTACACAAAGCAGAGCATAGCCACCTGTTAGAAGGTACAATAGAACATATAAAACAGAACACAGAACAATATAGCAGAAAACAGTCCCTTCAGCCATCGATGATCCGCGGACCTGTGAACTATTCTCAGCTCGTCCCCCTACACTATCCCATCATTATCCATGTGCTTATCCAAGGATTATTTCAATCTCCCGAATCTGGCTGAGTTGCCAACATTGGCAGGTAGGGCATTCCCCGCCCTTAACTCTCCCTGAGTAAAGAACCTGCCTCTGACATCTTTCTTACCCCTCAATTTGTACTTCTGCCACTCTTCTACAAGCTGATGTCATCATCCTCTGATGAAGACTTCCACTGTTTACACTATCGAATCCTCTGATCATCTTGTATGTCTATATCAAATCCCCTCTTAGCCTTATTCTTTCCAATGAGAACAGACCAAATTCTCTCAGCCTTTGCTCATAAGAACTTCCCTCCAGAAAAGACAACATCCTGGTAAATGCCCTCTGCATCTTTTCAAATGCGTCCACAACCTTCCCGAAATGTGGTGACCAGAACAGTACACAATATTCCAAGTGTGGCCGCACCAGCGTTTTGTTGAGTTGCAGCATGCTATTCCGGCTTCAGAACTCAATCCCTCGACCAATGAAACTTAACACACCTTGTGCAATCTTAAATGCACTCTTAGCCCAGTTGGCAACTTTCAGGGATCTATGTATATGGACTCCAAGATCCCTCTGCACATCCACACTAACACGAATCTTTCCATTGACCCAGTATTCTGTCTTCCTGTTATTCTTTCCAAAGTGCATCACTTCACTTTTAGCTGCTTTGACGTCCATTTGCCACTCCTCTGCCCAATTGTGCAGTTTATCGAAGTCCTGCTGCAACTTGTAACATTCTTCCAAACGGTACACTACTCGACCGCCTTTTGTATTATCTGCAATTTTAATAATCCTTCGAACCTATCTCTGCGACTAAGTCATTAAAAAAAACAAACACCAGTGGTCCCAAAACATATCCTTGTGGCCACACCAGTAGGAACTGGACACCAGGCAAAGAATTTGCCATCAACCGTCACTCACTGCCTTCTTTCAGAAAGGCAGTTTCTAATCCAACATGCTAAATCACCCTCACTTTCATGCCTCTACATTTTCTCCAACAGCCGACCATGTGTAACCTTATCACAGGCTTTATTGAAGTCCATGTATACCACGTCAACTGCCCTACCCTCATCTACATGCTTGGTCACCTTCTCAAAAAAACTCAATGAGGTTTGTGAGACTCGACCTGTCCTTGATGAAACCATGTTAACTACTTGAAATCAAATTGTTGCTTGCTCGATGATTATAATTTATATCTGTTATAATCCTTTCAAAAACCTTTCCTCGTACAGATGTAAGGCTCACTGGTCTGTAATTACCTGGGTCATCTCCAATGCCCTTCTTTAACAAGGGCACAGAATTTGCAATCCTCCAGTCCTCTGGTACTAAACCTGTGAACAATGACGACTCAAATTTCAAAGCCAAAGGCTCTGCTATCTCCTCCCTAGCTTCACCGAGAATCGTCGTATAAATCACAATCGGCCCAGGGAACTTGACTACTTTCACTCCTTCTGGACTTGATACCAACTACTTGTAACTAACGTCAGTCATTTCCAGTCTAATATCTCGTACCTCATTCTTCTCTTCTGCAATATTCTACTTTTCCTGAGTAAAAATCGATGAGAAATGTTCGTTTACGACCTTTCCGATTTCCATCGGGTCCACTTTCAACATCCCATTTCTGTCTTTCACTGTCCCTATTACTACCCTAGTCATCCTTTTATTCCTCACATACCTACAGAAAGCTTTAAGGTTCTTCTATATTCTATTTGATAAACACTGCTCGTGACCTCTTGTTTCTCTTCTTAAGTCTCTCTTTAAATTCTTCCTGGCTGATCTGTAATTCTCCATCACCTCATCTAAACCATCTTGCCTCATCAACACATAAGCGTCCTTCTCCTGCTTAACAAAAGATGCAATTTCTGTAGTAAACCACGGTTCCCTTACCTTATCACTGACTCCCTGCCTCACATGGACATACCTATCAAGGACATGCAACATCTATGACTTAAACCAGCTCCACGTTTCCATTGTCTGAATTCCCTGCATTTTTCTACCGATTCTCTGCATTCCAATTCTTGCCTAATCGCATCATAATTGCCCTTGCCCTATCGATAACTCTGGACCTCTGGCATGTTCCTATCACATTCCATCGCTGATCAAAACGTAACTGAATTATAGTTAATCTCTCCAAAGTGCTCATCTATAACCAAACCAAACACCTGGCCTGGTTCATTAACTAACAGCAAATCCAATGTGGTCTCCCTTTTTGTCGCTCCTTCGACAAGCGTCAGGAAAATTTCCTGTACATATTGCACAAAAAAACTGATCTATATGACAAACTAGGTTATAGCATTTGCAATCAATATTGGGGAAGTTAAAGTCTTCCATAATGACTATCCTGTTTCTTCCTCTCCTGGACAGAATAATGTTGCCAATCCTCTCTTCCACATCCATGGAACTCTGCGGAGGCCTCTAAAAATCTCCAAGCAGTGTGACCTCTCCTCTAACTTCAGCACACACGACTTCAGTAGATGAGTCCTCATCAAAAGTTCATTCAGCCACCTGACCTTGGCTAACAAGGCCACACCTCCCCTTCTTTTACAACCTTGCCTGTTCTTAATTAAACATCTAAACACTGGAACCTGCAGCATCCATTCCTCACCCTGCTCTATCCATGTTTCCGAAATAGCAACAATATCGAAGTCCCTATTCAAAAGACAGTTTGACGGTCTGGCACTGTCAGCAATTTTCTCAGCCATATATTACACGCTGTATATCAGAGGAAATGTCGACTCTAGTTACAGAAGAATTGCTCATTGATAGAGAAAAACAGATTACACATTAAAGGTTGGTTTGTTATGTATCACCAAAAAAGTTCTTTCCATCTCAAAGCCATGGAAAGGCACAAGAAATTCTGATCAAAATGAAACTGGATCAGGTTTTGACACTTGTATTTACTTAAAAGGCAGATGTCCATGAAGAAATTGATTTGTTAGGTGTATAATTAGATTAATAGTGCAATGCATACAATAACTTAAAATGGAAATTAGTTTATCAGTTGTACAATGAGATTAATAGAGCAATGCATAGAAACATGTAATGTGGAAATTCATTTGGCAGTTGTATGTTTAACTTGATGGATCAATGCATTGAATCATATACCAAATGAGCAATAGATGAGTTAATTCTGTCAATAATGGGAACACGATATGGTGGGCTAATCAAATCACGTGATAGGTGAGTTAATGTGCTAGATGATGGTAGCATAATGTGATAGGTTAAGTGTAAATTAGAAGACCATTACGGCAGACGATAATTAGTTTAGAAAAGCAATGCAAGCTAGTGTGATTGGTTATTTCCATGACACCAGATAAGCATGGCAACTCGAAAATTATGAAAAGTAGTGAGCCCCAAGTATCGCGGGCAGCCGGGAAGCAATTCTCTGATGGTTTCAGCTTTTTCCTGCAAGTAAAAGTTCAAATTCGCGATGAATGTTCTGTGTCTCATTGTGAATGTCACAGAGCATTGCATACAAACTTTCGACAAAGAAATTGGCGCTGCGAGTCGACTCGGGGAAAAAAAAAACCTCTGAACAGAGGCAGCAGGCAGACGGCACTTCCCAGTCGATTGGGGACCCTCCTGAGCCTGACAGAATTAGGTTTGGCCAAGCTTAAATACATATGAGCATTGTTCTGATATTTTGGATTAAATTCTAAATTCTATTGAGTGAGGGATGATCTCGGGGGTGCATTCGGGCAGAAACGCAGCTGAAAGGTTTCTCTGATCCAAAGAACCAAAGAGTCTGGTAGTAAATTGAAATTTCAGGAGACGCAGAGGATTATTCAGGAATACTGCACAGTGTTGTGATTAAGTGCAGAGCAAAGCGATTGGCTTTGTGAGAATTACACGTAGTGTTACAAAATCACTGTGGACACCACCTCGCCTGTAACGAGCGTCTGAACAGTCAGGCTGGACCATGCTGCAGATGCCGCCCTCGGAAATTAAAAGGTCAGAATGGGACGGTTGGAAAGTCACTGTGGATACTACAGTGCTGTTAAAGAGAGACTGAATGGTCAGGGCAGGATGATCTTGTGAATGGTGCCGCAGGGAATTTAGGTGTTTGCGCAGGCATGGAGGAATGTTTTGTGGATACCGGTCGAGAATTAGAAGGGCTCTATACAGGCAGAACAAGTCAGGAGAGACTACTTCATCGTTAGTATTATTGATCCTAACTAAAATTGAATGCCGGCAATTTGGTAGTCGATGACTAAAGTAAATATAATTGAGAATAACCACATTTTCCCAGAGAACTGGAATGAACCACGATGCAAGCTAAAAGTAAACAGCAATTATGTCGTGAGACCTCCTGAACACTATACCACATGTGTCAACCTGGAAGAGTTCGGTTAGTACCAGCAAACCCACGAGGGGAAGAACCTACCTCAGATGTCCGCTCAGCGATTAATGCTGAGCAACCCATTCCTGACAGAACCCTGGAAGTGGGGACAGGCAGGCCCCAGTGCTACCACGTTGGGACTAAGAATAAGATAGCAGATTACGTCCTTCCACAATGTGAGGTATGCGCTCAGAGTCATGTTAAAAACAGAATCTCGACCCCTATAAATCACATTCCTGTGTTCGAAGGACCATTTAAACATATGGTGATTGACTATGTGGACATGACAAAGACGTTGAGAGGAAGAAGATATATATTTGAGGTAATCGACAGGATTAATAGATGGGTAGAGGCAACTCCAGCTAAAGACTCAGCGACAGCCACATTAGTGAGTTTTTTAACGAATGAAGTTATTGTAAAGTTTCTCATAGCGTCAGAGATTAACTCAGACAATGGGTCTGCCTTTATACAAAGAGTGGTTAAATGGGTGCTGCAGACTTTGAGGCTCAAGCCGTGATTTAGATGTGTATATCATTCCCAGTCATACGGTATGGTGGAAAGGATTAATGGAACTTTTAAATCTAAGTTCAATAAAATTTGCGCAAGTACAATGGTTCAATCGACTGCCGCTCGCACTAATTCGCTCACGCATGTCGACGAATTGCATGAAAAACGTGCCATTGCAATAAATACTTACCAGTCGACCATGCCAGTGCCAAATGGATGGGTCTGCATGAAGGACCTAGATTGAAAAAAAATGGAGCTGGAGGTTAAGTAGTACATGCAACAACTAACTGTGATATATGAATTTATCTGACAAAGAGGAAAGACATATTAGACCCGGAGACCAGGTATATGCAGGTTTCCCGGATAAAGTGGAACGACCCGAGAAGAGAGGGGCCTTTCCCGGTGAGCACCGACCTGCCCCCAGTCGTTTAAGTGGAGGAACGTTACACTAGACCTCTCCTACAGATGCTGACTGACACCAGAGCTGAGGTAGGTGAGATTGAGGAAGGAGCTGCAGAGCCTGAAGGGAACGTCCTGAAAATCAATACCCCTTTAGGAGACTATGACCAGTTGGTGAGAGAGATTTTCTCAGATAATTACGCCTACAGAAATGAGTCTGTGAAAGGTGTTCTTTCTCCTGATTGTATGGCTGGGGATGGTCCAGGTGTGGTAAATGATGAGACATTCCCCAGTCGTGAACCTTGCTACGAGTGTACAGACTTGTAGACCTTCGACTTGCCAGCCATGGTGGATCTCGCTTGATAATGCCAATTTCCTGCAAAGCCTAGCGAAACGGTATAGGGGAGTGAGGAGTGTGGAGCCCACTCCTCAAGCATGGTTGCTGACTGTAATAACCAGTGGTACCAATGGGCAAATTACACGGCAGCATTGCTGACGAGATAGCACTGCTTCCTTTGCACTGCGGCGAAACCATTCAACATCGTTGCTCCTCTGCCCAATAACTCTTCCACTTGCTTTCAAAGGCAACAACGACAAACCCATCGGCCAATTGACTGAATGACGCGTCATCACCGCTGCAACACAAGTGCCTTCTCTGGTGCCTCCTCATGCAGGCGTCCACGTATATGCAACGGAACGAAAACGTCATCCAGCAACTTCGACAGTTGTGTAATTGCGGTACCGCTTAGTGTACAGGTAAAAGTCACCAGACGTTCCACATGGCTACTTTCACTGTGCATAAAGGCTTAAGATTTAACTGTTTCAGATGGAATGTCTCTGTACCGGTAGGCCACTTTGAACGCCATTGTGGGGACACAGTTCACCTTCGGACTGACACAACTTCTGAAGCCATGACCCACATCTAAGTTGGTAGTTCATACTGAATTGGCTGCACATCATATTAGTAGACACCTGGTGGCGTGTGGCTTGGAAGAAAGGCAGGGTCCGACGCTCCTTCTGGCTGGGATTTGACCTGCACCCGTGTTATGGTCCTCCTTGTGGTTGATGTATCACCACGGGCCCACATTGACGCTTTTTCACGACCAAATTGCACAGGCGGCGACGGGAGTGTGGCCCTGACCTTACAATGTAAATTGATAGTATCAGTCAGCCAAGTGGCATCACCATTCAAATTCAAGGCTCGAAGCGAAATCACCACAGGGTGGGAGTCACTTCATCATCGTACAGGACTACACAAAAATGCCGAATGGATTAACTACAGTGATAAACCAGCAGTGATTTATAAATTCCACTGATCATGCCCTCAGCCTTGGGGGAGGAATTAGATTCAACTACCAAAATAACATGGCGAAATAACCTTTGGACTGGCTGATAGCCGAAAAAGGAGGGGTTTGTGCGATGTTTGGGAAACATTGCTGCACCGTCATATCCAATAATACGAACATGGAGGGAACATTTATTAAGGCGATGGATAAGGTGAAGTATCTCAGACAAGAGCTGAAGGAAAATGCAGGGCCCGGACATCAGTTTTTTTCACTTGCTGGAGAGCGTTTAGTATGGATGGGGAGCTTGACTCGTTAAGATTGGGATTGTTGCAGGTATCGTGATGAATATTGTTGCAGTTGTCTCTTGCTGTGCTATAACTCTTCTGAGACTGGTTTTAGTACGTCTCACTGCACGGCAGTTTGCTGCAGTTCTGCTGAACATCTCCCTCTTCAAATAATACTCCAACGCTGAATTATTATGATCTCATAACTACTGACGTGCTGAAGCCTTTTCCAGACAAATATGCCTGAATTAATTTGTGTCATATGCGAGCTTAGATTGTGAGAGGCTTTGGGTTATTTTTCCTATTCTGGTTATTGAGTGACGTGTTTTTGGCCCATTGACCCAAGGCATGGATTAGAATCCTTTGAGAATTGTACCCTGGAATTATTCCTTCCCGCTTTTGGACTGTAACTGCAAGTTTGGCCTTTACTCCTCCAGCTGATTTTATTCTTTCTCTACGTCAGACCAATAGGTCTCAAAGGGGTGAATATATGGAAATTAGTTTGGCAGTTGTATGTTTAGATTAATAGAGCAATGCTTAGAATCATCTAATATGAAAATTACTTTGGCAGTTGTATGTTTAAATTGACGAAGCAATGCATAGAATCATGTAACAGACGAGCAATAGATGAGCTAATGCTGATAGTAATGGACGCATAATACGATAGGCTAGTCAAATCACGTGACAGATGAGCTAAAGCTTAAAATAATCATAGTGAAATGTGATATGTTAAGTGTAAAGTAGAAGGCCATTGTAGCAGAAAATGATCAGTCTGAAAGACAATGTAAGCTAATCCGATCAGTTTCAATAATGACACCAGGTAATGGCGGCAACGAGACATGTATAAATCGTAGCGAGGCCAAGTATCCGGGCGGGGGAGCAGTTGGAAAGCCATTTTTTGAATTTTCACTTCAGTTTGCAAATACAAGGTTTATCTTCGTGAAGAATGTTCTGTGTCTCCATTTGATTCTCACAGAGCATTGTGTACTAACGCCCCACAACATTCACTAATCCAGTCATCTTTTCCCCGTCAATGATTGAAAAATTCCTTTGTCTGCTAGTCATTTTATCTTTACGATGATCAACCCTGAGTACATCATGCCCTTGAAAGCGGTCACAAGCCCCAAGTCAGCGGGTCACGGATTAATGCCAGAATGAATTATTAAAAAGAAAGCTTTCTAAATAAAACTCAGTGACGTTGACTTTTGTTCGACAGAGAAAAATTGTACTCGTCAATTCGATACAAAGTCCATAATTTTCACAATTATTGCAATATATTCCAAAGTTGCAGCCTTTTCTTACCGGTTCATACGTCAGATCTACTTCTGAACAACGGGGTACTGTGCTGTCCTATTCTGTGCTCTATGGTCATTTTCACCGGTCATGACGCTAACAAAGGACGTCAAAAAAAATCTTGCAACATGTCAGATGTTTATTTATCCTCAAACAGTCGTCACTAATTATTTTCTAGAATATGCAAATGATAAAATAGGGTAACCACGTATTGTGTAATAGGAATTATGCAGTTTTCTTTTGGAATCTTGAAGTCAGATATTTAAAAGTTCGCATCGACTCCAAGATGTGACTTGAAGCCTCTCAGCAATAAATGGAGCATTTACATCCTCCGTTCCAATTGCGAAAGGACTGGATCATGAATATGGTTTGTGCTGTTTTCCAATTTGTCAATCAATATCAACAACCGCTCTGCCACGAGACGATACACCAACGAGACGACCACACAATGGAAGAATGATGAAGAGAGTCAGGATGCAGACAATATTTAATGTTGCATGACAAGGGCTTGAATATGTGAATCAGCAGATATTGTTCCTTTTGTCAAAGGCCGCAATACCCATTTGAAGCATATTGCTAGATCGCCATAAGATGCAGGGCAAGATGGACGCTGGCTGTAGAGGAGAGTTGCTTGTTGCTAAGTGTTTGCACATGGACCGTGAAAAAAGGATATACAAAAGTAAATGATGGGAATATGGAATAAGTCACTAAAGTGAAGTTGGGGAATATATTATCTTCGTGCATAGTTTGCAGTCGCCGTGTAGGAGGGGTGTTCTGTTCTGGGAAAAATGAAGAAACGTACCTCATATGGGAAAACTTCCCACCAAAGGACGAACCATTGAGATGGTTCGTATTTATCAATTTCCCATCCAACCAACCGTTGTTAGAAATCCAGAAACAGCAGAAAATTCTGAAACAGACAAACAGCTGACAAGCACACATGTCATCGTAAAGGAATGCAAAGTAACGAGAATTATTCACTTGAATTGGTTTGTGTATCACGGTGACAGTATGCAAGAGGTCAATATAAATTTCTGCACCAGTTTCTTTGTGTATGAGAGGAATCACATTTTGCCTGCATCTTTGCACATTCCACAGGTCAATGCATAATTTAATGATTCCGAATATGTTATGTCATGCATCAACAACAAAACTGAGAAGGTGACGCATGCCTTCAAATTTTTAAAGAGTGTGGGAGCTTCAGAACGAGGGAGTCAGATTGAAATTGATGAGTACTGCAATACATCGTAAATAGAGTTCGGTCTGTAAGTTCAGAGAAAGCTGTGCAGCATAAATCATGTGTGAGGTGGATTATGGGAAATGGAATATCGTGGCTGATGGTAGTGAGACGGATTAAGTGGGGGCACATGAATGAAATGACTGACTGGTTTGCAGGTAGGAGTGAAATGTGGTGACTGAAGGGAGTTCAGCGTTCTGGCTGTTAATTTGTATTAGTCATTGAGCTGATAGCATTCAGTGTTGGAGATGAGTGGGAGGAGTGGCACAGGGGACGAGGACGTATTTCTTGTTGGAAGTGGACTACAACACCCTGCACGCAATGGTTGCAGTTACAGAACAGCATGTGAGTTCGTGCATAAGGGAAGTGGGTGATCATCATGCAAGCGGTAGAAGTATTGAATTCAGGAATGAGGATGAAGTGTTAGAAATGAATATATTTATTGGCATAAAACGTCTAGAATGAAGAGAGTGGGATGTTGTGACAATGGTTCCAGGACGCAGTTACTGAAAAAGTGGGTATCAGTGCCGGAACATAATGCATTTCAGTGATTTATGGAAGTGGGATGCAATGACTGACCATATTTATTTGGAGTGACCAATTATCTTATGACCAGCCACCAATAGCGTGTATTATGCCAATGGTTTGTGTGTGATGTGGTGCTAAGCATTTGGATAATTTCGTCGGTCATGGGTAGGATGGTGTGTTCTGGTGAGAAGGTCAATATATTGGTGATGGATGGTGTTGTAAGGCATTGGAATGTTGTGTTCTGTTTTTTGAGAAAGTATCTGACATTTCGTGGCGTGTGTACTCTTGTGACAGTGACATGATATGGGTTATGGTATACTTTCTTGGTGATGTTTTGTGAGATATTCTGTGACATATCGTGTTGGCTATACGGTGTATGTTACTATTCTGGCATGGTATAAATCCCCCTGCCATTTTAAACAAGACATAAAAATAATGTACGCCTCGTGCCATAATCTGTTAAATTTCGAGAAGCAAAGAACTGTCCCAGAGGTCACAACTAAAAATAAAAAAACAAACAATTTTATTCATTAATTCGAACAGAGAATATTCAAACCCCAACACTTATTTCCAAAAGCTTTGCATTAGAACTATCTTTTACCTCCCACTCTACGATACTAGTCATATAAGGGAAAAAAATGTACAAAATAAAAACACGTTTCAAAACTAGTCAGCTGTGTCGATTTCATTTCGTGGCTTTTCTTCAGTAGATTTTTCTCAAGGTCAGCTTCGATATTCTGTCTCACAAACTTCATACAGATGTGCACTTTTTGGAGAGCTCTTCAGCTAGTAGTCGAGTTGTTCGGGTCCTACGCAGTTCGCCAACTCACTCTTCAAAATTTCCAGATTTGTCTCCCAAAACATCGAATCATTTCATTCGCCTGATGTCATCACAAACAGTAAAATTCAAAATCAATTGGAAATTGTTTTATGGGGCATAATTCAAACGAATTGGCCGACTTTGAATTGTATTTGTGCCATAGCAACACGAATATAGATGTTTGCTTCAAGCAAGTGTGTCATTTTAAATAATTTATGTAAGCCTGTGCCAACTTCCACACTGTCTTCAATATACAGTACACTCTTGAACGTTCATAAAACCTCCACCTGTGGAAAAAAAAACAGATATCATAATGAAAAGATGGCTTCATTTGCTTCCACTATTCCTCAGCCACATTATCATGACTTGCATGCGACTTTAATCTAAGTTCATAATAGCTTATTCCTGTGTGTGTATACATATATATATATATATATATATATGTAAACACACACATGTATAACATATATATGTATACATAATAACATTGAATGTATACCAATCTTGTATACGTTTTGTCAGTTAAATCCACGACAACACATTTGCAGTTACATTCTTCCCACCGAAAACATCTACGAGGCATAAAGGAGAGATCTGCAACGTTTAACACCAACAAATAATCTCACATTATTGTCTTTCAAGCTTTTCACTAATGTAAGATGATTGTCATCCGTGTGCACAACCGTCTCGGACTCATTGTCCATGACATACACATTCAATGTTGTTCAGCAACTACCAAACTTAATAGTTGCTTTTTTGATCCTGGAGTCTTTCCTCGACTAGATGTTAAGTCTCTACGATAAAGAAGCAACTGGCAGTTCAACACTATCCTCGTCTCCTGCTGCAGTACATCTCCAACTCCTATGCCACAAGCATTGATGCCAACTTGAACGAGTTTCGAGACGTTTACTGTAGCTAAAACTGAAGCGGTGGTAAAGGATGTTTTCAAATGGTCAAATCCCTCCTGGCATTGTTCTGTCCAACGAAAGTTTGTGTTCTTCCTCAGGAAAGCGGTTAACAGTACCACTACACCGCTGAAACTTGGAACAAACGTCCGATATGATTCACTTCTTTCCTAAAATTAAAGCATCTCTTTCTTCAAGATTGGTCTTCGAAATTCTTTGATGGCTTTCAAATTTGTGTTCCATGTCGTCAACCTTCCATGACCGATGTTATGTCGCAAGCACGTCACCTCTGCTTTCGTGAATTCAGTTTTCTTTCCGTTCATTAACAAGTTTGCTTCCAATACTCGTTCAAATAGCTCTGCCAAATTTGCTATGTGCAGGACTTACGAAAGATCACTACATCGTCCAGATCGATTCAACAGTTTGTTAACGCAGTCACAACTCTGTTCACTGGCCTTTGAAATGTGGCGGGTGCGTTCCCCATTCCAAAGGGCATCACTTTGAAGTGATATAATCCATTTGCGGTTAAGAACTTAGAAATTTCTTCTGTCCACTCTGATAAATGCATCTGCCATTAACCAGGCAGCAAGTCCAACATCGTACTTTGACGGACTTGTCGCACTTTCTCGATGCAGTCCTCCAATCTCGGTATTTCATATCAGTCCGATTTTGTTCCAGCGTTGACCTTCTGACAATCCATGCAACATCATTGAGTCTCAGCAAGTTTGGGAACGAAGACGATCAGCGAACACTAAAAGATCTGCCTCAGTTCGAAGATATCTTCATTGATCATGACATCCACCACGTTCTGGAACAGCCTGGCTTTGAAAACATTAAGTGAATTGGGGCTGTTGCTTTATTGGAACAGTATTCGCATTGACTGCCTCATGCACAATAGCATGAGTCCTCCCCAATGTATTCCAACATATGTAGTCATACTGCAGTAACAAACCTTTCAACTGCGTTCTTTCCTCCTGATACAGGTAGTCTATTAACTTACCCATGCCTCAACGACTTCGTCATTGTTAAATATATGTTGGGGTACATCAAATTCCACAATATCTGAGTCCTCACTCTGCATAGCCGTAACTAACAGCTGCTTCCTTGGTTCTTTCAGACAATAATCCTCAGGTATATTCTCGGCCTCCTTTTGGGTGCATGCATCAAAATACAAGTCTTTATTTGTCTCGTCATTCTTTTGCAAATCCATTAGCCTTTCAGAACAAATATTTCTGACTGACCCTCTGCCTGTTCAGGACTGTCCTATTCCATTCAGTCCAACAGTATGCCTCTAACTGAATAACAGTTCCTTTACCTTTCTCTTGAGTTGTTGATTCATGCTGTAACTTTGGGGAGTATAAGTTCTTACCACTCAGTCTGGATAAAATACACGTATTCTTTTCTTTTATCTCTTCTGTTTTCTGGTGTTCATGGGCAGCTCCAAAAAAGGGCATTAATATCACATTGGACCCTGCTAAACCATTCTCAAGAACAAATGGATTCCTGGACCTGATACTTTATTCATCACTCAAATAATTCTTCCCCAGTCATCATTTGGCATCCCCCTGATCTTTCCTCGCGAATTGCGAACTTTCTGTCCATCTGTCCCACGAATTACCAATCTCTCGGATAAAAGGTCATAAAGAATGAAACATCGCTCAATTCTTACTGTTAGAGATTGTTTAGATGCTGCGTCTCTCAACAGTATAACCTCTGGAACCTTCTTGTCCAAAACGGCGAATTATTTATTGAGATCATTTTCTATTTCCATACTCAGCCCTTGCCTAACATGTACACTCTTCTGCAGTTCCTTGAAATGTTTTAGGTTTTCCTTTCCGACTTTCACGGTGCTACTGGCTTATCTTATTTTATGACAGCTGTACCTACAGTGCCCTTCTGTAACGACCAGCACTGTGAGATTCCATGTCCCATGTTATCACAGTGGAAGTACCTGAGGCCTTTCTCCTACTTTATAAAGTCATGAGCTTCTTCTTTGAGAAAACTTATGAGTGTTCTCAACTCTTTGTTTCATAGTGTCAGATCTCACCTGCTCGTTACTTCTATCTCTCACGGTGTGACCTACTTTTCCTGAATCTTGTCATGCGCACCAACTTGTATTCATCTGCTGACTGTAATGCTCATCCGACTTCCTGAAAATTCCGTTGCTCCACATGAATTCTTGTCACATCTGGAAGGGACTTTTTAAAAATCCTCCAGCAGAATTATCTCTCTTCGCCCTTCATTGGTCTTATCTCGTTTTAAGGCCTGACCCACCTCTCAAAATAACTATGTTTAGTTATTTCGATGTTAACGTAAGTCTGACCTGGTTCCTTCTTTCTGTTTCTGAACCACAGAATCAAACGCATATGGTACCAGTTCATAAGAACTTAAGTTAACATGTTTGACCTCCTCATAGCGTCTGGGGACTGCATCTGAAAGCGCTGCAAATGCGTCACTAGATCTGCCCACAAGTTTAGTCTGAACCAACATTACCCAGAATACATTGAATCCCGACATCTGCGTCGCCAATTTTCAAATGTAAGAAAGAACGCTTCAAAATCTTTCACATCATAACATAGTCAAGTTTGACATTAAGAGATACATGCTATATTAAACTCCATCCTGCTAACTTGACTTTTCAGACTAACTGAATTCTTTTCAAGTTCAAAATTCTCGCTAATTTCTCTCCCCCTTTCTTCTCTCCTTCTTTCTTTGGTCAGATAAGAACTCTCCCTCTCTCTCATTATCCTGCATTTCTTCACTCTTCTTCACTTTTTGTTTGTTTATATTGTAACTTCATTTTTCTCAACTGCAACTTAATACCTTTCGAACGCCGCTGCACATGCCTGTTTCTCTGGTAGACCTAAGTGTTTTAATTACACTTTCAGCTTTACTTTTGTCCTTGGTTAAACCCAATTCTGCATTGTTTACTAATTCTAAAGGTAACGTCTTTCTTTCCCTTTCCTTCTAAACTTTCCTGAGAAATTAGGTAGTCATCTTCAGACCCCAGAACGTCTTTATCAATCTTCAGAGTCATTTCTCTCATTTTTAATTTAACCAACCACTTTTAAACAAAATTAAACAAATTGTCTAATCTACGTTATATATTTTTTTTAAGAAAAGAAGACACTATCCTGCAAGTGTTTAAACCAACTGGGCTTTTCTTTTCCTACCGCAAATCTATTCATATCTGTCCAAATCTTAGACTGGATCTGACTGACCGGTTCAAATCAAGGACTTGAGCTTCCAGGCTGGTTCATCACGTTGTTAAACGTTCTGCTAATTTAAACCAGACTCACAAAAGCGCACCTCACCTCGTAATTCTTTAAAATATGATTGGAAAATAACTACCATGTCCTACTATACAAAAAGAGAAGTTTAACAATTTATTTTTCAAATCCAATGAAAAAGAAAATCGAAACTATCTATCCCTGTAAACCTCACTAGTCTGATCAACTTGTCTCGGTCCCACTCCACAGGAATATACTGAACCGATAAAAAAAATCTCTGATTAAGTTGAATCAAGCATATCATTTCCAATACCATTCTCCTTTCGATTTTCCTGTACATTTTGGTCTTCTTCTCTTCGGTCTAATGCTTCACAGATTTCATATGAAAAGATACTTTTCAGAGACCGATTCTGCAGGCACAATATGTTGGTGTTCTTTGCTGCTCACGCTAACTGTTCAAAATGTCCGATTTTATATAACTGAATGCATCAGATCTTCTTAATCGAATGTTTTCACCAAAATATTAAAATTCAAATTTGATTGGATTTTGATATCTTTGAGCATCATTTAAACGGATTGGCCAAATTGAAATTTGTGATGTCCCATGGCAACTCAGAACAAGCTATTTGTTTCACAGCCAAATGTTACGTCTTAAAACTTGTCAGCTTGTTAGTGTACAAGATGATTAGGGTTGACAGTGAGAACCTTTTTCCGCGTATGGAATCAGCTATTACGAGGGGACACAGCTTTAAATTAAGGGGAGGTTGGTATAGGACAGATGTTAGGCGAAGATTCTTTACTCAGCGGGTTGTGAGTTCATGGAATGCCCTGCCAGTATCCTTGGTGGGCTCTCCCTCTTTATGGTCATTCAAGCGGGCATTGGATAAGCATATGGAGGTTATTGGGCTAGTTTAGGTTAGGTAGGCTTCGGTCAGCGCAGCATCGAGGGCCGAAGGGCCTGTACTGCGCTGTATTTTTCTATGTTCTATTTTCTTGCACATTCTGTGCTTGCCAGCTTAACATTCTCTCTTAAAGGGACACGACATACTTTAAACTTCATAACAACCTTGAGCAAAGAAACAAAATCAATGAAATCCATCTATGTCTCTCACGATACCTTACACCAAAAGTAACACTGTTATCGTCATCATTCTGTAACAGGAATCGAAATGGAGAAAACGAATTGGAAGAGGAAAAAACATAAGTGCTGGAATGAAAGTTCAAATTTTAAAAAAGAAACAGCCAAACAAGTCAATGGTGCATTGCCTACACTGCACTGAGTTAGCTACATATGATTCAGCTTCACACATTGCCACTTGTGATTGGTCGTATTAAAGTTGGTGGCTTGGTGGCTTAGTGGTTAGCAATGCTTCCTGACAACACCAGGGTCTCAGGTCCGCTCCCAGCCATGTCTTACTACCAACGTGGAGTTTGTACATCCCCTGCGTGGGTGCTCTGGCTTCCTCCCACAATGATGTGCTACTCACGTGAATTTGCCACTCTAAATTGCCTGTTGTGTCAATGGGTCTTGGTGCGCTACTCTTCAGAGGGTCAGTGTAGATTGGTTGGGTCGAAGTGCCTGTTTCCACATTGTAAGGAATATATCGAAAACTAGGCAGCATAAGATTGGGTTGCCTGGGAAGTGTAAACCTTTTAGACTGAAGGATCTATTTCACTGGAGTATGACTGCATTGTTGCACATCTGCTGAAAATACGTAAAACTGACAATATTGATTTTCCACAATACAACTTAACAATCTAATGTCAAATCTGGCATTTAAAAATACGCACTCAGTAATCCCAGCATAATTCGAACGGTCTGTTTTGCAATTGATTCATTTTTTTGGAATGTTGTGTGTGACCTTGTTCTCTGTCCAATTGAAAGTATGTTGTCAAACTTGAAACGTTTCAGTAAAATTTAAAATGATGTTATGAGCATTTGAGGGATTGAGTTTCAGGTAAATTTTGAATAGGCTGGGTGTGTTTTCCTTGGAGTGTAAGAGACTGTGGGGTGACAAAGTGAAAGACTAGAACTAGAGTGCATAGGTTTAGAGCGAGAGTCCGAAGTCTTAAAACTGACACATGAGCAAATGTTTCCACGTAGAGGGAATTGTAAGCTTGAAATGTACTGCAGGACGACGTTTTGGAGGCTGATATAATTACAATATTTAAACGGCATAAGGGTGCACATATGAATCGGAAGGGTTTTGAGGGACTTGGGCCAAATTCTGGCAAAGGGAGCTAGGCTAACTTAGATATCTGGTCGACATGGATGAGTAGTATCGAATGGTCTGTTTCCATGTTGTACCATCTCTAAGGAAAAATGAGTTTCATCATTATAATACTTAACAAATTATTAAAACAAAGTTAGACTCTCTAATCCGGAAACTAATTCTGACCAACGGAAAACAAAGCTAAATCAAGAACGCAAAGCGAAACATCCTTCTCCAAATTTTATCAGGAGTGTGTTGCATTACAAACAAAACTAAATGAAAATGCAATGTCGTGAATATGAGGACAGATAGAAAGAGATAAAGAATAATAAAACAAAACAACATCATTCTGTAATCACGTACAATCAAAATGATCATAAAAGCCCTGCCACAAACAAACAATAACTGAAATAAATTTCCTTCTATCAAAGGAATGCATTGTATTCACTGTTTTCAAACATGGATTGCTGTATCTTGGAAGGAACATGGCAAATTTCGTTCAAAAATAGGAAACAGTTTAATTGTGTTTGTAAGGTTATCTCTTAATTTCCGAGAAAGGCCTTTTAAATTCTGCACTTTGATATTAGACAGAGGTTGAAGTCTTTGTTCGAATGATCTGCTCAGTCGGCCGTCGGGAAGGTTAAAATATTTTAAAGTTCATCTACCTTGTTGCTATTTCCCCATAACCTTTCAATTCCCCCATAAAATCATGTTATCTCAGTCTTGAATACACTTCAGAACCCAACATCCACAGATGTGTGTGGTAAATTAATTCAGAAATTCGAGACCCTCCAAGTGTTACGACAAGGGGTAATCCCCTCTTCTAATTTAAACCAGTCACAGAGAAGACATGCGGACAGTGCTGTAACCTGTTTAAATTCAACAGGCAAAGAACTATCCCAGAGGTCACTATTTAGTTAATAATTAACAACTTTCTTTTTTAAGACCAACAGACAATATGCAAACCAACAACTATATTGAACTGCTTTCTGCTAAACCTATCTTTCTCCTCCCACTCTACAATACTCGTCTGAGAAAAAAAGAGATTAAGACTGACAAAAGAAAATTACATTTCAAAACCAGTCAGCTTTGCCGATTCTCGTTTGTAAATTTTCTGCTGTAGATTCTCTCAGGCCAGCCTCGATATTCTGCTGTGCGAAATCCCCCACAGGCGGGTAGCTTGATGAGAGCTCTTCAGCTCACACTCTAGATTTGTTGGTCTTTCGTAGTTCTGCCGCAAACTGTTCAGTAGGTCCGATCTTATACCTAAAACATCAAATTGTTTTAATATTATCAAAATACTAAATACGAATTTGATTGGATTTTAGTATGTTGGCGTATAATTTAAACTGATTGGCCGAATTTGAGTGTGTGTTTGTTTTATGGCAACCCAACTGCTGCTCTTTGTTGTGATCAAGTGTTACATTGTTACTTTGCTCAGGACAAGCTGCACTTTGGGTCAGTCCTTGCTAGCTTTTCAACACTCGTCAAGGTACAGTACATTTCTAGCCTTTCATAACATAAGGGAGGGAAGTCCTCCACCAAGTTTTCTTAAACTGACATTCTTTATTCTGAAGTAAGAGATTCTAATGCTACACTCTCTAACAAGGTGTACAACCTGTCCATATCACATACCCCCTCCATTCCTTAAAGACTCATGAATATTAAAATACACAGAATTTCATTCATTGAATCTTTGATGAATACAGGCAACATGCACACCTCCTCATGGACAACGTTTCTCATAACTGGTGTCTACCCACTGAACCATCTATGGGTAAACCTTATGGCCAAGGGCTGATTTCCAATCGTACTGGAGAAGAACTGATAGTAATTGCAAACAAGGCTGCCACCTGAAGAATGTCAGCGTGGGGGATCACAATGAGAGGCAATCATAATGTAATTAATATTCAATATTAAGTTGGCAAAGCAGAAATATCTTACAACGTTTATGAAATAAGATTGATAAAGTGCAGAATTTCCGTGTTTAAAGATGAAGTGGGGAAAGGTGTTTGGAAAAGTGTTTTGGTGGATAAAAGAGTTAAGAAATAACAGGAAAAGTTGAAAAGAGAATACAGCATTCAAAGTAGCTATATAGTATGAGAAATGGAAAGACAGGATATTCCAGGCTTAAGTATCCTGATGTACTTTTATGCTTAGAAGTGACACATTCAAACCAGGTAGTGAAGGTTTAATTGCTAGTTGTTGACTGAACAAGAACAATGGAAGGAAATTAAGTGAATAAAACACTGAGGATTGATACAAAAAGTCAATTCCGTCTTGGTGGCAACTTCCATGACCGCAGATGGCTTGGGAAGAAACAATTGAGGAAAAACAGAGAGAGACACCTGGATCAGTTTATGCCCGAACTCAATCTTGGGAGAGTCATCAGAGAGAGCAGTGCAGTATGTCAGAATAGTATTGATGTCGGTAACTTTTCCAAGCCAGGGAGAACTTTGCGTCTCAGATTCAGGTTCAGGAGGCTGAGACAGAACTGTAAATTGCCAGCCTTGACGCAACAGACTCCAATGCAAGAATGGAAGTGAGGCTCCCTTGTTGAATATGTCTGACGTCATGTAAGAAAGCAGACGAAAGCTGATTCTCTAAGAATTTGCATGTTGGGTGGAACGACAGTGCTAAATTGTCCATTGTGTTCACAGATGTGCAGGCTGTGTAGATCACATTACACGGACACAATAGAAATGCTGGATCTAATTTGAAAGCGCTTCGAATAAAGAGTGTGGAAAAAATGGGCTAAATCGCCTTTTCCACAGAGCAGATATTCCTTACTTCGAACATTTACTCATCGGTTTGGTTGTAAGTGAAATAGCCTAACTAAAAAAATGGCTTTGAATGATAACTCACGTCTTCTTTTACTCATTTTGATCAAATTTCCTTTTATCCATTAGGCACTTTAAGCCTAACAATATACCCGTTTGACTCAGGAAATCATGGAGGAAATAAGGAAGGAAAAGAGGCAAATGATGCACACTGAAAGCATGCGAGAAATACCAATGAGCCAGAGTATTTGAAGTGTGGAGAGCCACAGTGAGAAAAGTAAAGTGGGCTAACATGAAGCATAAGGAAAGAGTCCCAGGTGCACTACATCAAAGAGAAATGGCAAGTCTTCAATATGTTAACAATGAAAGATTAATGAAGGATAAAGTGGGGTCTATAAGGTACACATATGTTTAGCTACTCCCTGAATAATTTATAACCGAGATAATAAATGATAAATTTGATGTGGACTTTGCAAAGTTAGAAAAATGATAGCGACATAATGGGATTTATTCACCAAGACAGGCAGGCAGACTACTATTTGAAATGTCACAAAATTATTTGTCAAGATTTGAGTCAAGCTGGAAAATCACTGCATGTCGGGCAGCATACCAGAGCAGGTAAATCGGCGTTCTGGGCAAAAGCTAATCATCAAGCCTCTTGCCCACCTTCCAACGACCCCTTCGCCCACCTCCAACCCACCCCATCCACCTGGACACTCCGTCCTCATTACCTGACCTCGACATCTTTATTTCCAACTGTCACCGAGACATTAACAACCTCAGTCTATTCTACATCTTCCCCCACTCCAACCTCTAGCCCTCACAACGTGCAGCCCTCCACTCCCTCTGCTCCATCCCTTAACTCACCATTAAACCAGTGCACAAAGAGGGGAGGAGGTGGGTGCGTGCATTTTAAATTTGACGCACTGATCTCTGCACAACTTGAAGCCACCTTCCCCTACCACCCGCTTGACGATAACCCCATCACTAAATCATCACCTCCCATCCTATGCACAACCTCAGCACCTCAGTGGAACTCCCAACAGCTTCCAACCTCATAATTCGGGGATACCGCACAGCCTGATTCTATGTCCTACCCAAGATCCACAAGCCTGACTACCCCAGCTGACCCATCATCTCAGCCTGCTCCTTCCCCACCGAATTCATCCTAACTTACTACGATATTGTCTCATTCCCCCAGTCAAAGAACTCCAAGCATACCTTCCGAACACCATCATTGCCCTCCACCTCCTCCAAGACTTCCGTGTCCCAGGTTCCCAAGATGTCATCTTCACCAGAGACATCGAGTTCCTCTCCATAGGCACCAATAAGCACTACCCCTGGCCCCAGCAATGTCTTCTTATTTGTCGGCTGCATATAATTTATTTTTCTGATGAAGGGATTTTGACCGAAACATCGATGTTCCAGCTCCTCGGATGCTGCCTAACCTGTTGTGCTTTTACAGCACGAGTCTGAACTTGACTCTAATCTCCAGCATCTGCAGTACTCACTTTCGCCATATACGCATTTAATTGAGTACAGTTTGAGAGAAAGCACTGATCAGAGAGGCCTGTGTTCATTAGTCTCTGAGTAAATAACAGTATGGGTGCAGCACATGTTAAAGAAGGCAAGCTTTAGTTTGGCTTTTGATCGGGCGAAGGCTCTGAGTGCCAGAAAAAAAAATGCCTTGCATCCATTTTCCAACATATTAATGTTCCATATATGGAATATTCTGAGCTGTATTAGAAAACTAAAATATAAAGGAGGTTTTTGCTCGACAGTGAAAGTAGCGAATGTTTATCGAAATGCTTCCTGGGATGACACGCTTGACATATATGGAGGGATCGCATTGTTTAAGAAAGTATTCCCTGGAGTTTAGAAGATTGAACGGGAGAAATAATAGAAAACAGCTTAATTTCAAAATGACTAGACAGGCTAGATGCAGGAACGATGTTAACTATGGTGGAAGAGTCGAAAATAAACTTGAGCGTTTAATTATAAGCCAAAGGAAGAACAAACAAAAGACCAAAAAAAAAATGGAAACAGGCCCTTCGCCACTTCAAACCTGCGCCGATCCAGACACTGCATCTACACTTGCCGCCTATTATCATAAGATCTATATTACTTTGCTCCCTGCCCATTCTTGTATCTATCTTGATACATGTAATAGAAAATTATCCACTTACTTTGAAATTTAAACAGACTACTTTTCTTAAATTCAGTGCTCTACTGAGGTTTGTAAATGATGCTTTGATAAAGGTTTGCAGTTAGCTTCCCTCTGTTTGACTTCTGTAAACAGTCAACTTGACATTGCGATAGTCAAACTCCGCGAAAGCTGAAGGACTGTTATGTCTGGAACCGGGGATGAGAGGATAACAACTTGAGCTTCCCCCAGTCTTTGCCCTTGAGAGTGTGATAATGAACACTAAAAGGCAGGCGTCTGCAAATGTTTCAGTACTGTTTGCATTGAGGCATCTGACATAGTGTACTGAGTCAACATCTTGCAGAATTTTTATTAAAGATCCTTTCTTTGCTCTGGCTAATAATTGAGTTAAGTCGATTTAATTTCCACGACAATGCGTTATAAATTATGGTATGCTTTCCACTTCTACCACTTCTGTTGGCAATGCGGTCAGCCTCCTCCCTCACCTTTTGTGTGAAGAACGTTCTATGAAAGAAATGCGTTCTTTAAAATCACACTTAGAACTCGTGAAACCCAGTAATTGAATTACACACGCTGAGAAAGAAGTCTTCTTGCTTTCCACCCTGTCTACACATGTCACGATTTTGCTGACCTTAATTACGTCCACCCGAAAACTCTCTTCTTATTGAAAATATTCTTAATCTGTTCAACCTCCCTTTATAGCTAGCACCATCTAATCCAGGCAACACTCTGATGAACCTACTCTGCAAACTCTCCAAAACATTCTCATCCTTTTATTGATGTGGTGACCAGAACTCTATGCTGCATTCCAAATGCAGGCGAAAAAAAATCCTGTACGACCGTAACATGACCCGCCAACTCTTGTACTCAATACACAGTCCAATGAAGAAAGAATGGCCGTATGCCTTCTTGATCATATTACTGAAAAGCGTTGCCATCCTCAGGGGAAAATGGACCTGAACTCCCAGATTTCGCTGTATGAAATTTTTTTCCAAGGACGTTTCCATCTCCTGTAAAGTTCGCTCTTGAACTGGATTTTCCAAAATATATTATCTCACAATTGCCAGGATTGAACTCCTTTTCCCATTTTTTTGTCCATCTCTCCAATCTATCTATATTGTGCTGTATTCGCTGACATTCCCCTTCACTATCTGCAACTCCAAAAATCTTAGTGTCATCTGCAATCTTGCTACTCAGGCACGATAACTTCCTCCAAACCATGTATATACATCACAAACAACATTGTTCCAAACACTGATCCCTGTGATCGCAAGTCCCTTCCAATACTACACTTTGTCTCCTGTTGTCCAGCCAGTTCTCCATCCATCTAGCTTGAACACGACGGATCACATGCGATTTCACGTTCCCCCTCAGCCGACAATGTGGAACTTTATTAAGTGCCTTACTAAAGTCCAAATTTCTGGCCCCTGCAGCCCTTCCTCTTTCTATATAATTTTCCACCTCAACAAATAATTTTATTAGGTTTGTAAGACTTGACCTTCCCCGCAAACATCTATGCTGCCCATTACTGAATAGCACATTTTTTCCAAATTCAATAGTTTTGTCCCTCACTTTCGCTAAAATTGCCGTCAGGCTCTGAATACCTCGAGCATCACTGCTTCTCTCTTAAACAAGGGGACAATATCAGCAATTTTCCAGCCATCTGGTCCGCATCCGTGTTCAAGGATGCTGCAAGGATATATGTTAAAGCACAGTTATTTCCTCTCTCTCTTCCCTCACTGACCTGTGGTAGATCCCATCCAGACCTGGGAATTGTATACTATACACCCATACCTCCTCCCTCCTTATGCCTACATGACCTAGAGCACTCACAGATCGATCCCTGACCTCAAATTCCGTAATGTGCCTCTTCTCAGTGAATACTGATACAAAGTTCTCGTTAAGGATCTCACCCATTTTCTCTGACTCCATGCATATGTTTCCTCGTTTGGCCTTGAGTGGGTTAACCTTTTCTCTATTTACTCTCTTGCTCCTTTAGATGAAAAAAATGCTTTCGAATTATCTTTAACCGTGTTTCATGAACATATCTCATGACTCTTTCTTGCCCTCTTAATTCCTCATTTCGCAATGGCCCTACATTCCCAATGTTCTTCCAAAGCTTTGTTTGTCTTCTGTCGCCTCGACGTTATGTACAAATTCGTTTCCTCTTAGTTAGAGTCACAATTTATCCTGTCATCCAAGGTTCCTCAACCTTGCCATTTCGATCGCTTATTTCACAGGCACATACTTCTTCGACACTCTAAGCAAGCTCTTTTATCAAGCCTTCCACGTGTATGAAAAAGCAACGTTTTTACCAAATCACTCGATAAGTAATAGAAAAAAGAAATAGTAAGTCGTTACCTGATCAGCTCAAGAGTTTTTTTTTCACGAGAGGAGGAGGGCGGGTGGGAGACACGATAGATGACGTACCTTGGGTTCAGCCGCTACCTAACAACACAATTTCACTTAGCTATCCAAGAGACCTCTGGTCCTCGCTCTCAACTCTAGACAAATGTAGGTTCTGAGGCCCGCGAAAAACATTTAAAACAGCTTAATTCACCTTCTCATGAGCGCTCTCATCCTCGCTCTCACCTCTCGATAAATGGAGGCCCCGAAGTCACAGGTCTGTTTGTTAAATGGTTTCACTCAACTTCCAACCAGCCCTCTGGTCCCGGCAATCACCGCTCGACAAATGCAGTCTTCAATGCCCGAAGTAAGATTTTAACCATGTTTCACAAGCTTACCGAGCAGACCTCTGGCCCTCCTTCTCTCCCCTTGACAAATGTAGGCTCCAAGGCCCGAGGAAAGCTTTTAAACGGTTTCAGTCACCTTCCCAGCAGCCCTCTGGTCCTCCGTCTCACCTCCCAACAAATGGGGGAACCGACGCTCGAGGTCAGTTTTTTAAACGGTTTCACTCACCTTCCCAGCAGCCCTCTGGTCTTTACTGTCACCTCTAGAAGAATGGAGTCTCCAATGCCCCCGGTCAGTTTTTAAACAGTTTCATTCACGTTCCTAACATTCCTCCAGTCCTCACTTTCACCTCTTGACAAATGCCGTGTCAGACGTCCGAGGTAAGCTTTTAATTTAGTATCACTCACCTTCCCAGCAGCCCTCTAATTGTTGCTCTCACCTCTCGACAAAATCATTCAAACAATTAATTTTGGAATGAGGAGAAGTTTGATCACGCACAGAATGGGGAACTGAAGGAATTTACGATCACAAGTGTTTGAGACCAAATTTGCAATAAGGCAATCAAATTCTATCTGTGGGCAAAAGTTCTCGTTGATATCAGGAATGTGGCATTATGGCACTGAGGTCAATGATCTATCAGGAGTATAATGAAAGGCGGAGTAGGTCAGATCAGTTGAGGGGCCAACTCCTCCTCCTATCTTCTAAGTTTGTTTCTTTCACCAATGCACTGCCTCCATGAATGACAGGAGCACGTTAAAAGGAAGAACAACATTGGCAACATAGTGTCTTTACTGGAGTCACAATGAGGAAGTGCTGGTTTTGAACTGGGGTGAATGGAGTTAAAAATTACACATACCAGGTTACTGTCCAACAGCTGTAATTGAATTTTCAAGTTTTCAGAATATATGGTAAAAGACTAAAGCGTCATACGTGTGTTGCAACACATTGCACAAACCTATATTGCTGTTAGGTTTTTAATCACTTGGAACTCTGTTTTCGATTGTTAAATATGGAAAATCACACTTTTTTTCCATGATGCAGTCTCAAGATAAATTAGGGTTATTTTTAAAGTCGCCATCTCAGCTCAGACAATATATTGAAATTGTTGCATTTAGAGTCTGTCTGATTTCCAAACTTGACTCAGACCGGTTGTACTTTCAAAGTAGAAATTTATAAAATTTGACATTGACAGATAGTGCTTGTTTGAACAGAATTTCCGCTCTCCAAATGTAAACGTGCAAGTGCAATTTTACCTTATGGACTTATATATGCATGTGATTGAGTGTGAGTAAATGCGAAACATTGAGTGTGGGGAGTGTGTGCGTTTGTAAGTGAGAGAGTCTGCTCATTAGAAAAAGTTCTGACCATCCAGCTAAATGACGAAAGAGCAGCATTACTTCCAAATCAACCTGTTGGAATACAACCTGCTGTTGTCTGTTTATAACTTTTCCCCTTACATTCCGAAAGTATTATTACTTCCCACCACTGAGGCAGGGAGTGGTTGAATATGGCCTCCAACATATCTCATCCACTTCCCACATCTCCGCCCTCAAACCCCAAAACTCCAACGGCAACAAGAACAGAACCCCCTCGTCATCATTTTCCACACCACCAACCGTTGCATAAACCACATTATCAACTCTATTTTGATTTAGTCCCTACCCACCCCTTCACTGATTTGATCACACAGCATTGCCCTGTGGTTTGAAGGGCAGTGCTTGTCACTGGCCACTCGGGTGTTTTTCATATCTTCCTGGTGGTGGCAATTGAGTAAAGATTTGTGCACCTGTGTCTCTCACTGTGTAAAAAGAAAAAAAAGAGAAAAAAAAAGAGAAAAAAAAGAAAAAAAAAACAGAAAAAAAAAATAAAGAGGGGACCTGCCGGGGGCCTGGGCTGGACGAGAAAAAAAAAAGAAAAAGAAAAAAAAGAAAATAAACCACATTATCCACCGACATTTCCGCCACCTACGAACGGACCCAACACCAAGAATATATTTCCCTCCACCCTTATCCGCTTTCTGCAAAGAACCTTCTCTCCGTGACTACCTGGTCAGGTCCACCGCCCTCAACAACCTATCATACACTCCTGTCATCTTCCCAAGAACCGCAGGAATTGAAAATCCTGTGCTCACTCCACCTCCATCGCCTCCATCCAAGGCCGATAAGGAGACTTCCACATCCATCAGCACTTCACTTACATACCTCCCAATTTCATTTCTTGCATCTGTTGCACTTGATGCGATCTTCTTTACATTGGTGAGAGTGGACGCCTAATCGCACAGTGCTTTACGGAACATCTCCGCAACACCCTGTGGCAAAACATTTCAACTCCCCCTCCCAATCTGCTGAGGACATGGAGCTCCTGGGCCTCCTCCACCGCCACTCCCTCATCTCCCGACGCCTGGAAGAAGAGCGGCTCCTCTCTTTCTGAGCTCTTCAACCACAGGGCGTAAGTTTGGATTACACCAATTTCCTCATTTCCCATCCTCCCACTTTACTCCAGTTCGAAACTGCCAGCTCAGCACCATCTTCTTCACCTGTTCTACCTTCCAATATCCTTTCCACCTATTCACTCCACCCTCATCGCTGACCTATCACTTTCAACTCCACCTCCACCCACATATTATACCATTTGCTACGTTCCCCCCAGCACCACTTCCCTCCCATTTTCTCTCCACCACGGGGGCTCCCTGCTTCATTCCTGACAAAAGGCTTTTACCCGAAACGTCGATTTTCCTGCTCCTCGGATTCTGCCTGATCTGCTGCGGTTTTTCAGCACCACTCTCATCTTGATTCTGATCTCCAGCATCCGCAAACCCCACATTCGCCTTAGAAAAAAGATCAGGCAAGCCGTAGATGATGTCTTTTCGGTAAAAGTAACATCTGACATTAGAAGATGTTCTCTGGCATTTTTTTGAAACCGTTGAGGGAATTTTCTGAAACAGAGAAAACAACAGCTGTTCGAAATATCCCAAAATAATTTCCAGGATCAGAGCAGAGTAATCAGAACAGAAAGTGCTTTGGTAAACCAACAAAGATGAGACCAATACCGTGGTGAAATAAATATATGGAGGGCAAGGGAAGCGATTGCAAATGTGTTCTAAACATATGCACAGGGGGCGGCAGAGGTTAGAAAGCAGACTTCATGCTTGAGTTACTTTACGAAGGCCAAATCAAATCCACTCTGGCGCATCTGAACATGAACCAAAACTATGGCCATCTCGAGGTGGAGGAGGTTATTTTTTTCGGTCAGGGATACTGGAATAGTTCTCCACCAGACAGATGGAAGATAGAGCAGGAGGAGAGAAGGGAGATGGAGTGAAATGTTTGCTATCTCCTCAGGTGGACAACAGGATACTGTTCCCACTAATTTAATGAGACGTAAAAGAATACGTACCAAGAGCATGATCGTCCTTTGGTGTCAATATAATAATCCCAATTGTCAATCTTTTATCATTTCGTTATGTGCATAGTTCCTGTAAACCGCCTGAACATTTTTTGTGGAACAAACCTAATAAACTGGCAAAGCATTCCCGACAGGCGATTAATAGTGCTGGTAATCACAAACCCTTTCATGCAACAACATCTGACATTTGATTTCCTTTCAGTTCATAGAATACAGGAGTTCAGTTTGGATACAAGTTTCGCCTTTCCCCTGGAAGGCTGCTCGGACGATGAAGAGCATCGCTACATTGTCGGAAAGATTTAACGTGAGACCACGTGTGTTAGATTTGGAAATCTGTAGGTCCAGAATAAAGAAAATTGGAGCTCCCATTCTTCTTCGACGTGAATTTCAGCAAAATCTCTACTTGAATTCCCACCATTATTGATGGGAAATAACCTCAAAGCTGTCAATGAGGTTGAACAGTTCGGAGTGGAAATAAATTGTGCAATTCCTTTGACTTCATTTCTCTGATGCATGGTCTCTGAAACGGGGTTAAAAATTGTTTGAATCGAACAGTTGGCATTATCCCAAGTTTTAGCTGAGTTTTCTTGTCAATCACTTAAGTATGTCTTTTGCTGTCTGGATTTATTGCACTGTACAGCATGGATACACACTCTTATTTCCAACTCATGCATGCTGAAGAAATATCTGAAATTAATCTATTTCTATTTGTCAACATTTAACTCATATTCCTCCTACCACTTCCTCTTCATATACCCATCCAAACTCCTTATAAATATTGCAAGTTTGCAGCCTTCATCATTTCTTCTGGCAGTTCATTCAATACACGCAGCACCCTCTCGAGGAAACGTTGCCCCTTCGGTGCCTATTAAATCTTTCCCAACTCCCCTTAAATCTTAGCTATCTGGTATTGGACTCCCCTAACACTAGAAAAAAAGCCTTGGGCATTCATGCTGTCCATGCCTGCCATACGTTTGCAGCCATGGATCAAGTGACCCTGCTGGCTGAAAATAGATGCAACTTTAGGAGTTTCTACCAGAAGCTAAAACTCCTTTTCTCTGGCAAAGCCCACATAAATCTTTATTTTAAAGTTTTCAAATACTTTCATTTAACAGGGAGACAAGAATTGCAGGCATTTTTCTGCAAGTGGCCTAACTAATGTCCTGTACATTATTTAAACGTGACCTGCTCCACTGAATGAACTGATCAGTAAAGGCAATCATACCAAAGGACTTCATCACAATCCTATCGAACTGCGACTACAACTTCAAGGAAAACTGAAACTGCACTCCATCCTCTTTTTGTTTGGCAATATGAATCAGTACATTCACCTTATCTGGATAAGTCTTGCCCTGATTTGCCTTTTCAAAGTGTCTCGTCACACGTTTATCCAAATTAAAATCCACCTGCACTGGTAGAATCCCGTTGTATTCTGAGGTAAACTTCCTCCCTGTCCTCTACCAATCCAGTTTTGGTGTCATCTGCAAGCTTAGTAACCATACTCGTATGTTCACACCCAAATTATTTATACACGTGATGTAAAGCAGTGGGGCCGGCACTGATCCTTATGACATAGCACTGTACCGAAATTACGGTTATTCAGATTTCCTTCCAACAATTGTCCACAACTGATGTTCGGCTCATCGGTCTGTATTACTCTGGATTCATCTTAGGTTTAATAACACATTCGGACAGAACATTTTCTGATACACATTTTGCTGTGAAGAGTGACCTGGGTGTCCTTTTCCACGAGGCATAGAATGTTGGTCTGCAGGTTCAATAGGAGAAAGTGAGGACTGCAGATTCTGTAGATCAGAGTCGAGAACGTAGTACTCTGAAAGCGCAGCACGTCAGTCAGCAAACTTGGAGAAAGACAATCGACCATTCATTCCTGATGAAGGGCTTATGCTCAAAGCGTCGATTCTCCTGCTTCTCGGATGCGGCATGACCTGCCGTGCTTTTCCAGCACCACTGGAATACTGACTCTAATCTCCAGCATCTGCTGTACCCACTTCTGCCAAGATTGGGATTATGTTCATTGGAGTTTAGAACGGTGAGGTGGCTTCTTCACAAACATTTGAAATTGTAAAGCCACTGGATAATATGGAAACAGAGAATATGTTTTTAATGGTGCATAAAAAAATGGACAACATGGCACAACCTCAAAATAAGGGAACTAGATTTCGGACCGTATTGAGAAGGAACTTCGTCACCCAGAGGATTGTGAATCTGTGGAAATGCATGCACAATGATGTAGTTGAGGCTTGCTCATTGAACGTTCTTTTTTATTAAATGATAGGTTAGAATTTTAACGTCAAGGAATTAAGGGTTATGGCGAGAGGGTGGTAAGTGGTTCTGACACCCGAAAAGAGCAGCCATGATCTTGTTGAACTGCAGAATGGGCTCGAATGGACAGATGGTCCGCGCCTACTCCTATGTCTTCTGTTCTTATTTTCTTATGTTCTGAACTATTTCCTCTCCGTTCAAGCCAATAACACTCCAGCAGCCCAGTCTATGATGACGAAGTTAAAATCCCCTAAAATAACAAAGAACACATTTTACAGATAACTGAGAAGTATTTGAAGAAATTTTACAGAACTGCTGAATATTGTTCAGTGAATAACCGCAATAGTAAACAAATAAACACTCACAAAAAACGTGCAATCAATCAAGTAACGCCTCACGTTGGTGTCGCAGTTGTTAATAGCAAAACAACCAAATATTTGGAAATTATCAGTGGCTGAAGACACCTGTGTGGCCTTCATGGTCTGTGACTAAGAGATATCATGCACCCTGCAATATCATGGAATCCCTACACTGTGGAAACAGGACATTTGGGGCGAAATGTCGTCACCGACTCTCTGAAGAGTAACCCATCTAGACACATTCTCCTTTTATGTTACTTTACATTTAACTCTGACTAATGCACCTAACCTACACACCCCTTGAACAATATGGACAATTTTGCAATGCAATTTACCTAAACCGCCTACATTTGACTTCTGGGGGGAGCAACCAGAGGAAACCACGCAGACACGTTGATGATGTGCCATCTCCACACCGTTAGTTGGCCGAGGCTGGAATCGAAGCCAGGTCACTGTGAGGCAGCAGTTTGGGAAGAAGGTGGGAAAGCCAATGTTTTGTCTTTATTCATCACAAAACAATTTGAGCACAAGATCAAAGAAGTCTTGATGTTTCATTGGCAGAGAACAATAGTGAGACGATGCCTTGAGTATTATGCACATTTATAGTAACCTTGGCAGGAAAGTATGTACTTCCACTAAGGTTAACAGGACTGTTCCCTACGGTTCTCTAGAATAGCAGAGAATATTCGTCATGTGTGGATTGGGGTGATCTGCACAGGATGAAACATCTGAAATATCCATATTCATTTAAGTATTGATCACAACCTCTTTTCATCATCTCTGGCTGTGGCGATATAGGACGTGCCTTTCAGCTTGTGGACTACCGTGTCATTTCAAGACCTCTTCTGTCTATTTCTTGTACAGAACTAAACACATGCGTTGCTTCAGCCTCCAGTTCCAGTCTCCTCTTACAGCCAGAATGACCCCTAATTGTATTATACAGTTCTCAGTATTCTGGTAAGTGAATCCCTTCATTCTGGGTGAGAGAATTATGGAATGAAATGAGTTAAATGAATCGTTTCATGTAATCGCTGTCATAAATGTCAGTCTCCACGGACCGTAATTGTGCAACTGGAGTGAGCCCCTCTGGTATAACAAGGCCATCCTTCGATATGTTTGCGACACTGTCATTGAGAGCAGCACATCCAACACGAACAGAGATGAGCAACACAAGCTCCTAGATTGCTATTTGAGAACACTATATCACAGCGATGAAAAAGTGAATTGAAGTCTAACTGTAGTCAACTGCATAGATCCAGCAATGGACTGCAATCCAAGGACACTGAGTTGGAATAGTGCAACAACAGCTTGGAATGAGGAAACAACGACGTGGTACGGTGATGCAAAGACATGGAAAGTGAGAAACGTAGACTGGAACGGCACAAAAATAGCAAGGGTTTTCTTTGGGATGAGTCACTCGTCTGCACCATTTGACCGATTGAGTCTAATAAATCGCATTGAAAGAGCCCTTCAATACATTCAACTGGTTTATTATCCCATTCTCGCTATTGTTGGTCTCCTTGGTAAGTCTTTCCAATTTGTATCCACCCTGGCATTACTGTGCACCCATTGCTGCATCTGATGACTCCGTGGTTTACATTGACAAACTCTGAGCAAACATATTACCGTGCTTGACATTCAATTGTTGCCTCTGGTCAGCCTGAAGAGTCTCTGATTCCCGCTGTCAGTAATTTAAATGTCTCTATCTCAGTGCTCTTATTGAGTAAATACTGGCACATTATTGTAATTGGCATGTAATTAAATCAGTTGTCAAAGTGAACCTACACTCTCTCGTTCTGGTCATAGATATCCATGCTTTCTCTTTGGCGCCATTGCATAATCCAGGTCGTGGTCATTGATTTGAACGGAATTATAGAAGTCGTGATTTGGAGATGCAGCAGTGCATATTGTTGATAGCGGGATTGATTTTTAAAGTTGTCAGCTGGGTTTTTGTTGGGTGCACTAAATTTCATGATGCTGACAGGTCGTAGAATGATGTCAGAGCGGCACTGGTCCAAGCAAGTAGAGAGTACTCTATGAGTAAACAGTAGTGAGCAATTGCCCATTCGAAGCCTGGACGCAGTCGCTACCATCTCTGCACGAGGACAGTTTAGAAAAAGTGACTTTGTCCGTTTCCAACACTCCAATACTGGGTCGTTGTTGCTATTCAGTCTTCAGAATGCAGGATGGATAATTCACAATTACGAGCTGCAGCAGAAAACCCTAATACTGTGATAAACATTTGGTAGAACAAGAAAACAGTATCCTATTTGTTTGTCGCATTAAGTTGTATGAAAATCTGATCTCTTTGATCCGAGCAGAACCAATAACTTCACTGTTTGTGTTCCTCAGCTAACGTAATAACCATCATAATTCTCTCCTGGAAAAAGTGTGGTCTCTCACAATGCGTCACTCACTACCTGATGGCTATGGCAATGGCGGATTTACTCGTCGTCATTACTGATCTAATACTGCGACGCATTCCATTCCTCTATAAGGTAGAGCACCATTTCTTAGAAAATATTCCTGTTTGTAACATCCACGCTGTCCTCCTCCATGCCGCCACTGACTGTTCTGTCTGGTTCACAGTTACTTTCACCTTGGATCGATTCGTGAATATTTGTTGCCCAAAAGTGAAAAATGAATACTGCCGTGTGAAAACACCGTCAGTGGTTCTGGGAACTGTGACTGGAATCAGTTGTTTGAAGAACATTTCTTGGTATTTTATGTTTACAGGTCAGTATAGTCAGAGGGATGGACCCTGGTTCTGCTGGCTGCCACGACGTATCAGGTATTCTTCCTTGTGGGGCGCAATTGAGTTATTTCATTACCTACTCACCCCAGGAGTTGCTTTTATTCTCATTCTGCTTCTCAATGGTTTAACGGTCAGGCATATTATCGTGGCCAGCAGATCCCGAAGGAGGCTCCATCACCAAAGGAACAGAAAGACCACCAGAGACACAGAGATGAACAATCGAAGGAATTCAATAATTTTGTTGTTCCTTCTGTCAATCAATATTATTCTGTTATGGTTAGTATCAATGGTGTTTTCCATAAATAGACGACTGGTTTATCTGAGATATCTGTCTAAGAAGCTGCCGGTTTTTATAATGGAACTGGGCTATATGCTCCAGCTGCTCAGTTGTTGTACAAACACTGCGATATATGTCTTGACACAAACTAAGTTCAGAGAACATTTCAAGAATATTGTCAATTATCCCTTTGCTGCAATATTGAAGTACAGCAAGGGCCACGGTCCTGGGCAACACTCTGGCAATGGTACAGAAGACATGTTCCAAAGCTAGCTTCATTCCTATCCACGCATTTCCAGTACAGTTTAAAAGCTGGCATCTACTTGACAATCTGAAGTGGGAACTGCTGCCTCACAGCTCCAGAGACCCGGGTTCAATTCCCAGCTCCGGTGACTGACTGTGTGGAGTTTGCACATTCTCCCCGTGTCTGCGTGGGTTTCCTCCAGGTGCTCCGGTTTCCTCCCACAGTCCAAAAATGTGTAGGTTAGGTGAATTGGCCATGCTAAATTGCCCATAGTGTTAGGTGAAGGGATAAATGTAGGGGAATGGCTCTGGGTGGGTTGCGCTTCAGCGGGTCGGTGTGGACTTGTTGAGCCGAAGGGCCTGTTTCCACACTGTAAGTAATCTAATCTAATCTAATTGAAATGTATCAAGTTTTGAAAACGATGAAAGAATTGCACTATAAGAAATCAATCCTGCAACCACATTCATGGTGACTTCCATCCAGGCATATTTGAACTTACGATTTTTCCTCTTTATTTTGCTTTGGGTATTTTTGTTTCTGCACTCGTTTATCTGTACTCTTTCTCAAGAGTGTATCCTCATGCATGTGTGCATTTGTGTGTATAAATATAAGCATAAAAAAGATAAATCGGGAAACAGGTTTGCCTCCATATTTTCTATTCAACAGTGATCGTGACATGATGAAATATCATCAGTTTTTTTAATGTGGGACACTTTGATTTGAATCTTGATCCTGCAATTTGCATAGCACACACATAAACCCATGAAAGCATTTTTCAGTCCTGTTTACGGGGGGAATTAAAAACGAAATGAAAACTCAGGTCGGTAAAGAAGCAGTACTAGACCTTTAAGGAGGCTTTTAGGTCTCTGAAACGGCATACATTTCGCAGAGAGATTCTCGAATGAAAAGGATGCATCATCCAGAACGGTTTTCCTCAAAGAGTGATTGATCGCACTAAGGGACATAGGTTTAAGTTGAGGGGTGTTAGATATAGGATCGATGTCAGATGTACTTTACTCAGAGAGGAGTAGGAGAGTGCAATGCACTGCCTGCAACATTAGTAGACTCGCCAACTTTAATGGCATTTATATGGTCATAGGATTGGCATATTGATGAGAATCGAATTGTGCCGGTGAGATGGGATTTAGATTGGTTTCACTGCTCGGCGCCACATCGAGAGCCAAAGGCCTGCAGTGTGCTGTAATGTTCTATGTTCTACCTTCTATGACTAAACATGAAATTTAAGGATTTTATCAAAGGGAACAACGTTGTGACCAATATGATAAAATGTATTGGCATGAATAAGTTTTAAATATCAGCAATGAATAATCTTTTTAAAAATGGGAAAAAGGAGTGCAAAAGTAAATTATCAAGAAGTTTTTGCAAAGCACATGATTTCACCTTCCACGAGGGTAGAGAAAAGGTAGAAAGTACACAGAAAGTATTCATCTCTGAGTGGTGAACTTGCAGAATTAACAATGAGAATGGAGAAATTAACATGGGCATTGAACACACATTTGTAATCTATGTTTAAATGTGAAGACATTCAAAAGTAAGCAAAATTAAAGAAATTCACACACCGAGTCAAAAACAATCATCATCACAGTGAAGAATGTGTATGTACACTACTGTTGTAAAGAACAGGTAATACATGCCTGTAGGGAGGAACAGGAGAATGGTACGATAAAAAAGTATGTTCTTTTGAAAACCTGTTGCAGGCACGATGGTCGAAATGGCCTCCGCCTGCGCTACAGTGAACACAATGATTCCATTGCAAAAACTGACCGGTGTAAATGTCGACAAACTCTCGCATTTCATAACTTGCATGGTAACGTAATGAAAAGTGACAGTGAAGATCACGGAATATTATGTGTAATTTTGCCAAATTCCCTTGATTATAGACCAAACAGCCAGAGAATCCAATAGTTAGTATCTTCGAAAACGTCCAAGATATTGGGGGCAGACAGGCAGAAGAGCAACAATCAGTGGTGTGCTCCTGCAGGAACACGGACTAAACCGGGAATATTTCCACTGCCTCGGGCAAGGCTGTGAGCAGGAAATGTCTCCAATTGTAACTGCTGGAAGGACAGATCTTGGAACTGGAGCAACGTCTGATGTCACTGGAGAACAACTGCGAAGCTGGGAGAAATGCAGAAAGCAAGGCAGCGAGATGGCCACATCGCAGGTTAAGACTCCACGAGCAGAAAAGGTATTGTTGGTGGAGAAAGACGACTAAAAAGGCTATGCGACACTCCCCGGTGGACATTTTCTTGAGAAAAGATATACATCTTCAGATAGTGTTTACCAAAAGACCATAAGTCATAGGAGTGGATGTAAGGCCATTCGGCCCATCGAGTCCACTCCGCCATTCAATCATGGCTGGTGCGCATTTCAGCTCCACTTACCAGCGTTCTCCCCGTAGCCCTTAATTCCTCTAGACAACAAGAATCTATCAATCTCGGCCTTGAAGACATTTAGAGTCCCCGCTTCCACTGCACTCCATGGCAATGAATTCTACAGGCCCACCACTCTCTGGTTGAAGAAATGTCTCCGCATTTCTGTTCTGAAATGACCACCTCTAATTCTAAGGCTGTGTCCACGGGTCCTAGTCTCCTCGTCTAACGGAAACAATTTCCTAGCATCCACCTTTTCCAAGCCATGTATTATTTTGTACGTCTCTATTAAGTCTCCCCTTAATCTTCTAAACTCCAACGAATACAATCCCAGTATCCTCAGCCGTTCCTCATATGCTAAACCTGTCATTCCAGGGATCATCCGTGTGAATCTCCGCTGGACACGTTCCAGTGCCAGTATGTCCTTCCTGAGGTGTGGGGACCAAAACTGGACACAGTACTCCAAATGGGGCCTAACCAGAGCTTAATAAAGTCTTAGTAGTACATCTCTGCTTTTATATTCTAACCCTCTTGAGATAAGAGACAACATTGCATTCTCTTTCTTAATCAAGGACTCAACCTGCATGTTTACCTTTAGAGAATCCTCGACTAGCACTCCCAGATCCCTTTGTGCTTTGGCTTTATTGATTTTCTCACCATTTAGAAAGTAGTCCATGCTTTTATTCTTTTTGCCAGAGTGCAAGACCTCGCACTTGCTCACGTTAAATTCCATCAGCCATTTCCTGGACCACTTTCCCAACCTGTCCAGATCCTTCTGTAGCCTCCCCACTTCCTCAGTACTATCTGCCTGTCCACCTAACTTCGTTTCATCGGCAAACTTCGCTAGAATGCCCCCGGTTCCCTCATCCAAATCATTAATATATAATGCGAACAGCTGTGGCCCCAGCACCGAACCCTGTGGGACACCGCTCGTCACCGGCTGCCATTCTAAAAAAGAACCTTTTATCCCAACTCTCTGCCTTCTGTTCGACAGCCAATCCTTAATCCATCCCAGCAGCTCACCTCGAACACCATGGGCCCTCACCTTGCTCAGCAGCCTCCCGTGTGGCACCTTCTCAAAGGCCTTTTGAAAGTCTAGATAGACCACATCCACTGGGTTTCCCTGGTCTAACCTACTTGTCACCTCTTCAAAAAATTCCAACAGGTTTGTCAGGCATGACCTCCCTTTACTAAATCCATGTTGACTTGTTCTAATCAGACTCTGCTCTTCCAAGAATTTAGAAACCTCATCCTTAATGATGGATTCTAGAATTTTACCAACAACCGAGGTTAAGCTGATTGGCCTATAATTTTCCATCTTTTGCCTTGATCCTTTCTTGAACAAGGGGGTTACGACAGCCATCTTCCAATCATCCGGGACCTTTCCTGACTCCAGTGAATCTTGAAAGATCTCAACCAATGCCTCTGCTATTTCCTCAGCAACCTCTCTCAGAACTCTAGGGTGTATCCCATCGGGGGCAGGAGATTTATCAATTTTAAGACTTTTTAACTTTTCTAGCACTATCTCTTTCGTAATGGCAACCATACTCAACTCAGCCCTGTGACACCCTTTAATTTTTGGGATATTACTCATGTCTACCACTGTGAAAACTGACGCAAAGTACTTGTTAAGTTCTCCTGCTATTTCCTTATCTCCCATGACTCGGCTCCCTGCATCAGTTTGAAGTGGCCCAATGTCTACTTTTGCCTGTCGTTTGTTTCTTATGTACTGAAAGAAACTTTTACTATTATTTCTAATATTACTGGCTAGCCTACCTTCATATTTGATCCTCTCATTTCTTATTACACTCTTTGTTATCCTCTGTTTGCTTTTGTATCCTTCCCAATCTTCTGATTTCCCACTGTTCTTAGCCACTTTATAGGATCTCTCTTTTTCTTTAATACATTTCCTGACTTCCTTTGTCAGCCAAGGTTGTCTAATCCCTCCCTGGTTAATCTTTCTTTTCTTGGGAATGAACCTCTGTACAGTGTCCTCAAACCTACAAACTCCTGCCATTTTTGCTCGAGTGTCTTCCCGGTTAGCCTCTGCTTCCAGTCTATTTTAGTCAGTTCCTCTCTCATGCCTTCATAATCACCTTTATTCAACTGTAACACCATTACATCAGATTTTGCCTTCTCCCTTTCAAACTCCAGACTGAACTCGACCATATTATGGTCGCTACTTCCTAAGGGTTCCCTTACTTTAAGATCTTTTATAGAGTCTGGTTCATTGCAAAGCACTAGGTCCAGAATAGCCTGCTCTCTTGTGGGCTCCATAAACACACAGCCACTCTCTGTGGTTTTGCAAAACCACAGCAAACACAGATACACGCCCAAAGACAAGGGACCACTAAAAAAGGCACCATATACAGATTGACGCAAAACTGCCCACACATAGAGTTAAAAATCACACAGCACCAGCATATAGTCCAACAGGTAAAATTGGAAGAATTAGATATCGAAACGCACCTACTTCATCGTGTGTTTAAAATGAAGAAACAGAGCGTTAAAAGCTCGTGCATCCAAATAAGTCTGTTTGATGATGGCCTGGTGTTGTTTAATTATTAACTTTGTCCACCCCAGATCAACGCTGGCTCCTACAAATACTGACACACTTAGACAGAGAAACGTTTCCACACCAACACAGTCTCACACACACAACGAAACATACAAATGAAAATACATATACCAACACACAGGTATGCATGAAGACATGCGCAACTGAAAGCAGAAACCAACAGTGCTGGACGTGTTCTAAAACACAGAGTCTTGGCTTGACAAAAAAATCTTCAATCATATACAGACAGGAAGAAACACAAACACATACTCGAGCACATGCACATACAAAGAACGAAATGGCGTTGTACTTGCACGGATATCAAAGTGCAAGAATACGATTTATCAATTAGCTAAATGGGCTGCCTGTAACAATGTAGGAAGGGATAAACGTCCTTGAGCTCCATGAAACACTCAGTGGCGGATAACAATTCGAATGGGTGTTATATTATAGCAGATATAAAACGACAGCTCTCTGTCATAAAACGCATACTCCCCACAGTGAAGGAATTAAATAGGAATGATTCTGACAAAAAAACAAAATCGCAACATTGCATTGATTACACTACATTTATTTACAGGTTGACCGAATCCAGTTAGCAGTAGACATAGTTAAAAACAGCTATGAGTTCTGAAGAAAGATCACTGGGCTCGAAATCCCTCCTGTGCTCTTTCTTCACAGATGCTGTCAGACAGGGTGAGTCTCTTCAGCAATTACTGTTCTTCACAATTAAAGGGTTGACGTGTTTGTCAACCAGTAGAACGAGAAGCCCCTTTGGGGGAGGCAGCAGTGAAATCACTTGGAAGAATGCGCTGTTAGTTTGCCATTGATCAGGCTTCAGTACGTGTATTTCCTTATTAGATGAATAATGGATGTGACAGGAACTTTCACCACGCCACTAAGTTGTTCTCTGAATTTAGACTGCGTCACCACATAAATAAACGTATTTGTACAGCAACTTAAATTTTGCAGCAAGCTTCCAACTTGTTGAAAATTAATTTCAGACACTGTATAATACCCAGGATCTTTTTGTGTCACGGTATAGTATATGACTTCAATTACATACACTGACCAAAGAAGGATAAAAACACCTGATAGACTAAAAAGTAAAATCACAGACTTCCTTCTGCTTTCCATCTCTCGGTCACTGTGATTCCCTCCTTTTCCCTGACCTCTCAGTCTTTTACGGACCCTATTGGCCTGTAAAATGTGCCGAACTGTCAAATTGTTAATGAATAGAATTAAAGTGAATGGCAGCAAAGGAGTTAAAACCTTATCACACCAATCAAAAACCATCCATCCAGAATCAGAGTAATAACTGGGTTTTGCAGAACAGAACCAGGATATATTGCTGACTATAAGCCAAGGTTCATATTCAAAATAAAAAGGTATATTTTTGAAACAGAATAAAATGCAGATTATTGATATCACTATGGCAGCCGTTTTCCTGGTGCAGTATTTTATTTTCATCTGTTGGCAACAAATGGCAACAAATCGATCAAAGGAGAATGCAATAGTGAGCCAGACAGAGCAGTCTGTCGTTGCAGATACCAGGACAGAAATAAAACTACACACAGGGGTGATGCCCAGGAAAGTCCATTGGAAATAATAATTACTGATTTGTCTCAATATGACTTCTGTAATAATGACCAGTAGATCCGCCGTTGCCGTTGCCACGAGATAATCAGAGGTGCAAGTCGAAAGGCCACAATTCCCGCGAGAAATGATCACAATTCCTACCAAGTTCACTGTAAAGGAGAGAAGGGGAAAATGACAGAAAATAACTAGCATAGTTTTGTTCTCTTCTCTTGTTGGCTGTAAGTCAAGATGCTTTCAGTGAGATTAATGTTTGCATCGTTTGGAGGGAGGACAGAGTCAAAGCGGTGGAGATTTATTTTTCACAGATCTCTTAACTCCAGATCCAACAGATCTACAATGCATTCAGTTCTCAGTTTGGCAGAGTCTGTACATATCGTTCAACATCGAAAAGTCAAAAAGGGAATGGGGGTTAAAGGGTTTTACATAACTTGGTCAAAGTTATGAAGTGCAAGCAGTAATCACCGACATTAAAATCATGGTGAATTCCTTTGAAGAAAACAAGAGCAGAGTTTAATCAACATGGCTAACGAATTTTCAAAACTATGTGGGTTGATTTCAATTGCCAGCACAGCAAATATCTGCAGAACAAAAATAGATTCAGACAGTCATTTAGATGTAGCCCATCGGAAAAGACCATTTGGTAAAATCTGCCTGTGGTCAACAACACCCTCTTCAATATTCTAAACCGATTTACCAGCATCGCAAGAACACTTCAAGAAAAAAACAATCAAAGAGTTATTACGGTTACTGTCTTTATCACACTTACAGGCAGTAAATTCTGGTTTCTCACCACCCTCGTGGAAAAAAAAATATTTTCCTCACATCCTTTCTAAATATTTTGCCTTTTACTTTGAATCGATGGACACTGGTCATTGGTCTCGCCCACACAACAGAAAATTGCTTCTTCTGTACTATGTATGCCCTTCATAAAGTTGTACATCTTACTAATGTCAAGGTGAGAGTGGTACTGAAGAAGCACAGCTGGTCAGGCAACATCAGATGAGCAGGAAAAATCGACATCTTGGGAAAAAGCTCTTCATAAGGAATGAGGGATGTCTCATTCCTGATGAAGGACTTTTGCCCGAAATGCGATTTTTTCTGCTCCTCGGATACTAGCTGATGTGCTGTGCTTCTCAAGCACCATTCTCATCTTGACTCTGATTTCCAGCATCTGCTCTATCCACTTCCATCTTCCTGATGTGTCGTCCCAATCTCCTCTACTCTAATGAAAACAAGCCCAGTCAGTGCACTGTCGCTCCGTAACTAAAACTCTCCCACCGAGTCAGAAAATATTTCATGAAAAGTGCAATTTTGTTGGAAAGAGAGAAACGTATTTGTCATCAACACGCAATAAAAAGTGTCACATTTACGATAGTTCAGCCTGCTTTTTCTGCTGAAGAGACTGTCATGTGTTTAATGTCAAAAAGTGTGGCTCAGAAAAAAGCACAGCAGGTCAGGTAGCGTCTGAAAACCAGGAGAGCCGAAGTTTCGGGCAGACGTCCGTCATCGGAATGAGATGACTTTAACCTGACGGTTACCAAACCTCAGACGAAGGGCAAAGGTCAAAAAGGAAAAACGTCCACGGTAGCCTCAACCTGCAGAATTAAAGCGGTAGTGTCGCCATCAATTTGCACTTCAACACAGCCAAACCTGCCAAGTGAACAAACTGATTCACATTAACTAGATTAGATTACTTACAGTGTGGAAACAGGCCCTTCGGCCCAACAAGCCCACACTGACGTGCAACCCATCCAGACCCATTCGCCTACATTTATCCCTGCACCTAACACTACGAGCAATTTAGCATTGCCAATCACCTGATCTGCACATTTTTTTGGACTGTGGGAGGAAACCAGAGCACCCGGAAGAAACCCACGCAGACAAGGGGAACAATGTGCAAACTCTACACAGTCAGTCGCCTGAGGCAGGAATTGAAGCCGGGTCTCTGGCGCTGTGAGGCAACAGTGCTAACCACTGTGCCATCGTGCCGCCCTAATATCTAGTTAAGATTTGTTTTTCTATTCAACACGAGTGAGAGCAATCTCGAGAAATTAAATAACATTTGAATCCAACAATGATTTTTCGCTCTACTGCACGGGAAAGAAAATCAGGGAGTAAAGCAAAATAGAAAAAAAAAATAATTGACAAGAAAATGAGTATTGCTGAAGAAATTTTTTTAAAAAAATGTATTTCTCTTGTTCTCATCATTCCAAATACAAGAGTAATCAATACAGGGGAAAACCAACAGTATGAAACGAACGTTGTCAGAGCCATAAGGTCATCCAGATGTTCAGCACAGAATCAAACACTTCAGTCCAACCCGTCCGTGCCGACCAGAAGACTTAACCCAATCCACTTCCACCTGGCAGCTCCCTGCCCATATCCCTCCAACCCCTTCCTATTCATATACCCATACAGATGACAGAGTGACACGGTGATTCAGTGATTACCACTGCTGTGCGTCACAGCGCCAGGCACCCGGGTTTGATTCCCACCTTGGGCTTCTGTTTATGTGGAGCTTGCACATTCTCCTCGTGTCTACATGGGTTTCCTCCCACAAAACAAAAATGTGCAGGACAGGTAAATGGGCTGTGCTAAACCTTTCATCTACAAGGCTGCATTTTTCAATGCTTACAGTCACTTACCAGGAACACCAATGACAGCGAGAATCACGTAATATATTTTCAACACCTGCTGAATTGGGAGATGCATTTTCAAAATTAATTCATTAGCCTTTTCCTCTTGTCCTCAATCTTTCTCTATCACAGCCCAAAGCGATACTTTACTGAAGAGATTCATTTGTATCCTGCGAGATTTCTTTGGGGAAACGGAGATCAACTAAATTTAACTTTTTGAAAACGTAGTCAACAAGTCACCGTCGCAAATTATGACAAGAATTTAGTTCCCTGCTGTGATAAATTAACTTCAGCCCTGATGCTAAATTGTTCAATTCGAATCACAACAATTAAAGTATTGAAAAAAAAAACAGATGTTGCAGTTTCCCAGCAATGGTGCTGTCTTCGGAAAGACGTAGGAAGCCATTACGAAATTTTGAACAGGAATTCAATCTCTCGAGTCTTTTCTGCTATTCAATGAGGTTACATCCCATTCTGTTCAGAAAGAGTCAAATTCGTCTATCAAGTCTGCATCCCTTCCAGACTCATAATCCCTCACCATTCCCACTATATTGCAAGTGTAAATAAACTGAACCTGCACAACACAGACAATTTAGCTTGGCCAACTCACTTAACCTACTCAGATTTGCAATGTGAAGGGGAACCGGAATGCTTAGGGAAAACTCGCACAAACATGGAGAGATCTCGCACACTCCACACCAACAATCATGCAACGCTCGAAGCGACCCCATACCATTAGCATTGCGAGACAGTAATAGTAACCAGTGGATTCACATGCGACCCACAGAGTTGACCTTTGACCTAAAACATGTCTGCCTTTGGAACATATCACTGAAAGCCTATTTAAATAAATCAAATTCACGTTGAAAGCTAAAAGTGACGATTAACAACTGGACTCTCTCCTTTTTAAATTATTGTTCATCACGCAAATGCACGCATTTGGATATTTAAATGCTTTGGGTGACACGCTCTGTCATATGTGTTTGGATGAACTTTGAAAACATAAATAATCATTATAAAAATTTGTAGACAAGGGCGATTACTGAGTTGAGGTAAATTATGACTTCATCACATTCATACCAAACCATCTGACTGCTTTCGCAAGAGACAGAGGCGAGTGATTTTGGTTGAACGTGACGTCCACCACCCTCCAGGAGAGGGAAGAGGAAGAGTGCAGAGGAGACCGATGGTAGAGATGACTGAGAACTGCGCAGTGATGAGAGGGATAGATGTTTGAGACAGGAGGGACTTTACATTTGGTGCACAGATAAATAGATCATGATGTCGAGAGAAACGAAGTTTCAGTAAGTTCAGATGCGAAGAAATGGCAAAAAAAAGAGCGAATGATAGGAATGTGGAATTCATGGCCTGGAAAATTGCTTGAATCTGAAACCCTCAGAAGACGATATGTTTAGGTTGATGTGCGTTCACAATGTCAAGATATATTGGTTTTGGGTGAATAGCTCAAAAATTGGATTATCTTTGTTGGTAAATAAGACAGCTAAAACTGAAAAAGGTCGTGTGGTTGGGCGGGAAGAGATGGGGTCAGGTAAACGTGGAAGGGGATATTAATATGAAGGGAAAGACTGCTTACTTCCTGTTTTGGTAAAGAACGCATTAATTACATGTAATTAAACATGGAGCCACCTCCTCCTTCAGTAGTTGAACAAGTCACCACATAAACCTAACCATCGAACATGCAGATTATTAGGCTTATGTATATGTATATATATATATATTATATGTGTGTGTGTGTGTGTGTGTGTGTGTGTGTGTGTGTGTGTGTGTGTGTGTGTGTGTGTGTGTGTGTGTGTGTGTGTAAACATTATCTAATGTCTCTCAAGTGGCTATGGTTTGAGAAATACCGGTTACATCCGAGCATCAACATCTGCAAACCTCAATAAATATCCCCACAGTCCGGCCAGTTGTGTGTTTGGTGGCAGATTTAGAGGCAGAGAATCTTCGAGGCTACTGAGGGGTCAATGGTTAATGCTTTGAAACTGCACTGATATACTTTATAAAACTTTAAAAAGGCTTCAAAAGCTTAAAAGGAAACGAGGAATGATCAAGCTTTCCTGTGCTAGAATTAACATGACAATGTTCAGGGAGATCCAACAAAGTTCAAGTACTGACATTAACATCTCAATCGTTCAGAGACAGTTTGGCACGTCGAGTTTAAATTTCACCTTTAGAAAGTTCTGGCTCTCAGACACTCGCTGCGGGTGGGGACGTGGGGTTTAACAAGTTTGTGTCAAATTCAAAGACCTTGCTTATTTTAACCCCAGACGATAAACCTGTTTTAAAATGACAGGGCCACAATCTGATAGGACCCAGTAGACCAGAGGCCTGCTAAGTAAAGTGTCAAACAGAGGAATCCAGTCTTTGAGGAAATAAAGAGACACAACTGAGGTGGGGCCCCACAGAGTGCGGCCTGTGGAATGGGTCTCAGGACTGTGTTGCCTCTTGGAGGACGCTCTTGTTCAACGTTTAACTTGTCCCAAACTCTCTCCCTGTTTGGATCTTCCAATTGACTAATAATTTCACTGGGATGAAATACACGGGATCAATTAAAATACAGAGCAAGAAAACGCTTAGAGAGATGGCACAGCAAGATCCCAGGGATTTCCTCTCTCAGTAACATCCAAACATTAAGCTGAAAGTTGAATTTTCATTCCACAACCTTTTGAAACCTTTGAAAAATGAGGAGTTAGCTGATGAGAAGACTCACTGTCTCCAAAGGTAGCATGGTGGCAATTGATGCACAACAAGATCCCATATAGAACCATGTTGCATCAGCCAGATCATCCTGTTTCTCGGATGTTGCCTGACCTGCTGTGTTTTTCCAGTGCAACACTTTTCCACTCTGATAGCTAGCATATGCAGCCCTCATTTTCTCCTTCATTTCCTTTTAGCTGAGGCATTTGTGGGGCCCTTCCTTTATCTTATAACTTTTTCATTGTGCTGCCCCTGGGCTTGCATTTTGCCTTGTCTGTCTCAGCCAGATAGCACAGTGACTCTTAGTTTAACTTTGAATTCCATAAACTCATGTCCCAAGTACAGAGCATTTTAGTCCAGGGTGTGTAATGGGAATTTATACCCCACTTTACACCGACCAGCCCTGTATTTCACCTTGGTTCTGGACTCTGATTATCTCATTTTTAAAGGCTTCCCAGTTTTTGCTGTTCCTTTACCTGGAAGTATCCGCTACAAATCAATATTGAATGTTCTTGCCAAATACTATCAAAATTTGCCTCCCTCCAAGTTAGTACAACTTGCGAAACAATCTCTTGGCCAAACAAGTCACAGCACATTTATCCATCTCTTAAGTCAACAGAGATAGAATGAAAAATGCAATTACAATTAGACCCTATTTGCATGTTCCTTTGCTTCGGACCCATTGATGACTACATTCTCGTGGCTCATTCCAGTCTCTCCTCGAGGCGAGGCATTTATTCAGTGTCCAACAATTCAATGTGTGTGTTTAAATAAATAAACGCTACTCTGTTTTTTTAAAAATCGGCGATATAGGGTTTTTTGTCCAATGTTGCTGTCAGAAGTGAGCACTTTATCTGAAGAAATACTTTTATACTGATCTCCCCACTGTAAACACAACTTTCCCTCAGAAAATCAGCGATAATGTGCACTTCACTCAAAGGCACAAACCAGGTGACATCTGTCAAGTGGATAAAAATGACAGTGAAGCATTGCCTCCCCCTGCTCCTGATAATATGACAGTCTGTAGTTTGGGTCAAATGCATTTAAATCAAAGATTTTAACAGTTTCATCATTTGTAAAAAATCTAAGTTTCAATCATCAGCAAAAGCTCAACAAGAGCTGATCGTGGAATCCAGGGGTAGGTAAATTTTTTTGTTAAATAAAGGAAGACGTGTATCAAGCTGATGTGGGGTGGGAGGGGTATTTTGTGTTACAGTGATAGTGTCCCTACCATGCTCCAGAGCTGTGCATTAACATCTCAGAACAGGTTGATTTTTTAAAAAAAGTTAAATTTTGAAAACAATCTATATATAAAGCAGACGTTAAGTCAGAACACTTTTGAATTCAGTATAGCAAGGTTAACAAAGTAATGCAGTACGAGAAAACAACATGAAATTAAACTGGTGTGAGACCTAAACAGGTGTTTGAAACAGGTTTCTCGAGATAAAGCAAAATGTAATCAGAAAAGACAAATATGCACCGACAACTGACAGAAGCACAAAAACCTGCAATTGGGACGGTCTGAATAACAGAGAAATAAAGATGATATTTTGTGTCTGTCTTCAGAGAGGAACATTTTCAGTAATAAAAGACAAGCAATGTCCTAGTGAACATGAGCAGATCGATGAATTGGTCATTAGTGAACAGAAGTAGTACTGGGAAGTTAATATAATCACAGAATCTGAAGATCAACATTCGAAATCCGCAGAATATTGGTTGCAGTGATCATGACCTTTCGCTGCCACTCTGGTACATAGTTGTCTTTTCAGCCACCTTTTGCTTAATCTGTAGAAATCTTCTTCAAACTCTTTCATTTCTCTCACTGGTTTAATTTCATGCATTTTTTTAGTCCTATGTCCTGACTTCACACAAGGTGTTCTGAATCCTCAGGCCTGGGGTTTAACATCAGCATTTTTAAAGCAACCTGTTCATTCCCACTGTACGACAAGACGCCCCTCCACACTACCTAAGCTTTACACACCACTTACTTTAATTAACAATAATCGTTACTTTCCCCTGGATTGAATGATTATAGCTTGTTGAGCTTTTGCTTATGATTGGAACTTAAATTTGTTGCAAATAATGAAGCAGTTAAAATCTTTGATTTAAATGCAAGCAAACCAAACAACAGAGTGTACAGACTGTCACATTATCAGGAGCAGTGGGGAGGCAATCACTGTCAGGTTGGCCACTTGCCAGATGTCAGCTTGTTTTTGACTTTGAGTAAAATGCACATTACCACTGATCTTATGAGGGAAGGTTAGGTTTAAGTGGAGAGATCAAAATAAAAGTATTTCTTCAGATGAAGTACTTGCTTGTGAGAGTAACTATTGCATGCAAAACTTCAGTAAAGTTTATTTAATTAAACACACAAATGGAATTGTTGTTTGCTGAAAAAAAGTCTCACCTTGAGGAGAGTTTTGAACCAGCCACTAGATTATTGGCATTAAATTGGTTTGAAGCAAAGGAACAATTAAATGGGATTAAATTGTTTTTACACTTTACATTCAATCCCTGTTAACCTGGATGGACGTCCTGTGGTTCGCTGGCCAAGAGATTGTTTTGCAAGATGTCAATGTCTGAATGAAAAGAAGGAGTGGCCAACAGGGGCAGTGCCATAAATTGAGGGCTGAAGGGCAGAGTCATTAACTGGTTCAGAAAAGAGGTGGTTCAGGTTGGTGAATCTCTTTTATGCATCTCACTGTTTGTCTTCATTTGGTTCAATCGCTCTCTCTCTCTCTCCCTCTTCATCTCTTGCTCTCTCACTCACTGTCTCCTACTCTCTCATCTCAGTGCCTCTCTCCGTCTGTGTCTTTCTCTCTCACTAATTTTCCCTCTGTCGCAGTCTGTCTCTCTCTCTCTCTTCCACTGTCTGTGTCATTATTCTTTTCTTTCTCACTGTCTTGTCTCCCTCATCAACTCTCTCGCTCACTGACTTTCTCGGTTCCTTTTCTTGCTCATTCCCCTTCTCTCTCATATCTGTCTCTCGCTCTCCTCCCTCCTTCCTTGTGTCTCCGTGTGTTTACTCTTTGTTTCTGAATTCCTGTCTCTCTGACTTTTTCTCTCTCTGTCCTTCACAGTACCTTTGTATCTCACCTCACTCTCTCAAACGTTCGCTCTCAAACTCCTTCTTCTTCTATCGATCTCTCTGTGTCCATCTTTCTCAATCTTTCCCGATGTCTCTCTTATAGTCTTTCTCTCTCTCTCTCTTTCGTTCATTCTGTCTCGATCTCTCTCTCTGTCACTGTCTCTCCCTCTCTCTCCTTCTGTTTACAGTACATCTCCTTCTCTCCGTCTAACTGATTCACACTCTCATTCTGTCCGTCCCTGTTTCTCTCCCCCCACTGTATCTCTCTCTCCCACTATCTATCTCTGTCGCCCACTTTCTCTCTTTCTGTGCATCTCACTGTATCTGTTAACCCCCCCTCTATCACACTGTCTTGCTTTCTCCCTCACAGTATCTCTCTTTCACACACATGCTGTCTCTCTTTCTCTCACTGACACTTTCTGTTTCTCTTTCTTGCTCCCACCATTTCTCTCTCCCTCTCTCCCCTTGTGTATCACTCTGTTTCTTCTCTATCTCTGACTTGCTCGTTCTCTCACTCGCTATCTCTCTCGATCACTGTCCTTCATGGTCTCTCTCTCTCTCTCTCTCTCTCTCTCTATCAAGCACACACACACACTGTCACTCTGCCTTTCTGTTACTGTTACTCTCCCTTTCTCTCTCAAAGACTCTCACTCTATTCCTGTTTCCCATTTCTTCCCTATATCTGTCTCACTCTCTCTCTATCCCAGTCTCCTTTCTTTATGAATCACCCTAGCTCTCTCACTGTCTCTCCCTCTCACTCTTTCTGTCTCAGTTCCTCTGTCTCTCTGAGCCTCACTCCCTCACTCCTCTGTCTCCCACTCTTTCTCTTTCAATGTATCTCACTGTCTTCCTCTCTCCCTCACAGTATCTCTTGTTCACACGCAATTGGTAACTTTCTTTCTCACTGACTCTTTCTACTCCACTTTTTGCTCCTCGCCCCTCCATGTCTCTGTCTACATGTATCTCTCTCTTTGTGTGTCTCTCTGTTTCTACTGACTGTGACTCTCACTGTCTGTCTGTGTCCTTCACAGTATCTTTCTCTCGCACCACCTCTCTGTCACTTTTGATCTCTCACTGTCTCTCTCTCTGTCCTTCTTTCTTGTTCTTCGCCTATCTATGTCTCTCTGTCTTTCTCTCGCACTCTCAATCTCTGCATCTTGGTTGCTCACTGACTCCGTCTCTCTCTGTCTGTCTCCAGTCTGCCTCACTCTCTCTCTCTCTTTCTTGCTCTTTCCCACTCTACCTCTCACTCTGTCTTTTTCTCTCTGTCGCTGTCACTGTCACTGCCTCTCTCTCTGTCCTCCTTTCTCACTCTGTCCCATTCTGCATGTCTGATTGTCTCTCTCTGTCTCTTACTCTCTCTCTGTGTTACTCATTGCTTCTGTCTCTCCATCTCTCTCTCTCTCACACAAACTGCTTCTCTGTCTCTCACTTTCTCTGTGTCTCTTTCTCTCACTGTTTCTCTCTGCGTCTGTTTGTTTTTTCTCTCTCACTCTGTTTCTCTGTGAGCTACTCTCTCTGTCTGAAACAGGTAGTTGAAGTCATAACATTATATTTGAAAATACCATATTTCAGAAGGTAATGATTCGATTAGATTCCCTACAGTGTGGAAACAGGACCTTCGGCCCAACAAGTCCACACCGACCCTCCGAAGTGTAGCCCACCCACACCCATTCCCCTCATTTACCCTTGACTCATACAACTAACACTATGGGCAATTTAGTATAGCCAATTCACCTGACCTGCACAGCTTTGGACTGTTGGAGGTAACGAAAGCACTCGGAGGAACGTGCAAACTCCACACAGACAGTCGCCCGAGGCTGGAATCGAAACTGGATCCCCAGTGCTGAGGCAGCAGTGCTAACCACTGATCCACTGTGCCGCTCCCTGGTCCTGTTTAATCCGTTGAATTTAATTCTTAAAGCACAATATTATTTGGATGGATGGTAAATCATAGTTTGCGGTTGTACTGTGTGTCGGTTGGTGCACACCTGTGTGATCGATACCAAAAACATTCAGAGCAAAAGCCTGCAGGCCAAGGAACAGCAGTTCAGTGCTAATGTAATGGAGTCTGAACTTTGTTCATTCCGATGCCTCATGGAGGGGGTGATTATCTCGACATGATGTTCCAGTAGGCAGATGCATATGCTTGGATTTACACGTTGGAAATATCTGTGCTCACAGACAGTTCGGTGGCTAGGGGGGAGTGCATTATTCGAACCTCCGAGGTAGCAGTAGAAAACCTCAGCTTTCGCACTTTGGTGTATTCACTGGCTAAATCAACCCCCATTATCCATCCCTAACTGTCATTGTAATGAATATGGTGAACCGCGAATCACTGTCAACATCTGTGGGAACAAGCCAGAGTTAATGCTTTGACTCTGTTGACCCTTCATCCTAACTGATAGCATCAGGGAATAAGGGGTATTTATATTGAAGACTGGGTTAGGTGTGGTGTGGGGGTAAGGGGAGATCTGAGTGCATAGGTGGAGATGGAGCCCAGAGAGAGAGAGAGAGAGGTGTGCGATAACATGCGCCTTAAAGAGGGATTGGTTCTGTATTGCTTAACTTCAAGGGTTGTGTTCTAAGCAAGAAGCAGTGTACGTAGCTTTTGTTTTGTTATGGACTGAGCCAGAACGCCTCAAGATATTTTATGCAGGTAGCCAAGACGCTAATTCCATTCAATTTTCAACGCAGATGTGAAGTGGATATTCCCGGTGTAATGCAATATTCAAACTACTTGGCTTTCAGCAAAACAAAATTTATTTAAACACGACAGTTGAAACACGAACAAAGGAAAGCAGAATTTAAAATGACCTTACTATGCAGCACATTAACCGACCCGATACAGTAATCACGACTTAATAACTGTTCCAATACAGCCTTTATCGTTTTGCGGGTTCTCTAACTGTGGGGTACGAATAGAGTATCTTTTGCTTAAATCCGAATAGATTGACCCATAAAATGACATTTAGAATACAGCACGTTACACCAAACTCCAAATAAGATAAAGGTTAGGGTTGAGACTATGTCCATGATAGTTTATCGAGAGTTTGTTTGGTTCCATAACTTGGGAAAGGGGCGGGTTAACAAGAATAGAATGGAGAGCAGGTCAGGTCAGATCAGAAGCTGAATATGTGACAATAAATGCTAAGAATAGGAGAGAAAGGTCAATGGGAGAAATGGGGACTTTCCCATCAGCCCTGCGCCATCTTCCAATATGATCCTGGCTGATCCTTTATCACACAGTCACAAACCCGTTTTTTCTTTCCCAGGCCCATTGACACTTTCAGCTTCTAGAAATCTATATCTTAGTTTCTTTTAAAAAAATCACAATGACTTTGCCTCCAGAGCCTTTTCCGGTCGAGGTCTCCTGATTGCCACCATTTTCTGAGTGAAGACATTTCTCAGCATCTCAGTCGGAAATGGTGTCCCGACAGTGCCCCCTTTCTCTCGACTCCCAGGCTATGGGGAAATATTATCATTGCATCCTGAGCTCTTTCACAATTCTATACACGTCCGTGAGGCTCTTCATCTTCATACATAATCCAGAGAATGGAGGCTCACCCAACCCCAACTTTCCTCATAGGACGAACATGGCACAGCAGACATTATTCTGGAAAACTCTTACTGCTGTCTCCTCACAGCAAGTATCAATTTCCATAGGTACCTGGCTCAAGAATGTGCAGAATACTCCAGCTGTGGCCTGACCAACTGGACAAGCTTTCAAGCCGTAGTGAAATCCTCAGGCAATGAAGGACAACACACTGTTTGTGTTTCTAACATGTTGCTACCCTTCTGCACCTTTATTTTGGATTTCAGTGAGCTCTGGACAAGGACATCTAAAGAGCCATCAATTCGTACAGCACAGAAACATAGCCTTCCGTGCAACCATCCATACCCATCAGGTTTCCCAGACTAAACTAATTCCATTTCGCTCCATTTGGCCCATTTCCCTCTGAACCTCTCCTATTCATGTATCTGTCCAAAGGGCACTTACATGTTGTGACTGTTACCTGCATCTACCTCTTCCTCTGGCAGTTCAATACACACGCAAACCACCCTCTGTGTAACGATGAAGCCCCTTATACAGTCATAGCGATGTAGAGCATGTAAACAGATCCTTCAGTCCAAACTTCAGTCCACTCAGTGGGTGCATCAGTAGTCATGCTATGAGTGAGATTTACCACATCCATGCAGAGCACAATACCTGTTAAAATCTGAGGTGATGGAAGGAATGACTCTCGTCTTTGAATCGCTCCTAAAGGCTGGAGTGATAATCCATTGTGAGAAATCACCGGTGAGAAACCCCATGTTTCCGGTCAAAGGACAAACATTCCAGGTGAACCGTCGGAATGGAGGTTTGTTCAACACATGCAGGCAGTCAACAGTGCTGTTGTTCCGCGCGCCAAGAATGTTCCTAACCCCTATACTATATTGGCTCAAATTCCACCGCACAGCAAATGGTTCTCTGTTGTGGATTTAGCAAATGACTTCTTCAGTGTACTGGTGCCCCCAGACAGTCAATTCTGGTTCGCTTTCACATTAAAAGGTAAATTATATACCTTCACACGACTTTGTCAATTTTATTATGAGTCCCCCACCATATATAATGAGACTCAACGCAGGAGTCTGGAGACTCTTGCTTTTATCCCGGGATCAGCGTTTCTGCAATATCCTTACTGATTCCCGATTAAAAGACAGCACACAAATCGGCAGCAGGTTGGCTGAGATGCAATACTGTGCTATTGGAGATGCCTAACATTACAATAAATCGATATAACGTCCTTAGAAGTGCAAACCCTATCCACACAGATGACCCATATGATTGTATCGCTATAATTAATGACATTTGCAGCCCTCGACAAGATTTGCAGGATTCACCACTTCAGAATCCTGATATGGATATTTGTTTTTGGACGGGTCAGCATTCAGGAGCAAGGAGACAGGCCAGAATTGTGTTGGCTACGCTGTACTGACTACCTAAGAGACAGTCAAAGCGAGATCTCTCCCTTCTCTTCTGTAAGCACAAGCAGCGGAGCTGATTGCCTTGACTGAGGCATGTAAATTGGCTGAGGGAAAGACAATGAATAGATACACCGATAGCAGATTTCATTCGGGATTGTACATTATTTTGGAATCCTGTGGAAACACTGGGGTTCTTGACCTCTACCAGAAAGGCCATCACACCCCGTGGCCTGATTTCTGACCTCCTGGAAGCGGTCCAATTGCCTAAGTCAATCGCTGTTTGTAAATGTGAAGCCCACAAAAAACACAATGATTTTATTTCCCAAGGCAATGCAAGGGAAGACTGAGCAGCAAGAACGGCAGCTCAGCAGACCCCAAGTGAGCAGATTGACATGTGTATGACAAACATTTTTACCCCAACAGTCGACGTATATGAGTTACAGTCACAAGCCACACCACAAGAAAAGCGGAAGTGGACGAAAGCAGGATGCAGTGTGAGGGAAGGAGTTTGGTGTGGTCCCAATGGTAAACCCTGTCTACCACGATCATTATTTCCATTCTACGCCAAGCTGACTCGCGGTAAGGACTATGTGCCAAAAGGGCGAATGTACGACAGTATTTCCGCACACTGGTACTCTATGGGATTTACTGATTACTGCCAGAAATATTGCCAACGTTGTGTTATCTGCGCCATGAATAATGTGGGGAGGATAATACAGATGAATCAGGCAGCACACTTCAACCCCAAAATTCCTTTGAACATTTACAGATGGATTTTATTGAACTAACGCCCAGTGAAGAGAAAAGGTGCTGTCTGGTAACAGTTAATATGTTGTCTAAATGGGAGGAAGCGTTCCCCACATCTCAACAGGAGGCCAGTGAAGTAGCCAAAGCTTTACTAACTGGGATTATTCCGAGATGGGGCATCCCTGAAAAGCGTAGTCGTGACAATGGGACAACATTTGTCAAAAATGCCTTACAGCAGATCAGTGATTATTTGGGAATAACATGAGACGACAATGTAACTATCACTCAGCGATCGGTGCGGCAGTGGAAAGAGAAAATGCTACTCTATAAAGTAAATTGACAAAATGTTGTGAGAAACTGGGTGTGACATGGACAAAGGCACTTCCGATTGTGCTAATTTATATGAGATCTAGAAGTAGAGGAAGATCTAATCTTAGGCCGCTTGAGATTTTGTTTGGTAGACAAATTAATACAGGAATTGGCCCAAGACCTGTGGTTAGACAGATAACAGATCACTGTGAGGATGAGATGTTGTGTTACTATACAAAACGCTCTACCCTTTTATCTCAAATACAGAATCAAGGTTAAGCAGCACTACCCCAACTGGCAGGATAGAAGCTGCATGATCTCGAACCTGGAGACTGGATAGTGGTAAAGATATCTGGAGGAAAACCTGGAAGGCGAAGAGGTGGTTGGGATCGTTTCAAATGCACCTTATAACACAGCCAGCTGTTTAGATCGCCGATGTTTAATGATCTGTCCGTGTATTTTATTTAAATCTGGCTCTTTTATTTAGTTGTCATCCTTGTCATAAAATGACAAAAAGGGGGACAATATAATGGAAAATTAAGTAATTTTACATTTATAAGAAATTTTGCATTTACTGTGAAATTTGAAAGCGAATGTCTTTTTAAAATTTAATGCTGTGCTGAGCTTTGTAAACAATACTCTGATAAGGTTTGCAGCCAACTTGTCCCTGTTTGAACTTTGCAAACATTCAACGCGATCTTGCAATAGTTGAACTCAGTGAAAGCTGAAGAACTGTTATATCCAAGACCAAGAAATGTGAGAAAAGCAACTTGAGTTTTCCCAGTCTTTGTTCTTGAGAGCGTGATAAGTATATGGCAAGTATCGGAACACTGCTATGCTAACCCTTTATGTTGAGGAATCCAGCTGAATGCATGGGGTCAATTCTGCAGAATTTAAAGAAAGCTCCGTTGTTTGCTCTTGCTAAAACAAAGTCGATTTAATTTCCACGACAGTTCACTTGGCCACACATTAGTCTCATGTTTCAGCTTTTCTTTCTCTTGTTGTAGAGCTTCAAGTTGCTCCTGACTGTCCTTTTTCCCTCTTTCTCTTCTTTCCCTCGGTTCATTTGTGTTTTCCGCACTTCTAACCTATTCTAACTGTCCCTCTACTTCTGCTGTTCCCTTTATTACTGGACGATGCTTCAATGACTCTTCATTCGAGTCGGAAGGAGGTCTATTTAACTCCTCCGAATCCTCCCCCGCAGGTAGTGGGAGCTGATTCCTGCTTTTCTGTTTCCAGAAAATGCTCAGCTTGTTCTTTTGCATCTTTCCTGGTCATCACAGGTTCCTACTAAGCTATCTTCAGCTCATCAAACTCTTCCGTAAAGGGTTTCAGCATTTCTATCTCCTGATCCCACTTTTGGCTCCGAGTTTTAGATTTATATTTTGGCGTATAGTTCTTAATTAGTCCTTCGATGTCATTCAACATGTATATATCAAACGTAACTTCAACTGGTCATTTATTCAATAAATCCTTCGAGCTTTTTTTCCCATTTCTCATAAACGTTCACAATATCGTTTCTTGCCACTGGAAATCTCTTACTCAGTATCTCAACTGCAGTCCGTTTATTCATTCTGTCATATATTTCAGTCCAGCTAATGTATTACCTCTGGTTTCCCAAATCAGCACCTCATGCCATTGAGGTCCATTCGGGCTTCATCAACAATATAACCAATCCCTAACTCTAAAACTTTCAATTGTCCCTTACTAATCTATCAATGCCTAAACGTCCTCAATTGCAGCTGGATAATACAACAACCTATTCTCATTCGTCCAGCCTAACACAGTCTCGCAATGCATCTGCGAAATGCACTAATCACTAACAGTTTCTTGAAAAATCTAACTCTCAAAAAATCTTCAATTCTAATAGTGCAAAATAAGATCAAAATACACCTGGACCTCGAGCTCCAGGGAATCAAAACACAAGCATTTCACTACCAACAAACACTTATGCATAAAAAGCAGTTCAAAATTATTGTGATATAGAGATTCTGTATCTGTCACACAGAAACTCACAATTAGAACCTTCCTGGACACATTCAGGAGCTCAGTCTTAAATCAATGTCTCTCTCTCTCTCTCTCGCTCTCGCTCTCTCTCTCTCTCTCTCTCTCTCAGTCAGAGCATTGCTGAAGGAGACCGTTTGATCATTTCCAAAATTAGAGTCTAATTATCACACAGGCCTTGTCTAAAACATTCGACAGTCTAGTTACACTTTAATACATGACTGTTCTCTACTATTTTATGTTTATTCATACACCAGCAATCTGCTGGCTTTCTAAATACGTCAATTAGCGCTTTTAGTAAATCTATTCCCCCTTATATATTTTGCCCTATCTATTCAGCCCATTGTTACCCATGAGGTGGTATATATAGAGTCTCATCTTCACCACGTGGAATGTCCTTATCACCACGTGGAATTTTTCCTGCACCACGTGGAATGTTTGCTCAGGCAATTGCTACGTTCTATTGTTACTCACCCCCTCCGCCACTGTGCAGTTTTCTTGACAAATTCTCCAGGTCACCAACAGCCGCAATTTACCCCTGGCCTTTGAATCTTAGATTGGAGCGAACCTCCAGCAGGTTCCCTCATCTCTGAGTTCCCAAGGGCAACTCCAATCCAACAGAATATATTCCGAATTCACGGCAAAAATGCAAACCCCTTTTTGTTGGGTATCCTTATTCTCAGTCTCCGAAGTGCCCCCAGTGGACGAAAACTGCCCCGTTATTGCCGCCCTTTTTCCAGGTGGGTTTCTGCACGACCCCGCTATCAGCGCCCAATATGTTGTGGAGAAAATGAACGGAATCACTAGGCGGTGCATCGACTTTGTAAAGTCTTTTCTTCACAAACAAAAAACCGTGTCACACAGAAAGCAGATTCATGAATGCCTCCGAACGTCAGGGTCTGTTTATATCTGTTTTGTCATGTTTTTGTTAGCTTGTCAGCATGTCCAACTATGTTAATCAAAATTACCTCTCTCCAGCAACACAATAAACCAGTAATGTAAGTTTCCATTACTTCTTTAGTTGTGCCACTATGGCTTTTCCTTTATTCTATTTAATATTATTCTACTGTCACGATTAGATATTTCGTGACAACTCTGCAATAATGGTCTTTCATCCCAGACAACCTTAATGTTTTTTGTAATGCCATGATTATATATTTTGCTGTCAAATGTCTCGGGCAGGCTCTACTAACTATGACTTATACATTTATTTGATGCACCAAATATTTATTATTACAATATATTCCAAACCTGCCATGATGATATTCAGCAGACCAGGGTGACTTTACTGTGTTATTTCATCGTGCCGTTGTGACATTTCAGTCTCAGCCTTACTCTGCTAATTGGTGTAAGAACATGACACGATTCTTATCCTGTCCTGCCACAGTGACCATTTGAATAATGTAGCATTCCACAGACTCCTTGCAACAGATCGCCCGTGTCCTTCATGCTTTCAACCTTCCCATGCTTTCATACTTTTTATTTTCCATGTAAGCATACTCTGTACCAGCCTGAAGTTTCAGCTCCCTTAAAAGTAGAGTACACATCGACATAACTACATAACAACTCCCCGCTTAAGAAAAAATCTGAACCATCATGATGAAAGGATGTTTTCGTTCTTTGTATTTCTTAACCACATGCACATCATGATATCCATATAAGATAATGTACATTCACCATCTTTATATATATATACACACACAAATGTTGGACAGAAACCTATCTCATCTCAAGCTTATCAGTTAACTGCGTGAAAGCGCATCTGCAATTACATTCTTATCACTCACAACATTTAGGATTTGCAAATTAATGTCAGTAACATAAGACTACAATGAAACATTTAAACGGTTCTTGAAAGCGTTCCAAGAATATCAGTGTATTGTGATCCATGAACAGAACCATCTCTGACACATTTTTCAGAATGTGCACATTAAATGTTTCAAGGCCAGTACCAATCTCAGTCATTGTTTTTCGATCGTCGAGTATTTTCTCTGGTGGATGTTGAGTTTCTTTGAAAAATAGCACTCTGGCACTTCAATTCTGTGAGAAGCTTCCTGCAGTAATGTAGCTCCACCTCATATGTCACGAGCATCGATTACAAAATTGAACTGTTCCAAAATTTTGAGTAGCTAAAACTGTTGCGATGGGTAATATTGCTTTGATATGTGCAAATGACTCCTAGCATTGTTATGTACACCAACATTTTCTGTTCTTCTTCATCAAATCTATTAATGGTGCCACGACACAGATAAACGTCTGATAGAATCTGTTCGTCGAAAACATCGAAGCACCACTTTCCTCGAGATTGGTCGAAGAAATTCCTCGATGGTATTGGTCTTTGCTTTCCGTGGGGTCAACCTTCCATTACCGATGTTATGTCCAAAGAACTTCACCTTTCCTTTCGCGAAATCAAATTTTGTTTCAGTTTATTACCCGTTTTGCCACTCTTAGTTATTCAAGGAGCTCTGCCAACTGTACCATGTGATCTTTCCAGGACATTCAAAAGATCACTACATCAGCCAAACACACTGCACAGTGTGGCAACACAACCACATCGCTGTTCATGAGTCTTTGGAATCTGACAGTTGCATTCTTCATTTCAAACGGCATCATTTTGATTTCGTATAGCCCATTTGGCTTTTAAAAGCTCAGAAATTTATTACGCTCTCGCTGATAAAGGTACCTGTCAATAACCACGCAGGAAGTCTAACATGGTGATGCGAAGAGCTTGTACAATTTTCTCTATAGAGTTCTTCAATCTCAGGATTGGATATGTGTCCAATTCTGTTACAGTGTTAACTTTCCAATAATCCACGAAATGTAGTTAAGACACATCCAGTTTGGGAACTAGGACGAATGGTGAACACCACGCGCTTGCCTTGGTTCAATAATATCCTCGTTGGGCATGGCCTCCACCTCATTCAGGACCTGTCTGACTTTCAAGGGGTCACCTGGTAGTCGTGTTCCTTTATCGGAACAGCATTCTCTATGCAATATTTTTAGTCCTCCCCATTTCATTGCATTCTTTGCTGTTGTAATAACCTACTTCACTCCTCAAGGACTTATTCATTTCTTAACTTGTTTTGAGGCACATTAAAATCCACAACACCTGAATTTGATTTCTCACTCTATGCGGCAGTATATAACACCTGTTTCTTCAGTTTGTTGTGTCTCTTGTAGAATGGGTGCAAAATGTTCTCGTGACATAAACAGAACAGTTTTTTTTAACATCTGGCATCTTTACTAAATTCTTCATGTGAGTCATTTTCTTCTCAATTTGATAGGGACCACTAAACTGCCATCAAAGTTATTTTCTATGACTGTTATCAACACTAATACGTCGTCCCACCGCCCACAGTAAAACGTCACAGCCTCAGGTTTTTCATCTGTCACGTGCTTTATTGTTGGTTGTGGCATCATTAGGTGCTGTTCAGTTAACTCACCGACTCGAGTTAATCTCTCGTTCACCTCCGATACATAATCTAAATGTGAGATTTCTGACTTTTGCCCTGTCAATTTCTCTTTAATTAATTCCCAAGGGCCGTTCACTTCATAACCGAATATTAACTGGAAGGTTGTAAACTGAGTAGATTCGTTTGGGGAACACGAATGGCAAACAATTCGAATGAGATGCATTAATCCCAATTATTTAGGTAACCCTGTCAGTATGCTTGCAACATGGTATTCAAGGTCTGATGCCACCTTTCTGATGCTTTCTTGGATTCAGGGTGATATGCACTTGATTTAAAGTGATATGCACCGCCATTATCCAAGTGCTCCTTAAACAGCCTCGCAGTATAGTTAGACCCTTGATCCGACTGAATCTCTCTGGGTAGCCAACACCGTATGAATCAAGCTACTAACTCCATTATCAACTTTTTTTTGCCTTATTACTCCGTAATGGAATTGCCTCCATTATGGCTAACACGTACTTGTTCCCACTTTCCGCTCCAGTGAGGGGACCTACTCAGGCAAGATAATTCGAGTGAAAAGTTCTTCAGATGCTGGAATTTGAACAACGGTGCTGGTTTTAATACCGCCTCTGGTTTACCTACCATTTGCTATGACATGTGTTCTAATGAGTAATCATATCCTTGTGCGTTCTAGCCCAATGAAAATGCTTTCGTACCTGAGTCTGAGTCTTTTCTAACCCTTGGTGACTTCCAAAAGGTAGTTCATGTACTACCCATAAAAACTCCTGTCCAAATGCTACTGGCAACAGAATCTGGTGCACTTCGGCCCATTTCTCCTCTGCATGAAGCTGCGGTGGTCTCCATTTCGATCTTAGACTTTTATCTTTTTGATAATTACCTTCAGGAATATCCTTTGCCTCCTATACAGAATATGCCTGTAATATGTATCTTTTATTGACTTGTTTTGCTTTAGCAGGTCTCTCAACTTTTCAGAACCTAAACACGTCTGTCTGATCATTTCAGGTTTGTTCCTCACTATTGCGTCAAACAGGGTTTCCGCGCTCTGAAACTCAAATCCTTCATCTCTCTTTTTAGTTTTTGCTCGTGCTTGGACGACTGATGGAAAGGTCGATCAGTTTGGAATGTACAGTCTGAGAAAATACCTGAATATTCATGTTTTAACTCCTCAGTTTCTTAGTTTTCCTTGGGCTTCTCCAAAACAAGAGGAGTCACTCCCACCTTGAACATTTGTAACTCATTACCAAGAACAAATTGAATTCCTGGACCTGACACTGTCAATCACTCCCACTTAAATTCCCCAGTATTTAGTTGGAAGTCCAACCTGATCTTACATCAGGAACGCTAAATTTCTGCCCATGTTTCCAACACATTACCACACTCTCGGGTAACAAATCAGAAAGTGTGCAAATTCGCTCATCAATCACTGACTGATCCTGTATCTCTCATAATTATAACTTCTTGATCTTCTCCCCCGTTTGTTCGTCGTAAACCTTCCACACAGAAGCGAATTATTCACAGTGATCAGCTCCGAAATCCATGCCCACTCTCCGCCTAGACTGTGCACTTTCCTGCGGCTACTCGGCTTTCATTCAGATTTTCTTAACTACCTTCAGTGATGCCACTGGCTTAGCTTGTTTTGCCACAACTTTTTCCCACAACAATTGGTGGTGACCCTCAATGAGAGTTCGAAGCAAACATATTATCGCTTTATATTTTGGGTCACGGCTATTATGATACATTGCAGAAGAAAAAAAATTCCACTTTGCAGGATGCTTCTATATCCAGCCATGCCCCTCGCAAAAACAAGCTTTTTGACAGGGGAAGGAATGGTCAAAATACAGACAGTTGTGAAAAAAATGCAGAACTGATTTGAGAGCCATAAAGCTTCGTAAAATGTTGTGATGTTAAAACAAATGTAAAGTTTGCAAGACGAGGCTGAGAGGTTTCATGATTTCCGTGCAATACGCACTTTAAATGATGCAACGAGCTGGAAAGGTCGCGTGAGCTGTGGGCTTGAAATTAATCACCCACTCACACGCGTCTGTGGTGTCAATGCTATCGGACACTGCTTCCACAGTTGGTTACGGATTTAGCTTTGAGCAACGTCTTACATTTGGGGTAAGACGCCAGAATCACCATCACGATGTAGAGATGATGTACAGTTTCCCCGAGAGGGACTGTGGAGGTCAATGCAATGGCACTGGAAGGGAGTAGAACGAGGCGCGCGAGTTCGGGGCAGACAAACTGTCATTCTGATCCTGGCCTTCACAAGTTCGAGTGTGAAGAGCAGGAAAGGGAATGGTGCTTTTCTGGGGTTCAGGATGATGTGCAACTTGGCAGGGTGGGATAATAAGAGACAGAGGTTGATGGATGTCTGTATTCGTCGCTGCTATTACTGAAAGAAGAGGTTCAATGAATGGAACCTTGTTCACAATGTCCTGGAGGTATGCAGCACAGGAACGGCCTCTTTGACCCATCTCGTCCATGTTCGAATCATTTAACAAATGGAAGCAATTCAATTTGCTGGTACTTATCCCATATCACTTTATTTTAAAGTCCGATGTTATATTGATTGCGAAAGAGCAAAGGTTTGGTGTCATGCTGCGGTCCGTAAATATTACATATTCTTCAAATGATGAGCAGTGAATTAGTGTAGACTTACCTCACACTGGGTACCTCTTCGATGAACGAAACTCAGGAGGAAAATCAAAATTTTCGTTGATATTTTCAACTATACCTGCGTATTCAACCCAAGCACAATAATGCAGTATCTGTGAACAAATTCACAAAAGTGACATTAATGTGAGCACAACACTCTGGTCAACCACACAGAGCAAATATCACGCGCGTTTCCAGGGATAGGGGGCAGCAGTGGACTGGAGTCGCTGTTCTCAACGTTTGAACTTTCATTGAACATGCTTGCAATCTCTTTTTGAAGCCTTCTGTATTTTAGTGTTTTGGGACGAAAAGCGTGTTGCTTCAAGAGAACAGCATTTCCTATTTCCATATGGGGCATGCTCAGTTCCCTGCTTAATCCCATATATCTCTCCAAGGGATTGTTGCAAGATTTCTGCTCGTGTTCATTTTCCACTGGAAGATAAATCAATCATTTAGCCCAGTTTTCAAGAACATCCTCATTGCCTTATTCAATTTTAGTAATCTTAAGTTCATAACTATCAGTAGTGACCACAGAGGTCTCAGTTTTTATAAATGGCGCGTTATCCTTTTGCTCCCATTCCTGATTGAAATATTGTTTGAACATATTCACACGACATATTGTCCGAGCTGGAATTCTTACAGTTCATTACGGGCACAGTAGGCAATGGTTAACAGTCGTATGTGGTGCATGTGAATCTCCAGGTGACCTTGATCAAGAAGATATACAAAGGCTGCTGCAACAGGTAAAGGTACACGGCATTATTTGTAATTGATTAGCATGTGTAGACGATTGAATAATGCATAGAAAACAATAAGTGTGGGAAAATCGTTTTGTTTTGGTTTTGGCAATCAATGTCTCGTGGTATGTCTCTGGGATGAGTGCTGGAATCGCAATCGTTTCCAATTGATATTGATAACTTCGAATTGCTGGTCAAGTGTAGTGTGTCAATGTTCGCAAATGACACGATGATGAGTGGTACAGCAAAATCAGAAGGATAGAGAGAGGTTAAGTGAGTGGACAAGGGTGTGGCAAGTGCAGTACTATGCTGTTAAATGTAAAGTCATCCATTTTGACAAAAATAACAGAAATAATGTCTATTATTTAAATGTGGTGAAGAGGGCCCCGTATGTCCTTGTCCATGATTTGCAGTTGCAGCACGTCATTAGGAAAGAAAATGGAATATTGTCCTTAATTGTTATAGGGATGGATTTTCAAAGCTCTGAGGTTATGTGACTGCTGTATCACGTGCAGGTCAGGTCACACCTGGAATATTATGAAAACGTTTCATCTTCTTACTTGGGAAATAATGTACTGGCACTGTAAGGGATGCAGAGGAGGTTCCTAAAATTGATTCAAGCGTGACGTGGGTTGACTTGTGAGGACGGATTTTGTAGCTGAGCCGATACTCATTGTAAGTTAGAAAAATGGAGGAGGTCTGACAACCATACGTAAAGTTGTGAAGAGAACAGTTAAGATAGAAGCAGAGACGTTTTTGTCCACGCTTCGGTCAAATTGAAACGAGGTGAAAGACCTTCAAAATAAGGGCAAGCAGATATAAGACTCAGTTGAAGAAATTATTCAGTACCCAAAGGGGTGTGAATCTGTAAATTTCTCTGCCACCAAACGCAGTTGAGTCTATCACGTTGCATGTTGTAAAGGCAAAGATAGATTTGTACTTGACAAGTGCAGGATTTTTACGAGTGGATGGGTGAGTTGAGTTGAGCCCCGAAAAGATGAGCCGTGATCATATTGAATGGGGAAGCAGGCTCAAGGGGTCAGATGTCATACTCCTGCTCCTTATATTTCTTATGCTAGAACGTACAACATAGAACTTAGACAATTAGAGCACAGTACAGGCCCTTCGACGCTTGATGCTGCGCTGACCTGTGAAACCAACCTGAAGCCCATTTAAAATGTACTAGTCTATCTTCATCCATGTGTATCCAATGACGATTTAAGCCCTCTTAAATTTGGCCACTCTCCTCCTGTTGCATGCACGCCATTCCACGCCTGTACTACTCTCTGAGTAAAGAAAAGATCTAGGACATCTATCCAATATCAATCAAGTCTCCATTTAAAGTTATACTCCCTCAACCTAGCCATCTTCATTCGAGATAAAACGGATCTCAATGTCCAACCGATCTAAACGTCTGATCATTTTATACGTCCCAATTAAGTCTCCTCTCAATCTTCTTCAACCGAACGAAAACTGCCTCAAGTCCATCAGCGTTTCTCGTAAGTCCTTACCTCCACATATGCAACATACTGGTAAATCTCCTATGAAGCTGAAAATGTGTAGCTGTAAAAGCGCAGCAGGTCAGGCAGCATCCAAGGAACAGGAGAATCGACGTTTCGGGCATAAGCCCTTCCTCAGGAATCCTGAGGAAGGGCTTATGCCCGAAACGTCGATTCTCCTGTTCCTTGGATGCTGCCTGACCTGCTGCGCTTTTCCAGCAACACATTTTCAACGATAATCTCCAGCATCTGCAGTCCTCACTTCCTCCTCGAAAATCTCCTATGAACCCTTCCAAAGTTTCCACATCCATTCTATAATGCGGTGACCAGAAGAGTATGCAATACTGCAAGTGCAGCTGTACCACAATTCTGTAAACTTGCAGCATCACCTCATGACTCCGAAACTCAATTCCTCTCATCATAAAAGCAAATACACTGCATATGTTCTTAACAACCATCTCAAACTGGGTGGCACTTTACAGGGCTTTATGATCATAGATATGGAGATCTCTCTGTTCATTGACACCACCAAGCATCTTACCATTTATTCAGTAATTTGCATTCCTGTTACTTCTTCCAAAGTCAGTCAGCTCATTTTTTTTCTAAATTAAACTCTATTTGGCAACTCTCAGCCCAGCTGTGCAGCTTATCTCTGTCCCTCTGTAACATGTCAGAATCATTGGCGACCTTTAAGCGGCATTTGGATAGGTACATGGATGGGTGCTTAATCTAGGTTAGAAGTTCTATGTTCTATGTTCTATACAACATCGTTCATCCGGAGCCACAACTCTACCAACCTCGTGTCATCCACAAATTTAATAATGTATCCTTCTACGTGCTCATTCAGAGCATATATCAAAAAATGACAAACTGCAGTGGCGCAATAACAGATCAGTGCGGTGCAACACTAGGAACTGAACTCCAGAATGACCATTTAATATTAACCACAATTTTATGTCTTCTTTCAGTTAACTAATTTCTGTTCCAAACCGCCAAATAACTCTCAATCGCGAGCCTTTGCATTTGGTGCAATAGCCTACCATGGAAATCCTTATCATAGGCTTCACTGAAATCCATGTAAACATATCAATAGCTTTACCCTCATCGACCTCTTTGGACATTTTCCAAAATGACGCTGTAACTTTTGTGAGATACGATCTACCCTTCACAAAACCGTTTTGCCTATCGGTAATCAACTTGTTCCATCTAGATGTTTATAAATCCCATCTAATAACGTGTTCCAATACTTTACTCACAACCGAATTCAAGATCACCTGTCTGGAATGACCAGGATTGTCTCTACTCCCCTTCTTGAAAAAGGGAATAACACTTGGTATCCTCCATTGAGTCACAGAGTCATGAAGATATACAACATGGAAACAGACCCTTCCATCAAACCCGTCCATGCTGACCAGGTTTCTCAACTCAATCTAGTTCCACCAGCATTTATCCCTACAAACCGTTCTCATTCATATACCCAGCCAGATGCCTCTTAAATGCTGCAATTGTACCAGCCTCGACCACTTCCTATGGCACCTTATTTCATTCACATTTCACCCTCTGCGTGACAGAGTTGCCTCTTAGGTCTCTTTTATATCTTTTCCCTCTCACCCCAAACCTTTGCCCATCAGTTCTGTATCCCCCACCCCAGGAAAAAGACTTTGTCTATTTATCCTATCCATGCCCCTCATAATTGTGTAAACTTCTGGCACAATTCCTGTCGACAAAAACGACATAAAGACCAAAGCCAAAGCCTCTGCAACCACCTCCCTGGCTTTCCAGAGAATCCTGGGATAAATCCCAATCGGCGTGGGGATTTATTTGTTTTTACATTATCCAGAATTGCTAACATCCCTTCTCCTGAATCTAAATCCCATCGAGTCTATTCGCCTGTATCCACTCGACAACATTTTTCCAGTGTGAATACTGACAAAATATATTCATTGTGGACTTCGCCTATTTCGTTTGACTCAATGCATAACTTCCTACTACTTTCCGCGATTGGTCCTCATCTTGCTCTTGTCATTGTTACATCTCTAATATACCTATGGAAAGCCTGACGGTTTTTCTTTTTTATCCAATCCTCCAAAGATTTCTCATGTCTCTCTTCGTTCGTCTTAGCTCTCTCTTTCGGGATTTCCTGGCTAGCTTTACCTCCCAAGCGCCCTAACTGAGCTTTCACGTCTTTGTCGAACGTTAGCCTTCTTATTGCTCTTTTGGAAACCACGGCTCCATCGCTGTCCAAATTTCTCCCTTCTGCAATGTCCTTACGTAATAATGATTTTATCCTTCGATCGGGTGGTCTTATTAATGAAGACACCTCAATCAATTTCACATCAATTGGATATGAATCACTACCGATTGGACTTTAAAGATTACCCTCTCACTTGGAATAACACTAACTCTTTACCTCTGTAAGCAAAACACAAGAACAAGAGAAACCATTCAGCTGTTCGAACCTCTCCCGCCATTCAACAGGATGTTTTACTGCCGAGTTGCACATGTCTGCACTGAGGTCTTGTCATGGAAAATTAACAAATTTCACGTTTCCTGTGAATACTGGAGTGCTTTTCTAAAATAAATATTGTGCTGAACATTGCAAGACTTTGCAGTCTATGTTTGAACTTTGTAAACATTCAAGCTAAGGGAAAACATAACAAAAGTATGTCCACGACAAAGGAATGAAACAAAAACAAGTCAAGTCTTCCCAGTCTATGTCCTTGATAGCATGACAAGAATGGTAAAAGACGAAAATGTGAATTATGCTCACTGCCCTTACGCAAGGCATTTTTGCCAAGTGTATTTGTTCCTCTGCATGCAGAGGATTTTTAAAAAGTTATTTTTCTTTGCTCTCGCTAATAGTTGACTCGAGTAAAGTTAACTTGCACGGCAATCCTCGTCTATCCCTTAACGAGGCAAATCTTCTCATATTTCAATATGACAATTTAGGGAACAACTACAGCGGTTTGTGCTCGTCTTTTCCAAATGTTCAAACCCCTTTTTATTGTTCGTGTGTGTGTTTGTGAGTGTGTATCGGTGTTCGTGTGTGTCTGTGTTAGTGTGAGTGAGTGTATTATGCAGGTGTGTCTCTCTGTGTGTGCCATGTGTGTGCGCCTTGATGGTGTGAATACGTTTGTGAGTGACTGTGTGTGTGAAACTGTTGTATGTGTATGATTCACAGTGTGTTGAAGAGTGAGATTGCATGTGAGTGTTTGCGACTGAGCTGTGCATGTGTATGTCTGTGAGTCTAAATGTGTGAGTGTGAGTTTAATAGAGTGGTTGTGAGTGAATGCGTCTGTGAGAGAGTGTGTGAGACAGAATGTGTGTGTGTGGTTGTTGGGGGTAATCTCTCACAGAATGGATTGGGTCCAAATTCAGGGGCTCGACACCAGTAGCAACCTGGAATGGAATGACTGTATTCTCGGGAGCACTCCATGTGACTGATCACGAAGTTTATTGGAGAAAGTTCCTTGAAACTGTCTGCTATTTGAACATGAAGAAGCAGAGATCAGGAGGCGCAACTTGGTCAATGGCTCTGTACTTTCCCTCAATTGAATTGCAATATCACCTTCCTTCTCTCTCCCTCTGATGTACACAACGTGGTGATTTCGGTGAAAGTGATGTCTGCAGTTGATGTTCGTCAGAGTTGAAGAGTATGGTGAATGCCATGTCTGTGATACTCACCCCACACATATCGTGAATGCCCGGAATCTTCACGGATAGAATGACCATCTCCATGTGGTCTTTAATAAAATCCACGCACTGTCAGAACCAAGATTTGGAAAGAGGGAAAAATGTTTAGCTGATTACATGCAGATACCTTTTGAACGTTAGGGTTGTACCAGTCTCCTCCACTTCCTTTGTCAGCTCGCAACATGCACGCACCACCCTTTGCATGACATGAAAATACAACCACACTCTTCTAATTTAAATCTTTTGCCTCTAAATGTAAAATGACGCTCTCTAGATTTGGTCCACCCCATCGGCAGAGAAGACCTCAGTGATTCAGCTCATCTATGCTCCTTATGATTTGCTATATCTCTACATGATACACACTCATCCTCCTGCACTCCGGGGGAAACAATATCCCAGCATATCCAGCTTTTCGTTATAACTCAAACCCTGAAATCTCGGTCACATCCTTGTAAATCTTTTCTTACGCACTTCAAAAAGTAATATTATCATTCCTGCAGCAGACTGACGAGAATTGTCTACAGTTTTCGAAAAGTGGCCACACCAAATTCTTATACAGGTCTAACATGACATCTCATGTCCTGGACGGAAGGCTCTGATCGATGCAGCAAAACCAATTTCATAAACCTGTCTACCAGTGATATCACTCCAACGATCTGCATCATTCCACCCCTTGGTCTCTCTGTTCAACAGCACATCCCAAGCACTACCATACACTGAATAAGTCCGCTCTGGTTTGTGTTCCCAACTTCTCACGTCCCACCCTGTTTAGCTTTCGCTCATAAAGCAATCCCTCCATACCCAGGGATCACCCCGGTAGACCTTCTCTGAAAGTCCTCTAATGATATGATGTATTTCCTTAAATAAGGGGGACCAAGTCTGCTCAAGATTCTCCCGATGACTTTTTTTCCCCCAGCACCATCCATCTCAATCCCACTGGAACTCACCATGAAATTCAATTCATTAGAGAGCGAAGTGCAGACTTCCTGTTGCAGTGTTTCCATGTCCATACCAGTCTTCCAGTGCATCTGGAGGTTAGTGGAGATTTGCACACACTGGAAACAGGTCATTTTCGACAAAACTAGTTTGCAGAGAAATGGGAGAGACTCTGATTTAATAATGAATGTTCCCACAAACAGTCAATACACTAATTCTAATACTTGAGGTGAGGACTGTGTGCGGGGCGTGGATTAAATAAAAGACATGCAGACTACACTGCACCAAGTATGCTTCTGACATTCTATGTTTGGGGAAAGATGTGCAATTTCAAAATACGTGGAGACGAGACCGTGATATTGCGTGAGACACTCAACAGCTTTTAAAGCATTTGTGCAGTCAGAAAAGGCAGGGTAAAAGTTTCAAGTCAGCTGTACATCTTCAGATGATGTTCACTCCGGGATAGATAAATCAAACCATTTTACAAAGATTTCTGAACAAGATTCCATCAGGACTTGCGCCGAATTTCGTTGACCGTGATTGGTTAATTAATTTAACCCGATATGGGCTGATCGACAGCGAATTAGGATTGGGAGGGAAAGTTGTAGACACTAAGGTATTTCATAAAGATTTCAGAATTATTTTTCAGTCGATTTCTCTCTCTTCCCACCCCCACAACCCGCCTCCCTTCCTCTCGAGTTAACTGTAAAGGAGCTTTCAAAACTGTAAAGGAACTTTCAGAGATAGAGAGGTACAGTTAATAAGTTTGCAGATGACACCAAAATTGGAGGTGTACTGGACAGCGATGAGGGTTACCTCAGATTACAAAAGGATCTGGACCAGATGAGCTAATGCGCTCAGAGATGGCAGATGCAGTTTGATTCAGATAAATGCTAGGTGCTGCATTTTGGGAAAGCAAATCTTAGCAGGACTTATACACGTAATGGTAAGGTCCTAGGGTGTGTTGCTGAACAAAGAGACCTTAGAGTGCAGGTTCATAACTCCTTGACAGTGGAGTCGCAGGTAGATAGGATAGTGAAGAAGGCGTTTGGTATGCGTTCCTTTATTGGTTAGAGTATTGAGCACAGGAGTTGGGAGGTCATGTTGCGGCTGTACAGGTCATTGGTTAGGCCAGTCTTGGAATATTGCGTGCAATTATGGTCTCCCTTCTACCGGAAAGATTTTGTGAAAATTTAAATGGATCAGAAAAGATTTATGAGGATATTGCCAGGGTTGGAGGACCTGAGCTACAGGGAGAGGCTGTGGCTGTTTTCCCTGGAGCGTTGGAGGCTGCCTTTGTAGAGGTTTACAAAATTATGAGGGGCATGTATAGGGTAAACAGGAAAAGTCTTTTCCCTGGGATTGGGGAGTCCAAAACAAAATGGCATATGTTTAGGGCGAAAGGGGAAAGATATAAAATAGACCTAAGGGGCATTTCTTTCACGTGGGGCTGATGGGGTGCTGGGGGGTTACGTGTGTGGAATGAGCTGCCGGAAGATGCAGTGAAGGCTGGTACAATTGCAACATTTAAGAGACATTTGTTTGGGTATAAGAATAGAAGGGTTTGGAGGGAAATGGGCCGGGTTCTGGCAGGTGGGACTGGGATTGGATTGGGATATCTGGTTGGCGTGGTCAGGTTAATCCGACGGGTCTGTTTCTAGCTATACATCTCTATGACTATATAATTGCAGGGAATTAACTTGGAACAATCAGATGGAATGACGAGTGCAGAATTGGGCAGAGGTTTAATATCATACCTCTCCATCAACGTCTCGCTAATCGCAATGTCCTGTGTTGATTTTCAATATGGGACTTTCAGACCAGAACGAGCAGATTGTGTGGGGCAATTTGAATTAATGTGTTTCTTGTCTATCCTGCACAGGAACGCAATTGGACACAAGGAGTGTGTTGTGGCTGCCCAGAGCTGAACAGTTTCGGGGCTGGAAAGTACTTTCAGAGAAACTGTTCAGGTCAGCATCAGACTTAGGTTTGCTTAGACACTGTTGGGAAAACAAAAAAAAAAATCGTCTTAAGGGGATATGTGGGCTCTCCCAGACCTGGAATCAGGATAAACGTCTGGGACAGTTTCCATACCTCTTTTGTCGACTGAAATACAAGAGTGTTTGTCACGTATGATTACATTGCAACAGAATGGGCAAGTTTTCAGATCTTTGACATATACGTCAGTTCTTAACAGTTAACTCTACTTTCTGGCTCTGCAGACGATGCGAGACTGGCTGACTTTATGAAACGGTTTGTTTGTTATTTATTGCCGACAGTGTAAATGGAGCCCATTTGGTCCGTCACATCTGCGCTGCCCCTCCGAAGATTATCCCACCCTTTCAATGTCACCCTGCGTTTTCGGCCAATCCACACGATCTGCGAATTTTTAGACTATCGGAGGTAACCGGAAAACCTGAGGAAACTCACGCCCACACGGGGGAGAATGCGGAAAATCCAGGCAATCCATCACCGAGGGAGGAATCAAGACCAGTCCCTTTTCCTGTGAGGTAGCATTGCTAACCACTGTGACCCCCTGCTTTGATGACCATTCGTATCTGCAGTATATCCACTCCTGTACGATACAGGACTAAGTTAAAGAGTGGACCCCCATGCTCTAACTAGGCTTCAGAACTCTCATTCTCTCGAGGAAAGGGCCAGCATGTCGATAGAACCGGTTCCAATTAAAACTGAATTACTTTCTGACTCCCAATGCAAGCAAGAACATTTTGTTTACCGTTTTACTGTCGGAAACTGAATCTCGTATTATATAAATGCAAACAAATTAGCATCATGGAGCACCGTTAAAGTAATTCCACTTTCCCATCGGTGTCACTGAGCAGGAAACATTGCAGGTTACACTCTGAGCAACAAATGAGCAGTGAATTCGCATCAGTATCAAAGCAAAGGGAAGTGACAAATGTTGATTGTCACGGTGTTTCTTGGATTCCTTCAGACGCACCGTCGACACTGCCAACATACTAAAGAGGAAAGTTTTATAAGTGTTTAGCATCTTACCTGGAGAGAAGAAGTAAAGAATTAGGAGTGGCAAGACAGCCATCGCTGCTTTCTGAGTGTCGAAACCACATGCACTCATGTTGTTATACAACACGAAATCACCCTGAGCAAAGGCTTTACTGTCCAATGACAGAATGGTGAGCACATTAAAACAAGTAAGATAGCCAATAGGAGCCTTGACTTGTGTCCATGACAACGGTCCCTTACTCTGATAGATTGATCTATGTTTATTCGGTGCGAGATCATGTTGCCACGTTTCACTTACTGCCTGGAAATTAAACATCTACCAAAAGACGGCGCCACAATAGAGTTGGCGAAATGTACCCTTGTAAAGGGTAACGATTTCTCACTTTGTCTGGTTGTTACTGGGCTTTTTCTTCCCTGAGGGGTCCTGCTTTACGATTCGGGCCAGTGCCTTGAATCGGGTTGGGGGTGAAGCCAACTCAAGTATTCCATACTGAATCTGTGCCCTGCTACAGAAGATGAGTTCTCACTCATCTTGAAAAAATGAATCTTTGTCGTGGCCGTGGAATGAGGATGGAGGTTAAGGTATTTCAGGGTCCACCCTTTGAAAGAAGTTTTTGGTCTTTATTTCGGTTTACCCACTGTCCTACTGGCCAGTAACATTCGAGGGGGCACGGCTCCGAGGCTCTGATTCACAACGCCTTTAAGGTACATACCGCAACGTTGAAATGAGAACAAATAAATGGTCAGAAGCCATACGAGGAGAATGCTGGTGTACCCAGCAAAACACTATGTGCTTACAGTGCTAAGATAGAACTACATATCAGAGAGACCATCTTCCAGGCAAGACTATTCACAGATGTGCCGATATAAATACTCGAAGAGAGGTAGGCAGAAACAGAATTCCCGTTTAGACATGGTGTGAATTTCATGCAGGAGGAGTACCGACTGTCTATAAAGGACCAGTTAATGGGGCTATCCAAGACTTCACTCGCGAATTTGAAAACAGGAATATGACTGATCCCGAGAACTGATTGTTCCGGTCATGGGTGACTGGCACTGTCTTGTGTTGCAAAGCTGGCACATTGAATGAAACACCATGTACCCATCATCATTTCAAACACGGGAAGAATTCGATCAGGTGGAGAGCGAAAATAATGATGCTCTCAAAGTCAAAACGCCGGCACAATTTGGTACAACTCTCTCATCTTTCCTACATCTCCCCAGCCTTTTCCCAACTGTAAATTCACAAATGAGTGCTGTACATTTGTCCAACTATTTCCTAACTCCAAACTCAGTCGTAAGAAATCACTGATTCAGAACAACTCTAAATCATGCAGTGTACTCGACATGATCAGTGAATCATATTTGCTAAATTCGCCCTACATTTTTACTTACTGACAATACACTAACACCAACGAAAATGAAACGTTTTCCATTTGCAAACATTGAAGATTTTCTGAAGATCAATCGAAAAATTAAATCTCTTTCTCTCTCAAATATCCTTCCTCCCTGGCCCCAGAGAGGTTGATGCCTCGCTTGCAATTTTTTTTCATCGATTGCTGCTCGTTTAACCCTACCATGGACTGAGGCAATTTCTGGAACCGAATATCGAATTGTCAGTTTATGGATTTCACTGACACAGATAGTGATTGAATTTGAAACTTGCTCCGTTATAGATTGGATGCCATGCATAGACATGAAGGATAGATAGTGAGGATAGAAAAAAAAGGAGATGAGCTTATCAGCGCGAACATCATGCCTAGTGGAGCAGTCTCGAGAAGCTGAATGACAGGATGTTAATTTGTATGATTGAAATGTTTTGCATTTTCGTAAAACAACCGAGGGCAGGACCTGTACAAGCATAATTAGTGCTTCGGGCAGTTTTGTAGAACAGAGTAATAAGGGGTACGGGTGCATATTTCTTCCTAAAGAACTGCCTGAAGTACTGGTCGTCGTCACCTGGGAGATATGATTGAGGTCGAGAGAGTTCCGAAGAGATTTATCAAGAGGTTGCTGGAAATGAAATGTTTGAGTAATAACGAGAGCCTGGAATCGTTTTCACTTGACCCTCAGTGGTGGAGGGGTGACCTTGTATAATTTTAATCATCAAAAAGGGCACAAATAAGAGAAATGACAGGTCTGCTTTCCTCATGGTGGGAAACTTGAAATAAAAGCGTTTTTTAAAGTGAGTAGCGCTATGTTTGAAAAATACTGATACGTATTCTTCTTAATCTGTAAATGCTTCGTGTTTGCAATGAGCTTACACAGGAACTCTTGGGCATGGGTACAGATACAAAGCTTAGAAGACATTTTGATCGGTACATGAACAAAGTTTCGACGGATTCTGAACAGGAGTAGGCAGGTGGCAGCAATTTAGTGTGACTTATGGTTGTAATGGACAGGTTGGACTCAAGTGTCTGCTTCTGTGCTGTGCGACTCTATGCCTTCAATTGGTTTTAGTCATAGAATCATTGAAATGTACACCATGGAAACAGACACCTCGGTCTAAGCCGTCCATGCCGACTAGATATACCAACCCAATCTAGTCCCACCTGCCAGCACCCAGCACACATCCCTCCAAACGCTTCCTATTCACATAACCATTCAAATGCCTCTTAAATGTTGCAATTGTACCAGCCTCCACCACAAGATGGAGCCTTGTTCTGTGATTTGGTTTCCACACGGGGGTGTCGCGTTGTTTCCTTTGACCGTCACTGGAGTTATGTGGAAGAGAAACCAGCAATGACAGTTCTTTAGAATTGTTCTGGATACTGCTGCAGGACAGACTTATCGGTGGTAAGCTCTTGGGCTACAAGTCTGCTCACATTGCTCATAAGGTAAGGGGTGTGGGGGAGAAGAGCAGAGAAATGGCCCCTGGGGACTCCATAACTCTGGGACAGATAGAACATTCTGGAAAATTTGAGATAATCTATAACTGCGCCTGTTGCCTTCCAGGTGCTCTTGATTGTGAAGTCTCACATCGTGCTTTCGGAATCCTTAAGGAGGACGGGGAGCAATTCCAAGTCTAGGCATAGGCACCGCCGACATGGGTTGGAAAAGAGATGGGGGTTGAAGGCAGAAATTCAGGGAGCGAGGTTGAAAGCTTAGAACGAGAACAAACAGATTCGCTTTCTTTGATTTGTTACCCGTATCACGTGATAACGAGGCAAGGAAAAGAGTAAGGGGAGAGAGATGGGCTAAACGAGTGGCTACAGGGATGGTGGAGAAGGGACGAATTCTGATATTTGGATATTTGTGTCTCATTCTCGTTTAGGTTGATCCTGTGAAAACGGTATGGTTTACAGCTGAAGCAGGGGGTGTAAAATATCCTTGGCGAAGCGGGAGGAATTTGCTAGTGTCTTCTGCAGCGTTTAAACTAATTCATCAGGGCGATGGGAACCTGAATTGCAGCTCCAGTGTACAGGAGATTGAGAAACTTGATTTCATAAATAAGGTTAGAAGGTCATAAGAATGTTACGGCAGGGAGAGAGGTGATTTGAAATGTGTCCACCTAAACGCCAGGAGCATCTACAAAATGGTGGGACACGTTGCAGCATGTGTCTTCGAAGTTGTGGTGATTTCGGAGATGTGGCTAGAACAGGGACAGGAATGACTGTTGCATCCTCCGTGAGAAATGGCAAAATATATTGGAAATGCTGTCGTGATTCAATTGTAACGAAGGGGAGAAGGAATTTCGAAGCTTATGCACCAGACTGCCGGAGAATATGAGGTCTAACTAATGCTCTTGAGTGTGGCTGTTTGCTGGAACAGTCCAGCTCGCCTCCGCTGCTGTGGTTTGGATCCACCTGTTGACATTCACACTGTACCAGCACTCAGCGTTAGTAGCCTCGCAAGCCACTGTGGGAATGAACGTCTCTCAATCAGCATTCAGTCGTTCCCATGAGGAACAACAACTTGAGCAAGACCAGAATTGCTGAGTGATATTTCGATGACCCATATTCATTTGCGAAGTGATCGTTTGAGAAAAGTGCATTCAGCGTGTGAATTACATCTCGAACTACTAATGAGCTGCAGAGGACAAAGAGACAAATATTTATGGGAAATATTCCTGCGTAAGTTCATATTGACATCGATTACATAAAATTCGTTCAGAAGTTCACCACCCCTAATCCGACCTCTTTCTTTGGGAAATCTGCCATTTTGTTTCCGATGGGGAATGGAAAAACTTGTGGTCGCCCTACCAAGTGTTAATGTATTGACAATGTCTGTTACATGTCAGAAATCAATAGCAAAAATTACAAGGGCAGAGCCTTGTCCCACCGCAGAATGACTTTGAAATCACCGACACTATGTCAGAAATAGTAGCGTAATTTGTTAGACATACTTGGCCCAGTGTTCGACTTTTGGATCTAATGTGATAAGTTTCCCAAATATTGGCAGGTTGCCTGAAATGCTTACTCCAACTCAAGGACGATTGTTGTGGGCCAATGTTTCAGTCACGTTTTGTTTTCTTTTCTGTGCACTGAAATTACTCCACAGAGGCCGGTATCTGATGACCTCGACACTGTTCATGACAAGTGCATAACACATGACATAATTTCGGCTTCCCCAGAGCGAGCTCTCAAACTGAAAAGAACCTCCCACACTGTAATTTTATCTGCCAGCCGAGAATCCCGAGCAAGATCAGATTACATCATATTCTGTGATGTCCACCCCTTTGAACTCGCTGTCATCCATACAAATCAGCTATCAGTCGCTCATCAAACACAGAAGTAACTCATAAGCAAACGCGTGGAAACCATCTAATTCAGTGGCATTAATTGCCTAACTTGCAAATGTAGCAGCAGGAAGACAAACTTCTTTTTAGCTGTCGGAAAGAGAGAGAGAGGAGAGAGAGAGAGAGAGAGGGTGAGAGATACTTGCAGCTTGCACCCACAACAGGTACTGAAAGCTAAAGCTAAAGCTAACATTTTGATTCTGTGCGTGACCTGATACATTTAGGTTTCTTTTGCTGTGTCAAAATAAATACAAGCACTCAAAACCTGGCATTTGTCCGGCATGTTCATTTCCTGGCACTTGTGTGGCGCTTAAGTTAGTTGCCAACTCTCAATCTATCTTAAGTTCTTCCCAGACTTTGGTTCATTTGGGCATGGATTGCTTCAGTATGTGTGCACAAGTGACACGTAACAAGAACATGTTTAACCTTCACAGGCTTATTAATTCATATCTGCTAAATATCTAATACATGTGTTTGAAATCAGAAAATGAATGATGTGAGCACACGAAGTTGAGTGCCTTTCTCTTTCTAATGTGAGACTGTATGTGCTAGCTGTTTTGCCAACATGAGTTTTCCAGAATGGTGCTTCACAAACAGTGGTTAAACATCATTGAGCTCATTAAGTCTTTGTTTTTTTTTTGTTTCAGCAAGCAAAAGCAGCATAGGTGGGTGGAGTCAGGTTCACCAAGACCCAGGGCTATAGTTTTCCCTTCAGTTTAAGTTGGGGTGGGATTTGGAGAGAGATCGAATCTGATGGAAATAAATTTGTCCTCTCTCCTAAACAAAAAAAACTTGTGTACTCTACCTGCTACTAGAAAGTTAATTTCTTTTTTCGGTTTTCCTTTCTCCATAACTGGAAACAGCAGATTTACAAAAAGATCTGTGTTTCTGAGAACACAAAACAGACAATGCTGGAACAACATAGCAGGGTTTGCAGCACCTCCAGAGAGGAACCCCATTTAACGTTGCGGGTCGAGTCACACTTTCTCAGAACTCATGCATTTATGTGATGTTGCTAATTTTCACAGTTGAGTATTAATAGTTAAACAATGTGTTCGATTGGTTTGCCTTTTAATGAAGTTAAAGTGAGGCCGATTCTTTATTATTCGCTGTATGTTAACTGTTTTGAAATGAAAACCTTGCACATTCGTTCCTGTTTAACTCAATAAATGTTAGAGTCTGGGCAATCTTATTGATATGTTTTCAAGTTATTTTATCCATTTAGTAACATTTGCCACAGCTTTAACAGGACTACAATACCGATGTTGGAGTGTGACTAAATATGCATCAGACACAACGTTTAAAGTCTGAATGAGAAACTGCAGGCAGAGAATGGAATCGGTCTGGCTCCATGAGTGAGTGCTCTACATATGACAAATGAAGCAGTAACCTTTTAAAATGAAATTTTTAAAAAAATGCTGTGCACAATCTGCAAAATCCCAAAAAAAAATTACTCGAGAAACCCGTCGAGGCTTGCAGACAAAGCAGGGGAAATTTCGAGTCTAGAGACTCTTAATCAGTACTATCTGTAAAATGAATGGAGATCATGAAGCTGCCCTTTCTTTGTTAATGGGTTGCTCCTTAATGAACTCCATAATGTGCATTTTGCTTGGGAAGGTTTCGACAATGATATTATTTTCCTTTTTATTCATTCCTTGACATGTTTTTGAAAAAAAACTATCAAAGCTGCTGACATAATGTATTTGCTCAAGGAAGTGGAACTAATAGTAATAATGAGATGGACATCAATGTCGTGGGAATTTATTCCATGTCGATTTCAAGGCCCCTTTAAGAGAATCAGTTGAGATGGCCTTGCTAAACTATCGCTTAGATACAAATTCTTGCAGATGCTTATTCAAGAAATGGAACATGAATTGATTGATGAAATAGAAAGCATTTACTGCCTGATTCTAGCAGCTGTTGCAAACACTAGTAAGTTTCTTTCTAAGCTGCTGATGCTGAACATCGGTGTAAACTCTGTTGTTGTTCTTTATAGCAGTTCTCACTGAGTTTACCTCAAACGTGCTTGTTGTGTCTAAGAATTGACTAAAGGCAGTTACTCTGTTCACAATGTTTTTTTTCAAAAAAGATTACATTTTATCTGCAACGAGTTTATTTTGTTAAGTTCCAACATTCAGAGTAACAGTTGAACGAACGGGGAAGATTATTACTTCAAAAATGGGCAATGTTTCGTTCCTTCGGGGGCAGTCTGATACTTCAGCCTGCTTCACAGGGTAGCGAGTACATTTTTTTTCCAAAATTGAATCATAAAGGAGGAGTTAGTTTCTTGATAACCAATGTGGTGAATGCTTAGTGGGGATATTCAGAAGTGTCCAGAAATGTAGAGATGACGATAAAACTGCATCAGTCATCTATTTATCTGAGAGGAAATCAGGTTCTAAGAACTAAGTGCGCAATTCATTTTTGTTTCTTTGGTATGTTCAACGTCTTAATGAAGTTTTGTTTTTCTTGGCTTCTGTCCAAGAGTCAGGGAGCAGCGAATCTCTGATTGTCACCTTCTTTGATTTGTGAGTTTCACGATCAGAATTAAATTAATTGAATAAGTTTCGTGTTAGAAAGCGATTTAGCCCATCGAGTCCACACCAATCCTGCAAAAGCATTCAACCACCATTCACAAACTATGTCGTCCTGCGTTTCTCCTGGCTAACACATATACACTTCACATCCTGGATATTACGGGGAATTTAGCATGTCTAACCCACCTTCTGTACATATCTTCGTACTTTAGGAGGAAATTAGAGCACCCAGAAGAAATCCATATTGGTAGCAAAGAAGATGCAAGATCCATACGGTCACCTGAGGATGGAATTGAACTGATATGTCTGGCGACTGAAAGAGATGTGTTAACCACTGAATCACTGTGTGGCTAAGAAGATATGTTGCAAATATTTTCAGAATAAAAATGTCTTCTCTAGTCCCAGTACTATACAGAAGAAGTTGGAAATCGTCTCACCTTACTCTGAGGTTTACTTTTACTATTTTAACTCTCAATCTGTTGTTGCTTAATATTGTGCATAACAGCCTAGAACAGATTTGCGGAAGGCATCAAATACGGGGAAATAACTATCAGATAGCTTTGTAAACTAGGAATAGAAAAACAACAGAACATGCAGGGAAAGAAATTGATCAGGAAGAAAATAGTGGAGGTGTGGATCTTGAACGATAATGATCGGTAACAGATTAGGTGAGATCAAAGAATGAAACGATCACACAGACGGAGTGGAGAAAGACACACGATTCAGCAACTGTAAGTTTGAGAGAAGACTGTAAATTTCAGAGTTAAAATGGAGATGCAAAATCGAAAATAGGAGTGTCTGAGAACGAGTGACAGCGAGGGGTGGAGAATATGTCAGAGGGACATGAAAAGATGAAAAGATATTGAGATGGATGGGAGAAGCTGTGAAAATAATAAGCAATGCACAATAATTCACGGGAGAATCTGTGTTTTTGTTTCCAGTTAGAATGTCGTCTTATTGTATTGGTATTTCAAGTTGGCCTCACCAGCTGCATTTTAAAAAAAAATACTTTCACTGTGTCAGTTTCTTCCATCAATATGTTAGTATTCAGAAGTTTAAACTGCATTTGTGAAAACGTAGGACAATTCTTCATAACCCAAAACTTTGAAACTTTGCAAAAAAATGTTGTCCAAACATAAATCGGGAAACCACCACTCTGATGTGCTTGAATATAATTTCATTCCATACCAATTGGCTGTGTGGAATTATTAACCATGTTTTTACACTTAAGTTACATGGGCACTAACACCAAAGGCCACAGAGATTAATGATTGATCTAGCTCATGAAACATTTACAGGAAGTTCACTTGAATGAAACGCTGCTACAATATAGCCCTGTACCGATTCCCCAGTGTTAAAACAGTCTATTAACACAACAAGTTCACACGGATCCACCGAAGATTGACCCACCCAGACCCATTTACCTTCGCTGTTACTGTTGATTTAGCACTGAATTTTGCATATCACCTGCACATCATTAAACACGATGGCTAATGCAGCTCACATGCACATCTTTGGATTATGGGAGGAAACGCAGGTACACAGCCGAGAATATATCTTTATCTTCTTTTCACACATGGAGTACGCACACTGTGGATAAGGGACATTTGGACCAATAAATCCATACTGACCCTGCGAAAGGCATCCAATTACCTTGCACTACTCCACACTATTGCAGCTAAATTACACATCCCTGAACACGACGGACAACTTCGCTTGGCCAACTCAGCTGACGTGTACGTCTTTGGAATTTGGAAGGAAAAGCACTCAAACATGGCGAGAACGTTCGAACTCCAGAAAGGCAGTCAAACCCTAGGCGACAACTGAACCACATTTCCGAGGGATGAGAAGCAGCAATGTGAACCACTGAGCCACCGCGCCACTGAGCTTTCTTTGCATTAAATTGTAAGCACGCGTGGTGGAAGTTTGGTAGCAGTACAGATTTCAGAATCACAATGCCTTTAACGATACCGACATTAATTCAAATCTATTCGTGTTCGTTTCAATTTAAATTTAATGAAAATAAATCGGATAATGTCAGATTTTCTCCTTGTTTCCTTTAGTCGAGGAAATCAATTGGCCAACATGTTACTCCGGTAAAGACAAAAAATAAACACGAACTGCAGATGCCGAAATCCAAGGTAAACAAGCAGGAGGCGGGAAGAATACACCAAGCCAGGCAGCATCAGCAGATGGAGAAATCAACCTTTCAGGTGTAACACTCCTTCAGGCCTGAGGTAGGTGCAAGTACACCTGCAGGTCAAGGAGAGTAGTGGGAGACTTGGGCGGTGTGATGAGTTCAGGACAGGTAAACAAAAGTGGAGGGTACGATGTGTTTGCTCGTTGACTAGCAATGAAATAGTTTGGACTCTGCAAGAAATTGTTGATTACAGGAAAGAAAGCGATGGGGAGAGGCGTGGAACTGGTGTTAGGGGATGGTAAGGGAAGATGCTTTGACGTAAAAAAGTTACTGTTGAGTCTCCAGGCTGTCAGGCTGGATACAATAAACTACTTTGGAGGAGGGGCAGATGAACATCTGTCTCACCGGGAAGGACTTCTTGGACCTGAGATGGAGGTGAAGGAGTGGTGATGCCAATAGGTCTTTCTAGTCCTACGTTCGAAGGGGAGTGTGCGTGGAGCTTCGGGGGTTTTTGTGGGGCAAGTGGTGTAAAAATAAATTGGAACATAACAGTATATTTGGTATGCAGGGAAGGGTGGGGAGAGCAAGATATTCTTCGTGGTGGGGTCTAAATGGAACTGGTAGGAGTTCTTTGGAATGATAGTTTGGATGTGGAGATTGGTCGAGTGGAATTTGAGGACAAGGGTGAAAGTTTTTCATGGCGTTTAAACGTGAATTTAGAACAGTGGATTGGGGGATGGAGGAGGTGCGCTTGAGGTTTGTCTGGATGACCAAAGTCATGAATAATACGTTGATCAAAATAGGTGGACTTCTGAAATGCTTGTGAAGAGTATGTTTCCTATAGAAGCGAATGCCGTGTAGTCTGAGGAATTGGGAGAATTGATTGGCCTTCTTGCAGGTTATTAGTAAGGAAGAGGTGTTTTCCACGGAGAGATGCGTGTCTGTGGGTCTACAGTAATCAGCCGTCTGGGACTGTACCCGAGATCGAAATGGAGATGTCAGGACACGGCGGGTGGTGTCCGAGATGGACCAAGTGTGAATCCAGCAATGGGACAGATCGTAAACTGTCTGGAAGCAATTTTGGGGGACTAATAAAAACTAACGCAGCATGATTTCCCATGCATGAACGATTAATAAAATAGTTGCATTCCTGCTTCAATGATTCTGAAAGACCTGCTTCTATCAAACTGTTTTCACTGCAGTTTCATAACCCTTGCTTTCTTTAGAAACCAAATGTGTGATTCAAACGTCTCAGAATGTCTTAATTCAATTTTCGCATTCCTCATGCCTTTGGAGACCACAGTCTCTCGTTCTACTTAACATGTCCAATGGAATCAATCGCCATCAGTCTTGCCCAGCTTTTAAACTGGCGCCACATGTGAACTTGTACTGTTGAATAGCATGACACCCGCGCTGGCCTATTACCTGCACTTGATCTCTTCATTTGCAACTGCCGCCGGGACATTAACCCCCTCAACCTGACGACACCCCTCCCCCACTCCAACCTCTCACACTCACAAGGCGCAGCCCTCCAATCCCTCTGCTGTAATCCCAACCTCACCATTAAGCCAGCGGATAAAGGGGGCGCAGTGGTAGTCTGGCGCACTGACCTCTGCACCGCTGAAGCCAAACGCCAACTCGAGGACACCTCTTCCTACTGCCCCCTCGACCATGACCCCATCCCCCATCACCAAACCGTCATCTCCCAGACCATACAGAACCTCATCACCTCAGGAGATCTCCCACCCACAGCTTCCAAACTTATAGTCTGGGAACCCTGCACTGCCCGGTTCTACCTCCTTCCCAAGATCCACAAGCCTGACCACCCTGGCCGACCCATTTTCTCAGCATGCCCCTGCCCCACTGAACTCATCTCTACCTACCTCGACACTGTCCTATCACCCCTAGTCCAGAAAATCCGCACATACATTCGAGACACCACCCACGCCCTCCACCTCCTCCAAGACTTCCATTTTCCCGGCACCCAAAGCCTCATCTTCACCATGGATATCCAATCCCTCTACAACTCCATCCACCATGACCAGGGCCTCCAAGCCTTCCGCTTTATCCTCGCCAGACGTTCCCAGCAGTACCCTTCCACTGACACTCTCATTCGTTTAGACGAACTGGTCCTCACCCTTAACAATTTCTCCTTCAAATCCTCCCACTTCCTCCAGACCAAAGGGGTAGCCATGGGAACACGTATGGGCCCCCGCTATGCCTGTATCTTTGTTGGCTACGTAGAGCAGTTGATCTTCCGGAACTACACCGGCACCACTCCCCACCTTTTCCTCCGCTACACTGATGACTGCATTGGCGCCACCTCGTGCTCCTGCGAGGAGGTTGACCAATTCATCAAATTCACCACCCTGACCTTACATTTACTAGGACCATCTCTGACACCTCGCTCCCCTTCCTGGACCTCTCCATCTCTATTAGTGACGACCAACTTGACACTGATACTTTTTACAAACCCACCGACTCCCACAGCTGCCTGGATTACACCTCTTCCCACACTATCACTTGCAAAAATGCCATCCCGTATTCCCAATTTCTCCGCCTCTGCCGTATCTGCTCCCCGGAGGACCAGTTCCACCATAGAACACACCAGATGGCCTCCTTCTTCAGAGACAGCAATTTCCCTTCCCACGATGTTATAGATGCCCTCCAACGCATCTCGTCCACATCCCGCACCTCTGCCCTCAGACCCCACCCCTCCAACCGTAACAAGGACAGAACGCCCCTGGTGCTCACCTTCCACCCGACAAACCTTCGCATAAACCAAATCATCCGCCGACATTTCCGCCACCTCCAAAAAGACCCCACCACCAGGGATACATTTTCCACCCCACCCCTTTCCACCTTCCGCAAAGACCGTTCCCTCCGTGACTACCTGGTCAGGTCCACACCCCCCGTACGACCCTCCCTTCCATTCTGGCACTTTCCCCTGCCACCGCAGGAACTGTAAAACCTGTGCCCACACCTCCTCCCTCACATCTATCCAAGGCCCTAAAGGAGCCTTCCACATCAATCAAAGTTTTACCTGCACATCCACTAATACCATTTATTGTATCCGTTGCTCCCGATGTGGTCTCCTCGACATTGGGGAGACTGGGCGCCTCCTAGCAGAGCGCTTTCTGGAACATCTCAGAAACACCCGCACCAAACAACCAAACCGCCCCGTGGTCCAACTTTTCAACTCCCCCTCCCACTCTGTCGAGGACATGGAGATCCTGGGGCTCCCTCATCACCAGACGCCTGGAGGAAGAACGCCTCACTTCAACCCCAGGGCATCAATGTGGACTTCAATAGCTTCTTCATTTCCCCTTCCCCCACCTCATCCTAGTTTCAAACGTCCAGCTCAGCACTGACTCCTTGACTTGTCCGGAGTTGTCCGACCTGCCTATCTCCTTTTCCACCTATCCACTCCACCCTCTCCTCCTTGACCTATCACCTTCATCTCCTCCCCCACTCACCTATTGTACTCTATGCTACTCTCTCCCCACCCCCACCCTCCTCTAGTTTATCTCTCCACGCTTCAGGCTCACTGCCTTTATTCCTGATGAAGGGCTTTTGCCCGAAACGTCGATTTCGCTGCTCGTTGGATGCTGCCTGAACTGCTGTGCTCTTCCAGCACCACTAATCCAGTATTTGCTTTCCAGCATCTGCAGTTCTTGTTTATACCCAGAGGTTCACTGTGGCAGCTCGCCACCACCTTCTCAATAGCAACAAGGGTTGAGAAATGAATAACAGCTCAATCACATTCTATGAATAAATTCCAAAATATTGTCCATTTATGTCGAATCCTGGTCAGTGAGTTCTGTGTTTTATGAGCGCAGTGGGTTGGAAGCAGTGAGTGCCTTGGTTTGTGCGAACAGCTGAAGGGTCCTGCTGTTTTTAGCAATCTGCCAGCATATCAGAGACATGGCATTCAGACCTAGCATTGCACAGACACGGACTATCACCTTCCATACAAATGAACTGTGAGATAGACAGAGGCAATTGAAATGCATTCGTTTCTGACAGTAAAATATTGAGACACAATGTGTTATTATTACCATCAAACTTACTGTGTGTGAAGATTGCACAATATTAGTATAGGGTGCAATAAATATATGGCTTCAAATTCCATGCACTTAATAATAATCAATCTTCATTTAATAATTTGGTCTTAATTTAATTTAATCTTAATACTAATGTAATAATTTTGTTTTCATTTCAAAGACCCTTCCTGTGATTAGTGCTGTTTTTTCATCATGTTGTTTTCATAAGAGTGAGCTGAATAAATGGAAGGCTTTTGAGCTGACTACACAATCGAAAAGTAGGTAGCATCCAAAAATGTCGAGACTTCACTTAAGGGACTTTGCTGTTAATGGTTAGAATAATGCTGAATATATTTCCATAGAAAATTCTATCTCGAGCCACGCACAATGTAATTGGACTGGCTATCAATGTAGCCTCGCAATTCTGTTTGGCTACTGACGTTCTGGAGCTGACATACACTTGATATTGTTTGTGAGGTGTTCAATGTAAGGCGCCATCTGCTACAGGAGCCCATCACCTTTATAACACCTTCATTCAGGATCGGGTCCAAGGTACAGAATTACAGAGCTTCGATGGCACACCAGAATAGATGAACTTGCAAGATATCCTTGTTGTCAGGTAGTGTTTGCAAATGTTGATCTGCGTTTCGATCAGCACTGAGAACTAAGTCCAATGGCCTGTCTGCCACATGCATTTGTTGGTTGCCTAGGGTCATTTGAGTGGGAGCAGCGGCCGAGGAAAAACGAACCCGGGAGACTACAGCTAAGGTAAGACAGTTTGTTTCAAAATTACTTACCTGTAGCGGGCAGCGGAAGTGAGGTTGGAGCGCATAGCTGGGCGGGAAGGTAAGTGATTAGTATTTGAGTGGGTGTGTTCTAGACCCCAGGTCCTACTTTCGTAGGGCCTCCCTCCCACCCTCCTCCTCTAACCTAACTTTAAAGTCCACAGGTTATTGACTCAGTGTTCTTGTTTTTGGAGACAAAGTGTACAGTCATGGCAGCGCAGGCGGTGGAATGTTCCTCCTGCAGGATGTTTGAGGTAGGGGTGACCACCGATAACGACTTCGTGTGCAGGAAATGCAGTCAGGTCCTGATCCTCACCGAACGAGTTAGGGAACTGGAACTGGAACTGGATGAGCTGAGGATTATTAGAGAGGCTGAGAGGGTGATCGATAGAAGCTACAGGGACATAGTTACGCCAGAGAACAGAGGTAGCTGGGTAACAGTTAGAGGTGGGAAGGGGAAGAAACAGGCAGTGCAGGGTTCCCCTGTAGTCGTTCCCCTAAAAAATAAGTATGCAGCTTTGGAAACTGTTGGGGGGGACAGCCTTGCAGGTGTAAGCTGCGGTGAAGGGGTCTGTGGCTCTGAGATTCAGAAGGGAAAGGGGGAGAAGAAGAGAGCGCTAGTTATAGGGGACTCTCTAGTTAGAGGGACGGACAGGCGGTTCTGTGGACATGGGCGAGACTCTCGGATGGTTTGTTGCCTCCCGGGTGCTAGGGTCCGAGACGTCTCGGACCGTGTCTTCAGAATCCTTAAGGGGGAGGGTGTGCAGCCAGAAGTCGTGGTACACATTGGCACCAACGACATAGGTAGGAAGAGGGGCGGGGAGGTCATTCAAGAGCTCAAGGAGTTAGGCTGGAAGCTAAAAGCTAGGACAGACAGAGTCGTCATCTCTGGGTTGTTGCCGGTGCCACGTGACAGAGAGGCAAAGAATAGGGAGAGAGTGCAGTTGAACACGTGGCTGCAAGGATGGTGTAGGAGGGAGGGCTTCAGATATTTGGACAATTGGACTGCATTCTGGGGAAGGTGGGACCTGTATAAACAGGACGGGTTGCACCTGAACCAGAAGGGCACCAATATCCTGGGGGGTAGGTTTGCTAGCACTCTTCGGGGGGGTTTAAACTAATTTGGCAGGGGGATGGGATCCGGACTTGTAGTCCAGCAAGTAAGCTAGCTGTGTGTCAGGATGTCCAAGACTGTAGGGAGGCTGTGGAGAAGGTAGCACTGACAGGGACTACTTACGGACACAGAGATGGGCTCAAGTGCGTATACTTCAATGCAAGGAGTATCAGAAATAAGGTGGGTGAACTTAAGGCATGGATCGGTACCTGGGACTACGATGTTGTAGCCATCACGGAAACATGGATAGATGAGGGACAGGAATGGCTGTTGGAGGTTCCTGGTTACAGATGTTTCAGTAGGATTAGGGAGGGTGGTAAAAAAGGAGGGGGGGTGGCATTGCTAATTAGAAATGGTATAACGGCTGCAGAAAGGAAGTTTGAGGGAGATCTGCCTCTGGAGGTAGTATGGGCTGAAGTCAGAAATAGGAAAGGTGCAGTCACCTTGTTGGGTGTTTATTATAGGCCCCCCAATAGCAGCAAAGATGTGGAGAAACAGATTGGGAAACAGATTTTGGAAAGGTGCAGAAGCCACAGGGTCGTAGTCATGGGCGACTTCAACTTCCCAAATATTGATTGGAAGCTCTTTAGATCAAGTAGATTGGATGGGGCGGTGTTTGTGCAGTGTGTCCAGGAAGCTTTTCTAACGCAGTATGTAGATTGTCCAACCAGAGGGGAGGCCATATTGGATTTGGTACTCGGTAACGAACCGGGACAAGTGGTGGGCTTGTTAGTGGGTGAACATTTTGGTGATGGCGACCACAATTCTGTCACTTTCACCTTGGTTATGGAGAGGGATAGGTGCACACAACAAGGAAGTTTTTACAATTGGGGGAAGGGAAATTACGATGCTGTAAGACAGGATTTGAGGAGCATACGTTGGGAGCATAGGCTGTCAGGGAAGGATGTGGTGGAAATGTGGGACTTTTTCAAGGAGCAGATACGACGTGTCCTTGATATGTATGTACCGATCAGGCAGGAAAGAAATGGTCGTGTGAGGGAGCCTTGGTTGACGAGGGAGGTTGAATGTCTAGTAAAGAGGAAGAAGGAGGCTTACATAAGGTTGAGGAAACAAGGTTCAGACAGAGCAGTGGAGGGATACAGGATAGCCAGAAGGGACCTGAAGAAAGGGATTAGGAGAGCTAAGAGAGGGCATGAAAAATCCCTGGCGGATAGGATCAAGGATAACCCCAAGGCATTCTATGCGTATGTGAGAAACCTGAGAATGACGAGAACGAGGGTAGGTCCGATCAAGGACAGTGGTGGGAGACTGTGTATTGAGTCGGAAGAGATAGGAGAGGTCTTGAACAAGTACTTCTCTTCAGTATTTACGAACGAGAGGGACTGTATTGTTGAAGAGGAGAGTGTGAAACGGACTGATAAGCTAGAAGAGATATCTGTTAGGAAGGAAGATGTGTTGGACATTTTGAACAACTTGAGGATAGACAAGTCCCCCGGGCCTGACGGGATATATCCTAGGATTATGTGGGAAGCAAGAGAGGAAATTGCAGTACCGTTGGCAATGATCTTCTCGTCTTCACTGGCAACGGGGGTGGTACCAGGGGACTGGAGAGTAGCGAATGTTGTGCCCCTGTTCAAAAAAGGGAATAGGGATAACCCCGGGAATTACAGGCCAGTTAGTCTTACTTCTGTGGTAGGCAAAGTAATGGAAAGGGTACTGAGGGATAGGATTTACGAGTATCTGGAACGGCACTGCTTGATTAGGGACAGCCAGCACGGATTTGTGAAGGGTAGGTCTTGCCTTACAAGTCTTATTGAATTCTTCGAGGAGGTGACCAAGCATGTGGATGAGGGTAGAGCAGTGGATGTAGTGTACATGGATTTTAGTAAGGCATTTGATAAGGTTCCCCATGGTAGGCTTATGCGGAAAGTCAGGAGGCATGGGATAGAGGGAAATTTGGCCAATTGGATAGAAAACTGGCTAACCGGTCGAAGTCAGAGAGTGGTGGTAGATGGTAAATATTCAGCATGGAGTCCAGTTACAAGTGGAGTTCCGCAGGGATCAGTTCTGGGTCCTCTGCTGTTTGTAATTTTTATTAATGACTTAGATGAGGGAGTCGAAGGGTGGGTCAGTAAATTTGCAGATGATACAAAGATAGGTGGAGTTGTGGACAGTGAGGAGGGCTGTTGTCGGCTGCAGAGGGACTTAGATATGATGCAGAGCTGGGCTGAGGAGTGGCAGATGGAGTTCAACCCTGCCAAGTGTGAAGTTGTCCATTTTGGAAGAACAAATAAGAATGCGGAATACAGGGTTAATGGTAGGGTTCTTGGTCAGGTGGAGGAACAGAGGGATCTTGGGGTCTATGTACATAGATCTTTGAAGGTTGCCACTCAGGTGGATAGAGTTTGTAAGAAGGCCTATGGAGTATTATCGTTCATTAGCAGAGGGATTGAATTCAAGAGTCGTGAGGTGATGTTGCAGCTGTACAGGACTTTGGTTAGGCCACATTTGGAGTACTGTGTGCAGTTCTGGTCGCCTCACTTTAGGAAAGATGTGGAAGCTTTGGAGAGGGTGCAGAGAAGATTTACCAGGATGTTGCCTGGAATGGAGAGTAGGTCATACGAGGATAGGTTGAGAGTTCTCGGCCTTTTCTCGTTGGAACGGCGAAGGATGAGGGGTGACTTGATAGAGGTTTATAAGATGATCAGAGGAATAGATAGAGTAGACAGTCAGAAACTTTTTCCCCGGGTACAACAGAGTGTTACAAGGGGACATAAATTTAAGGTGAAGGGTGGAAGGTATAGGGGAGATGTCAGGGGTGGGTTCTTCACCCAGAGAGTGGTGGGGGCATGGAATGCGCTGCCCGTGGGAGTGGTAGAGTCAGATTCATTGGCGACCTTTAAGCGGCATTTGGATAGGTACATGGATGGGTGCTTAATCTAGGATAGAAGTTCGGCACAACATCGTGGGCCGAAGGGCCTGTTCTGTGCTGTATTGTTCTATGTTCTATGTTCTATGTTCTATGTCTGGCACTATCCTATTGTGACGGATTGTGTGAATAATTGTCCAGCTCCAGTGTGGAAGCTCTCTAGACAGATTTTGGAGATGGCCAGACTTTCGGAGATTGTAGTGAGGCTTAATAGCACTGTGTCTGAATTCAAATGTTTTCCATACCTTTTTCAACAGCTTTCATGACCTCAAGTTGGTGTGTTCGCAGTTCTGAACATGAATCAGACGTTAAATATGGTTGCTGAATTGCATAATTCTTATGTCTGTATTCTGGTAATTGTTCACTTCAATTCTTTTCAACTGAAAACAAAGACACTTGATTTTACTGTAAAATAAGTGAGAAATAAAGTGATATTATCTCTTAATTGTGCGAAAACTAAATTGACCTGCTGTATATTTTCCACAGACTAATCAATCAACAGTCAGAAATTGTCAGAAAAGCAGGATTCTGTGAGCAGGACTACGTCCCAGGCAACATTACCATCCTTTGTGTTCGGTTCCGTTCCACTGACAGGACAGAGCCCGACAAAAGTGAGGGGTTGTGGGGGTAGTTCCTTGGTATACAATCAATATACTGCTAAGCATTGATAGTGCTTCCTGTGACTGGTGTATTGCATTTTGTCAGGTTTTGAAGGAATAAATATAAGAGTAACATATAATTGAGTACATCATCACGAATCCACCTGCTGCAGATAGAACACTCCATTTTATATATCAGTAAGATTTGCCATGGGACAAGCCTTGTAAGGATTAAGGGCCATCTTTACACTTTGTAGAATCCTCACCATGTTATGTAACAACATGTATGCTGAATAGGGCAATTTTTTAACAGATTGAGCAACCAATGTCAGGGGTATATAAGGTGCAGTTGGTTATCAGCAGTAGCAGAATCATATGCTGCAGTAGTCACACAGTCTGCAACCTGACTGTCCAGCACATCTCCCACTGTACAGTAGCATCAAGCCAGTGATCCACCCTGATTCAATGAAGGACATTGTGAGTACAGAAGGACATGCCACAAGCAGCACCAGCCTGACGAAATATGAGGAGACAACGTGGATAAACTCTTTTTGTCTTCAGATATAAAACAGTACGATTTTCAGCCTTAAAAACACAAGTAAAAATATCCAGATCTATCTCTCCGGTCCTTCAGCATGCAGTCATAAAAGATAGTGGGCAATGAAAGAGACCGTTGGAGGAGGAAGCTTGTCTCCACCAATGCAATCTCCAGTCAGCGGGGAGTACAGCATATCAGGGAAGAAATATAACTGATGCATTTGTAACAATCTACAATCTGAAAGGCTGAACAGATGATACATTTCGGCCTCCTGCACTGGACCCCAGATTCAAAGATTCCAATCATCAGACAATTACCAATACTACCCACGATACCCACGAAATGGCTGCAGACATTTGAAACTGTGATATAACTCCAGAGATTGCCACATCCCTAGACAGGCTGCACTATTCCATCATGATCACTGACATCCAATATCAATGAGATAAATTGTCCAAGTTTGCCCCACAAATAAAAAGCGGGCCTCTTGCATTGCAGCCAGTCACTGACCATCGGTGAACAGGCGACCAAATTAGTGTGAAGAAAGGTGTCAGCAATCATGTGACCAATCAACATGTAACCCGCTCAGTGACGGTCAGTTAGTGTCCGTCATGCACACTCAGCTCCTAACTCAATTGCAAACTTTATTGAAAAAAGTGAAATTCCAAAGGGGCAGTGAGAGTAAATACTTTGAGAATCAAACCACTATTTAACAGGGTGTGAAATAGGAGCCTCAACAAAATCATAGTCATTCTAAATCTGTGTGAGGTAATCTGCTGGTTGGAATTATCACCAGACAAAAGCAAGGTTATTGTTTATGTCAGGAATTGGAGCTCTAGGACAGCTCTGCAGCCATTCTTCAGGAAATCGAGTGTCCGAGGCTCAAACATTTCGAGCTGTTACAATGACATTCTCCCCATTATGAGTACGGAATTGGGAATGTTCACTAATTATGCCATTTCTGAAACAGTACACTTTCAAATGCAACAAGGCCTCGACCGCATCCAGGTTTAATCTCACAGGTTGCAAGCAATGTTCACAACACAAACATACTCGACAAAAAAGACAAAAAAGAAACATACTATCCTCCTTTGATTTTCAAAAGATAACCATCGGTGAGTGATCACCACTGAAACTATCAGCATCCTGGGTGCTATTATCGATCCGATATTACCATGAACTATTCACATAAATAACACTGTCTTCCACAGCAGGTCAGAGGTTAGGAATGCTGCAGTGAGTAACTCACCTAATGATGGATTACATCCCCAAAATAACCCAGGACAAAAATAATCCATTCTACGAGCATCCATTCCCTGCACGACTGATGCTCAATAATAGCAGTATTTTCAATATATAAGGTGCTCTACAGAATGCTTATAAGGTCGCACCTTCGAAACTCAGTGCCACCTAGAAGAATAAAGGCAGCAGGTACATTAGAAAACCAGCTGTCGCCAAGCTCATCTCTTCATACGTTCAGATGTGAGAACGTTTGCTCATGAGTTGAAAATGCCCAACCCTTTATATCACACAATCAGAAGAAACGCAACACTTAGGCTGTCAAATGACAAGTAACTTGCATGCCACACACATGTCAGGTAATGACCACGACAAACCAACGCATCATTGCCATTCCAACATCCAAACTCATTACCAATGCTGAATCCAATGGCACGAACTTTCTCAGGTTTATGCAAGACAATATCGCTGCGAGGGTTAGAACATCAGATCAGAAATTAGGAATCCTATAGCTTGTAAATTTTCGCCTGTTTTGCCAAAGACTGTCCATTGTCTCCGCGGTTCAAGTCAGGAATATGATGGAATAATCTCAACTTGTCTAAATGAATGCAGTACGGACACTACTCAAGCAGTTTGACATGATTAAAGAATAAGCAGCCCACTTGAATGGTCCCCATCTACCATCACTCCCTCAATAAACCACCGACACTCGTCAGCAAGTGTGAGTACAATGATACCCATTAAACATCACTATCGAAGGTCATTAATACTCACGTCTGAACGGAAATCGGCAGTGTTAAGGAAATAGTGAACACAATTGATTTGATTCAAATGCAAGAATTGGAAAAGCCAAAACTAGACTAACAGCTGGCGTTCTAATATCACTCAGTCTCCTTTGATTAAGCTGGAAAGAGATTTCATGCAAGTCAACAGGAAACAATAACGATAATATAAATCAGAATCAAAGCACTGATAGGTATCCTGAGGGGAGATTAAAGTGATCTCAAGAAAATGTGGTCTCACAAAGTTAATATCTTCTGCTGCTTATTCCACGGTTTCTTGGAAGTGCAGGAAAACACAGACAAAACAGCAAAACTGACATCAGACAGTGGGAACTCAGTATCGCAGAAACCAGGGAGGAGTACGGAATGCGGAGGGGCAAGAGTGAAAAGAAATTAGGAAGCAAACAACTTATTTAAAACGATGCTGGCAAGAAAGATACATCAATCTTTAGTAGATTTCTTTTCAATACAGATAACGAAAATAAGTAAAGAATAAAAGGCAAACAATGGTCGCCAAATAGAGTCGCAAAACGTTTGTATATCGTTCTGAATTTGAATTGAAGCTTAAATGGACCTCGACAATATGGCCGATCGTGAAGAATCTGAAAGAATTGTCTGAATAGCTTATCCACCCCTTCTGATCTTACTGCATTCAGGAAAACGTGGTCGGGTCAGAGCGGCAGGCTGGTTTGAATGGCAAGATTTGGGAAACTTTGATGACAAGAGAAACGGTGAGCTCAGTGAAAAAGCAAAGAGGATGCACTTCTAAGTGCTTGGCAACTGAAGTCAGTCAGAGGTGTTGAAAACACTAAAAGCAGGAAAAGCGTAAAGAAAGAATTCGGAGGGCTCGAAGGTCCCATGAAACGTCTTTGGCAAACAGTGTTATCAGGATTAAGAGGATTGCCAGTGGGAGAGTATGATCACTCAACGAGAAAGGAGGTAATTAATGCATGGAGCTGGAGGAAGTGGGTGAATTCTTTGCCGAATACGTTGCTTTGGAACTCTCAAAGCAGAAGGACATGATGGATTCTGAGTTCAAGGAAAGATATGGCGACATTCCTGAGTATTTCAGTATTTAACAACGAAGGACGAGCTGGGTATTGTGAATAGCATGCAAGTAGACAGGTCTCCAAGATATGACGGTATACACCCCAAAATACTGAGGGAAGCAAGTGAGTAAATTGCTGTCGCCTGGGGCACAGTCTTTGTGTGCTCTTCAGTCACAGCAGAGTTTCCAGAGACGTGGAAATTAACTAATGTTGCTCCTCGGTTGAAAAAACGCAACATAGTTAATCGAAGAAATGTCAGCTCGCTGAGTCTTATGTCAATTATAGGGAATTATTGGGGATTATTAGAGATAGGATTGACTCACAACAGCTGCATCTGACCTGATTAGTACGATGTGAAGCTATCACATCACGTTACTTGTTTAAAAGATAGGAATTAAGTAAGAGATGGCAGCAAGTGTGAGAGACGTGGATGGCTGTAGTGTGCAGAGGAGTTTACAGTGATCGGAAAGTATGTGAAATTTACAGGAATATGGATTGTTCTGGGAAATTTACATGAGTATGGATTATTCTGGAGCTGAAGGAGATTAAAACGAAAGAATTGTTTGAGGTTTTGATTGAAGTGAAAACGGAGCTGGACCAACGATATCAATATTTTGGCAAAAATGACCATTTTAAAGATTAACGCTCAATGAAACCTGGTAAAGAATGACAGCGAAACAAATTATTATATGATTTGGCTCTCTGTGTCTACCTGCAGCAGAAGTAAACTCAGGGATGTCAACATGGCTGTCAGACACACGAGGCCTGCAGATGGATCACACACTGTGACGGGGAAATGAATTGCCTGTCTTCACAGATTATGGTCAATGATGCAGATTCAAACCGCACCAGTTGAAAGATACTTTGTTTGTTTCAATTATAAAGTTTCAGGATGTAAGAATTTATGCTGATCTGAAGCTTCCTAGAGTGGACCGCTGATCAAAAATTGATGCCTTGGCGTTGTTGGCTGTATGGAGCCATTTCTGTTGTAATGACTTTGGTTCCGAATCAGATGGAGACATAGGTACAGAATAGGGAAATACATTCAGCACTGAGCAAGTCGGGGTTTATTTTACATTTATAGCTATTCACCCTCATTCTGGAAAACTTTGCCACAATGAGATGAGGACAATCCCACGCTCACTTTCTTCCCATAACGTGCTCTAACATTTCGTGGATCCGAGCTACAAAATACGATGACAGAGATCATAGACTCTTTCCCCAGCTCGTGCAAAGTACGAGGTCCCATTGTCAGAACAGGAAGATCCCAGGCTCCGTCATGGGGCTTTGCAATTGCAGGTTATTGCATTTTTGAAACCCACAACCAACCAGACAAATCCTAGATTTTTTTCTGTGTTCAAGGTTTGTGTAAAGATTTGTAGCACTGATGATATGCGCCGTGGTTGTTGGTATGTTAGCCGTGCTAGGACGAATATTTGCAGAAGCTTCATTCCCTATCGAGGTGACATCTTCAATACTTTGTATCCTCATGTGAAACGCTGCTGTATTGCGTCTTATGGAATATATTTGATTCCGTTTCTGTTGCATCTAGTTGCATATTGTAGTGGCCAATAGGTTGAATCTAGGTCTAAGTGTTTGTTGGTAGAATACGTAGATGAGTTCCATGCTTCTCGGAAGACTCCAGCAGTCCTCTGTTTGGCTTGTCCGATGAATGATGCGTTGTCTTAATCGAATTCGTCACCCCTGTCATCTGTGTGTTGCTATTTGGGAGAGTTGACCATGGTGTTGATTACCGAGTTGGTATTTGTGCATGTGGATAGCTATTGTTTTGTCTGTTTACCACTGGCTTAGTATTCCTAGAATTACGCACTCATCCGTAGACTCCATCCATGCGTACACAGACCCATACCCAATGTTCCGGCCACTAAAACGACCATCCGTGGATTTTTTTTTAAAAAGTGATATTGAACTGCAATTGCATAGGGACACTACCTAGCCTGGGACCTTCCTGTTCTGAAAATTGGCTTCGTACTCTGCACAGGCTGGGCAAAGATTTTATGAACTTCCTGATCGGAATTGGAGCTCATTCCAGGATAAGTGAGAACAAGTCAAGGTGAGAGAGAGAGTGTGAGATCTTCCTCATCTCATTGTGGGATTGTTTTCCAGGATGGATGCGGTTAGCTATAAGTGTCTCATGTACCGGGGTCTGTTCAGTTCTGAATGTATTTATCTACTCTATAACCATTTTTCGGTGTGCTTCTGAACTGATAAATGTTAGAACCGAAATATCTCCCTTCAGCCAAAAACTCCCAGGTATCATTATTCATCAGTGGTCAACTGAAAAAAACCCTCAGATCATAATAAGTTCTTACTCCTAAAATATTATAATTGAAAAATAAACATGCTGTTTCAAAAGGTGTAGATTGAACTTGCACTGTTGACCATAATCTGCGAAGATAGGTAGTTCAATTCTCCGACCACAGTGTGGGTTCCATCACCAGGTCTCGTGGGCCTGGCTGTCCTGCCTCTGTACCTGACGTTTTTCTGCTACAGGTAGTTTCAGCGTTAAGTCAGATGATAATTTGTCCCCTTACCATTCTTTTATCAGGTTTAATTGAGGCATATATTTTAAATGATCTGAGATCCAATTATTCACCTGGCTGCCCCAGCTCCGTTATCCCTTAAAACAGAAACTAAACCTATTCTTACTTTTGCAACCACCTTCGGCCCGAAGAATAGTACATATCCCTGAATTAAATCCAAGTCTTCACACGACTTTCTATCTCTGTAACCTGCTCAGGCCCATAAACTTATCCTGGTCTCTGCCACTTGCTGCCTTTCCTGAAGAACTTCCTATTTTTTCAACAAGGCAAAGATAATGATAGATTTCAATAAAAGCAAACATATCAGATGTAGCTGTCATTATGGGATGGTGGCCAATCTGTGGCCAAACTGAGAAGTGAGTATTCAAGGGTTTTCAACATTTTTATAGAAAAATATAAACAGGTCAACATATTGAAGCGGTATTACGTTTAAAGAATGGGATCAGTATCATTATGATGCAAATCAATTTACACACTCCACCTCCCTGCCCTCTCCCCTCATCCCCATACATTGATCTTCTCATATATTCGTAAAGTTTGAAAACTTCAGAACATAACACAGCATAACAGTTGATCTAGCGACAATAAAAGGTATGTCCCATTCTCAGGAGTGTGCTTTCATACAGCTGAGGAAGGACAGCATTTCGATTGGCACAACACATTCATCCTAGGACAAGCTGAGCAGAGACATGCACGAGAAATCCAAGAAGCATGGCATTTCAACTGGAACGCTATCAACAAACACATTGACTTGAATCCCTTTTCCCACCTCTGGAGAAAAAGAACAGGAAATACCATCACTATAGAAAATGACATCACCAACCGAAGAAAACCTAAAAATATAAATATAAAACGGCTTCACCACGAGAGCTTCATCCGGAGGGTCACTGAAGATGTTACCTAATATGGTGATGAAACGTCAGTAACCGAACTTTCGACATCAGCGAGCAAACCTCCATCCAATACCTCTTCCATGATTCTATTGGTTCTTGTTCAAATTCATTTGATGACAAATTCCAGGCACTTTTACATTTTGACTGGAAAAGATTTTTAAAAACCTTGCTTTTCATATTCCTTAAAACTTTCCCCCATTCTCCAAAAACTATGCCCCCAATTAAATAATATTTCCACCCTGGGAAAAAAAAGGCTTCGACTGCCTCTTCTGTCCATGACTCTCAAAGTTTTGTGAACATCTATCAGGCAGCCGGTCTGCCACTGATGTCCAATGGAAAACAAACCAAATTTGTCCAATTTCTTCTCAGGGCTAGAGTTCTCTTACCAGACAACATCCAGTCAAATATTTCGAAAGCTCTCTGAAAGAGCACAACATACTTTTGGTGATGTGGGAAACGGTACTCTAAACAAATATGCCAAATGTGACCGAAATAAAGTTCTTTTCAGTTGCAACATGACATGTTAATTTAATACTCTCTGCTCTGATTCACGCACATAAGCATGCGACATGCCTTCTGGACCACACTGTCTGCGTGCTTTGCGACTTCCAGGGAAGTGTTGACTTGTTCGCCTAGATTCCTCTGCATATTAAAGCTACTCAGATATCTTCCATTTGCTGTATACGTGCCTCCTGCTGACGACATTCCGAAAGCATCACCTCGCATTTGCCCGGAGTAAATTACATCTGCCTCTTCTCTATCCAAGTGTCCACTGACCTATATCCTGCTGCATCCTCTATCAATCATCCTCATGATCCGTAACTCGGCCAATCTATTCACAGATCTCCAGTCAGTAAAATAAAAACAGACTTCTATAACTGCTCTGTCTCGTCTGAGGATACAGTTCTCCAACAGTTTACCAATTGACGGCTGATCCAGTTTGAATTCAGCTTCTGTATGAGCCCACCATGATAAACCATATACAATACCTTGCTAAATTCCATATGGCAACAGCCAGCCCCATGCCCTCATCATTCACTTTTGTCACTTGCTCAAAATAGCCAATCGAGTTTGTGAGACACAACCTACCCAAATAAAGCAGTGTTACCTTTCGTCAATAAGTCCATATTTTTCCAAATGTGAGTAATGTCCTCTTTCTAACAATCCCAAATAATTCCCTGTCTCTGACATATAGCTCAACGAGCTCTAAATTACATGGACAGTCCGTGTTGATCTTCTTCAAGCAAGAACCGACATTAGTTATTGTCCAGATCTCTGGAACCTCTCCTGTGAATGAAGAACATTCAGGGAGTGAGCACAAGGGCCAGTAATTTACTTCGTCACTTCACTCAGCGTTCTTGAATTGACACGTCATATCCTGGAGACTGGTCGACTTCAATGCTTCTGAAAAGTCCCAGCATATTCCAAATTTTATCAATACCGAAAAGCTCTGTTATATCAATATATTGTTCTCTACACTCAGCGTCTACAATGTATTAATCCTTATTGAATACCGATGCAGAGTATTCACCCGCTTCCTCCAGCTCAACGTATTAATTCCTTCCTTGTCCTTGGGTTGACTTATTCTTTCCCTTGTGATCCTTTCTTCAAGATAAACGGGTTTGGGATTTGCCTTAATCCTAATTGTCAAATCCTGATGATCTTTAGCAATTCTAAATCCTTATTTACGTTTTTCCGGTTTTTCTTTTGTTTTTCAAGACCCCCGATTGTCTGCAGTTTGCAAACGCTTGGCTATTTTCCATTTTTCGTTTTGATTGAGCTCAAAACTTCTGTTGTCATCAAATGTTCTCAAATCTGGGCGTTCTTACCACCCTGTGTCGATAATCAGATCTCATTTTCCTAAAATTAGAGACATCGAGGATGGTAGATGATTTTATCAGAACATTATCGCAGATTTATCATGATTGCACACATTGTTCAAGTCCCTTTAAGCTTCAATTTTAATTCAGAACCACCTTCTGCATCTACACGCCATTTGTAATGTTTACATTTTATCTTCGTTTCTTTGTTTATTTTTGTTCTCTTCATTGAAAAGAAATCTGTGAAAAATTGCTTGATGCTTCTTGCCAGCATCATTTCACACACACTGTTTGATTTCTGATTTTCGTTTGAAACCCAACTCCTCTGCATTCCACACTCCTCTTGGCTTTCTGAGTTATTGAATTCCCACTGTCTGATGTAACCATTCCTGTTCTGCGTGTTCCTAGACTTCCAGGGAGCTCTGGATTTCGCAGCCACTTCTTACTTCGTGAGAACTTACTTTCTTGGAAACGCTTTAATCTCACCTTATAATACCTGCTACTGCTCCCGTTTGGATGGATGTTCTCATTATTGTTTCTTGTTCAATTGAAAGAAATCTCTTTGCATCTTAATGAAATGAGACGAGGCCATAATAAGAGTCCAGCTCTTACATCAAAAGAGTAATGAATATTCCTCAAATGCTGCCCTTTTTCTTGCAGTCATCAGTTGGTATTGAGTGTGGATGGAACCCTGTGAGGAGTGTCATGATACTCATATCTGCTGGTGAGTGTTGTTGGCGGAGGAAGGGATGAATGCGGACTATTCACGTGAGCTGCACAGTTCTCAGTCGTGTTTAGCTGTTTGAGGTTTGTTGGAGTTGCACTCATTCAGACAACAGGAGATTAAACGATCATATTCCTGACTTGTATTTGGGAAATATTAGGCACGCTTTCGCATGAAATGAGAAACGCTACTTGCTGCAGGATTCATGACTTCTGGTTGATGTTCGCATGGGAGCATCTAAATTTTCTTGGATAAAACTAAGAATGTTAACGCCAATGGATTCAGCAAGCTTGCAGATAGCTTGTCTTCGAAATTATCTGCTGCTCATGTACTTCTAGATGGCAGAGGGTTTAGAAGGTACTGTCTCTTAAGCCTTGGTGCAGTGAATCTTGCAGATGGTATGCACTGTTACTGCTGAGCGTCAATGGTGGAGGGAATGGATGTTCGTTGAATTGTTAGTAATTAAATTGACTGGTGGTGTCCTTGCTTATTCCTGGGAAGTAATCCATCCTAGACTTTGGCGAGTCAGCAGGTTAGTTACTCATTGCAGATTTCCTGCTTTCTGATCTGCTCTTGAAGACAATGTTGTTTAAATGACTAGTCCTGGGCAATTTCTGGTCAATGATCAGATCCTGGAAGCTGGTAGACACTCTGATGGGGACTCAGTGATAGTAATGCTCTTGAAAATCAAAGAAGGACAGTTTAATTCTTCATTACCATGTTTGTCTAATATTTGTGTGTTGTGAACATGACTTGGTATTCGTCAAACTGAATTGGGATGTTTTCAATGTCTTGCTGTTTTTGAGCATGTTCCATTTCAGGAGTGGCTTAATCAGTAATATTCCTACTCCTAATGTTGTGTTTGAGAAAAATTATTTTATGGACCTGTAAATGGTTGAGCGTTGGGCACTCTCTTTCCTGAGGAATGGCTGCAGAGCTGTCCCGGATTTCGAATTACTGACACTGACAACAATCTTTTCCTGTTTGCTTGTAATAATTCTCAACCAGTGAGTACTTCACCAAGATTCTGTTTAAATATAATAATGCTCGGGCTTATATTGGCACGCATGTCGAAATGGTGCATCGATATTAAGAATAATTCCTCTCACTGCGCCTTTGAAATTCAACTATATTGCAAGTGAGATTGCAATGGGGTCAGGAGCTGTATGAGTCTTACGGGACACTAACTGACAGTAACCGAGCAGATAATTGCTGATTATTCACATTATTGCTGACACCTTGATCACCTTCCCATGGTAGACTGGACACCGATGAGTCAGTGACTGCCTGCAATGCAAGTGACATGCTTTTTGTGTACAAGAGTCGCTTGAGCAATTTATCACATTGTTGGAAAAGGTCAGTGTTTTTGCCGGAATGGAACAGCTTGGATAGAGCTATGGCAATCTGTGGATTTAAATAACAGTTCCCAGTGTCTCCAGCCATTTCTTGACATTATATGGATTGATTTGAATGGTCTGAAGATTCGGATGCTGTGATGCAGAGGACGACTGAAGGAGGACGAAATGAATCATCTGCGCAGCCCTTCTGACCGAAGATTGTTAAAAAATACAGCTTTGTTTTCCCTGAAGTGCTCCGCACTCCAATAACTGGAGACTTCGTTATTGACGGGCAATTTTCCTCCTGCAATAGTCTCTTTCATTGTCCATAATCTTTTATGACGACATGGATCAGGACTGCAAAGATAAATCGGAAGTATTGATTGTGGGATTACGGTGCTTTGTCCATCAGTGTTGTTTATGTTATTTAGCATGTATAATTGTCCTATGTTGCAGCTGAACACATTATTAGCTTCTACACGTTGTCTGCTCATACATAGACCTGGCTGGTGAGGCACCCACCATATCCTTCTGCAATCTTCATTGAATCAGGTTGGATCCCTGGCTTGATGGTGCGTATACCGGACCATAACGTTGCACCTGTTTGAGTTGTACAGAGTATTATTCTGCTGCCGTGCATGGCTCTTTGCACCTCATGCACGCTTCGTCATTAGTTGATCAATCTGGTTACATCCTGTCCTATTCAAAACACGGGTTGCTCCATTATATTGTGGACATCTATAAAATGTGAAGATGACCCTTCCTCCACCACATGGACTGTGCAGTGTCCACACTTATCGATATATTAAATGGAATGGTATATCTGCACCAGGCGGATTGGTGATGATGTGGTCAATGATACATTTCCCTTTTATTCGTTCCTTCATAATCTGCTGCAGAACATTCAAGCGAACACAGGATCCACGATCAATGCTAAGCACTATTTTGACGATATAATAAGGAGCTGCCTCTCTCTGCCTGGCTCAGTCCTGAAAGTGGGATGGTAGCTTCCTGAGAGGATCGTAGTTTTGCCGGGGAAACAGTGCTTTTCACAGAATTCTGAATTACAGCCAATATCTGAATGGAGCTTGATTAATCTGTGGGAAACGTAAGGCTGGTCATTTTAACTTGTTGTACACTTTGTATAATGAAGTGTTAATATAACTATTTCTTACATATTTCAAATAAGACAAGCATCTTTTTTCAGTTTAAAACAATTGAAGAGCATGATATTTTAAATTACCAGAGGACACAAGTAACGATTGCATCATTCAGTGACATGCGTAAACATCTGATTCATGTTCAGATCAGTGAGCACACGATCTTGCACTCAGCAAAGATGTTCAAAGTGAGTTTGAAAAAAAACATGAATTCAGACATTACGCTACTGGGCCTCACTGTTACCTCCAAAACACTTCTCATCTCCAAATTCTGTCTATACAGCTTCCAAACGGGAGGTGGACAGTTATTCACGCAACCACTCACAGCACAGAAGTTGGAAACAGGGAACAACAGGGAAATGTGTGGGGCAGATGTTGAATGCATTAGCACAGGGCTCAGGGATCTAAACGCAGTGCAACATTTATCAAAGATAACCTTGCAACACCCCTTTCCTGAAAATTTATCTTTTCTGGTGTATCACCTAAACTTGGTAATTCTATACCTTGAACCCGATTCTGAATGAACGTGTTATAAAGGCGATTGACTCCTGAAGCATGACCTCCTTACCTTGAAAACCCTCATAAACCAAATCAAGTGTATGTCAGCTTTACAACATCAGTATCAAGCAGAATGAACCAGGTACATAGACGACCATCATGATCCCAGCCCAACTTCTTTGTGTGTTCCTTAAGCTGAAATTTTTTATGGAAATGTTTTCAGCGTTTTTGCAACATTTAAGAGGCATTTGGATCTGTATATGAATAAGAAGTGTTTGGAGAGATATGGACCAGCTGCTGGCAGGTGGGATTAGATTAGTTTGCGATATCTGGTCGGCATGGACGGGTTGGACCGAAGGGTCTGTTTCCATGCTGTGCATCTCTATGACTCTATTATTATAATATAAATCTGCAAAGTCTCTTTACTGAATGCCGACATCCTTTGATTATGCCCATTTTCCGATCATATGGTCTTCACAAAATGCACACAAAGGTTAAGTTCTCTTTCACAACAGCAATATGATGAAAATAGGATAAATATCACAGTAAGCAGCATTGAAATAATGCGTTATATGTTAGGACTCATGAGATTGCACTGGATGGTGTACAGAGGACATTTAGCAGGACGTTCCCTGGGATTCAGCATATCAGCTATGAAGAGAATCTTGATAATCTTAGGTCTTTTCACTTGAAGCAGAGAACTTTGAGCGTGTAAATAATATAGGTCTAAGATTGTGAGGGCCATGGACAGTGTGAACAGAGAGCAGCTGTTCCTTTTAGGCAAAGGATCATGAACAAACGAGTACACTTTTGAAGTAAAGGTTTGAGGTTTAGAGATGCCTGGAGGATAGTTTCACGCCCAGAGAATGTTGGGGGTTGGGACTGAAATTACTGGAGGGCTGCTTTCATGTGTCACCTCACAGCTGTTAAAAGGTATTTGGACGAGCGCTTGTAGTGTCATATCTTTCACAGCTAATGGCCTTATGTTGGAAAGTTGGACAAATGTAGACCGTGCTGTATTTCAGTTCGACAGGTTCTACGCCCGTGTGATGTATGGCTGTCGAAGGTGAATCACTGAGTAGATTAAGACAGGACTTATTGGTTTGCGGACAGTGCATGAGCAAGGGTTATTACAGCTAACTGTACTAGCTTCTAAATATATGTCAGTAGGTAGGGTAGGAAACCAAGTGTTTCTTCCTCACAGTGTGAAACCAGAGAATGGAGAACATGGAAATGGCAGAACTATGAAACAATTACCTAAATTTTGTCTTTAGAGAAACAAAAGACATTTTAAAAAAAGACAAGCCAGCAATAGCAGGAAGACTAATTCTGCTGAAAAAAATGAAGTAGAATGAAATTCGTAAATGCACGTATCTGGAGAAATTATTGAGACTGAAATTAACGGGCGTAGAAAGGGTTATCATACTTGAGAAATCAACCGGGAGATAGATTATGGAACAACATTCGATTCAATGCATTTGTATTTTCGGAAAGATTTTTGATAGAGCCCCAAGCATAGTGTGTGAGGTAAAATCACATGGGATTGGAGAAAACATGTAGACATTGTGTTATAACGGAAGAGCTGACAGGAAACAACAATTTGGGTAAAATGGGTGTTTTTGGAGTGGAAGGCTGATGGTGTATTACAAGGATGGGTGGTTGGGTTTCAGCTGCTCACAATACCAATCAAACATTTGGTTGACAGAATCAAGTGCAATGTTTAGAAATATTCTGGTAAGCTGGGATTGTGCGTGTGTGAGGAGGATGGAATAAGCTCCAAGTTGAATGAGACAAGGGGAGTGAATGGACAGTTAGAAGGCAGATGAAGTACAATGTGGATAGATGTGACTTCATGAATTTTGGTGGTGAAAACAGAATGGCAGCCTACTATTTGAAAAGGAATTGTTTAGACAATAGACAATAGACAATAGATGCAGGAGTAGGCCATTCTGCCCTTCGAGCCTGCACCACCATTCAATATGATCATGGCTGATCATTTCTAATCAGTATCCTGTTCCAGCCTTATCTCCATACCCCTTGACTCCACTATCTTTAAGAGCTCTATCCAATTCTTTCTTAAATGAATCCAGAGACTAGGCCTCCACTGCCCTCTGGGGCAGAGCATTCCACACAGCCACCACTCTCTGGGTGAAGTAGTTTCTCCTCATCTCTGTCCTAAATGGTCTACCCCGTATTTTTAAGTTGTGTCCTCTGGTTCGGCACTCCCCCATCAACGGAAATATGTTCCCTCCTGCCAGAGTGTCCAGTCCTTTCATAATCCTATACGTTTCAATCAGATCCCGTCTCAGTCTTCTAAACTCAAGGGTATACAAGCCCAATCGCTTCAGTCTTTCCGTGTAAGGCAATCCTGCCATTCCAGGAATTGACCTCGTGAACCTACGCTGCACTCCCTCAATAGCCAGAATGTCTTTCCTCAAATTTGGAGACCAGAACTGTACACAGTACTCCAGTTGTGGTCTCACCAGGGCCCTGTACAGCTGCAGAAGCACCTCTTTGCTTCTATACTCAATCCCTCTTGTTATGAAGACCAGCATGCTATTAGCCTTCTTCACGACCTGCTGTACCTGCATGCTTGCCTTCATTGACTGGTGGACAAGAACACCCAGATCTCTCTGAACAGCCCCTTTACCTAATTTGATACCTTTGAGCAAGTAATCTGCCTTCCTGTTCTTGCCACCAAAGTGGATAACCAGACATTTATCCACATTAAACTGCATCTGCCATGCATCTGCCCACTCACCTAACTTGTCCAGGTCACCCTGTAATCCCCTAACATCCTCATCACATTTCACCCTACCACCTAGCTTTGTGTCATCAGCAAATTTGCTAATGTTATTGCTGATACCATCTTCTATATCATTTACATATATTGTAAAAAGCTGCGGTCCCAGCACGGATCCCTGCGGTACCCCACTGGTCAATGCCTGCCATTTCGAAATGGAGCCGTTAATCACTACCCTTTGTTTCCTATTAGCCAACCAATTCTCTATCCAATCTAGTACTTTGCCCCCAATCCCGTGCGCCCTAATTTTACTCACTAACCTCTTGTGTGGGACTTTATCAAAAGCTTTCTGAAAGTCCAGGTACACTACATCCACTGGATCTCCCTCGTCCATCTTCCGAGTTACATCCTCAAAAAATTCAAGAAGATTAGTCAAGCATGATTTCCTCTTCATAAATCCATGCTGACTCTGTCCTATCCTGTTACTATTATCCAGATGTGCCGTAATTTCATCCTTTATAATAGACTCGAGCATCTTTCCCACCACTGAGGTCAGACTAACTGGTCTATAATTTCCTGCTTTCTCCCGACCACCCTTCTTAAAAAGTGGCACAACATTAGCCGCCCTCCAATCCTCAGAAACGGACCCCGATTCTATTGAACTCTGGAAAATAATCACCAGCGCATCCACGATTTCCCGAGCTACCTCCTTCAGTACCCTGGGATGCAGGCCATCAGGTCCCGGAGACTTGTGAAATTTTGATCGATAAATTGACCTACATTCCCGAATTCGTTTTGTTTCCTTCTGCACAGACCTCCGCATTCCATGGGAACGGTATTGGCAAACATAGACCAACTGAGTGGGGAGATGGAACATTGAAAAGGATCTGGATCTGCTGTATACCAGTAAAAGCAATGTTTCAGGACCAGAAATCAACCAAGGATATAACTGCAGCGTTAATCATCATTGCAAGCGGGTTTGAGTATAGTAGTGATAATCCCTTACTGCGACTGTATAGGATTTTGCTGAGACATCATCTCAAACATTGTGCAGCACTGTGTGCTGTTTTAGTGTCCGTAAACAATAAGGGGGAAAATAAAACTGAATGAGAGGGAGTGCAGTGAAGGATGACCAAACGGATCTCTGGGATGACAGGCTTCATGTTTGTGTCGACGAGGCCTAAATTCCATGGGGTTTAGCAAAATGAGAGCAGATCATAGTGAAATGCATAAAACTCTGCAGGGCCTGACAGATTGGGAAAGGAATGATACTTGCCCTGGCTGGGCTGTTAAAGCAAGGGCCACAGTATTAGGTACACGCAGGCCACTGAGAATTGCGATGAGAATTAATGTCTGCACTCATAGACTGGCGCTCCTAATAAATTCTCTGCATCGTGAAGGCTGTGGAAGATAAGGCACTGAACATAAATACGGATTTCTAACACTTAAGGGATGGGGAGAGATCAGGAGTATGGTGAAGAGACAGAGGATCAGCCATTGTGTTAATGAATGAGGGAGCATAGTTGATGAACCAAATAAACTACTGCAGTTTCTATTTCATAATATCCGATGGTCAATCACATTAAGGGATATGTACATTGTGTGGGAAAATTGCATTCGGGAGTTGTTTGGCCGTGAACTGGAATGGAGTGGGCTCGATGTGTTGAATGGAGCTGAAAATGTGTTGCTGGAAATGCGCAGCAGGTCAGGCAGCATCCAAGGAGCAGGAGAATCGACGTTTCGGGCATAAGCCCTTCTTCACGAAACGTCGATTCTCCTGCTCCTTGGATGCTGCCTGACCTGCTGCGCTTTTCCAGCAACACATTTTTTCAGCTCTGATCTCCAGCATCTGCAGTCCTCACTTTCTCCTCGATGTGTTGAATGGCCTAATGGTTTCTAATGTCGCTGTATGGTCTGTGGAAAAGCTCTGTAGATGTTGTCAAAAGCTCTCATATGTTAGTGAGGAGGTCTCTACAGTGATGACTGGACAGTGCTTCCCATTCATTTATATGATACTGAGGCTTGTGACGGGTGTTCTGTCTGGTTTTAACCTTGAAGGCCTTGGAGCATTTTTTTTTACAATTGAGAGTCTTGCTTCGTCGTTTCAGAGAACATTGATGGGTTTATCACGTGTGTGTCTGTCTTTCTCTAGTCACAGTTAGGTCAGACGAGGAAAACACTCGAGTTTTGCTTCCTCTGTTGCTGAAGCAAATTGGTGTTCACAATTGATCATGGTTTCGCAGTCAACATTATTGACACAAGATTTTTACGTTCGGTATTTAATGGTCTTTGACTTCCACCTGCTGCCAGAGCACTACACTGGTCTGGGCTAGTAATCCAGTTGCATTTCCACAGCAGCACCATCTCCACATCGAGACTTGTCGAAAACCAAACTGAGCAGGTTATTTCTGTGCTAGTTGACAGCTCTTGTCAAAAAGATCTCCGACCAATTTGACTGTCGTAATGGGACTGAGGGCATGGTAATTAATTACATTGTAATATTTTCTTTTTAGGGGACTGGACAGAGCCGAGCCATTATCCACATTAATCGGTAGATGTCAGATTGGAGCTGGAATGAAACATTTTCTCCATTGACACAAATTGTTATGCAGCACAAGTCTTCAGTCTTATTGCTGGAATCGTGTCAGGGCCTATTGCATTTATCGCATCTCCTGTGTTCAGCTGTTCCTTCATGTCTCGTGCATGAATTTAATCGGTTGTCGATTTGTATCTGGAATTCTGTGAATATCATGACAGGGGTGAGATGGATCATCGACTCAACACTTCTCACGCAGGATGGTGCAGTTACTATATCCTTGTCTTTTTCACTTATGTGCCGGGCTACTCCATTATTTACGATGAGTGTCGGTAGCCCATTCCTCCAGAGATTTGCTTAATTGTCCATCACTATTGATGATTGGATGTGGCAAGACTTCGAACTTCCACCTCATCTGTTAGTTTTGGGATCGTTTCGCACTCTCTGTCAAATGTTAGTTCCAAATATTAGTTTGGAATGTAAGCTGTGAAATGCGGTAGCTTTAATGGCTTGTCATCAGTTTTCTGTCCCTGGCACTCACCGCTGAAACATAGATCAACTTGATTTGAAAATTGGTGTTTTGATACTATTAGAGAGGTGGAGGAGGTATGGCGGGAAATAATGGGTGTGGAGGCCTAATACAAAGGATAATGAGTGTTTTATTTGTGGTGGAAGAGGAACAGACATGAATCGTGTGCAAATTCAGTTGTGAATGAATAAATGGGTAATGGAGGAAATGTCAATGAACACTACTGAGTGTAAGATAAAAAAGATACAAAAAAACTTACAATCATCAGAAGGCCAGTAGAGAGGATATATGAATAATGGAGAACAGTCATAATTTGGTTATGCTGTGAAGTTATGGAATTGAATATTAACTCCATAGTCCTTATTGTACCAATGGGAAAAATGAGGTGGTAGTCGATCCTTGGTTGTGCTCCACTGGAACATTGCCGCAGCCCAGAACTGAAATGTCAGCATGAGAGCAAGGTAGGTTATTGAAATGGGATGCAGTAAGAAGGCCAGGGTTATTCCGACAACCGTAGTGGAAATGCTCCTCAAGGCAGTCTCTATTTGTTGTCGTCAATGGAAAAGGGAGTACATTGTGAGCAGCAATAGTAGGAGACTGGATTGAAAGAGTACAAAGAAATGATGCTTCACCGAGAAAGTCTTTGTTGTGTTTGCGAAGAAATGGGAAATGAATCAAATATCTGGCGTTATTACTTCTTCACAACCGTTTCACGCTTCCAGGTCACCTACAATTTCTTGACTTCTGCATCACTCTCTGCTAAAATGGAGTCGTGGAGATGGTTATATTTTCCATTCCTCTGGGACTCTCCCTGACTCTCTTGATTGCAGAATGATGACAAGCAATACCTCCACATTCTCTGAGCTACCATTTGAACTCGAGGGTGTAGTCTATCTGATCTGGTTGAGTTATCAACCTTGAAACCTTTTAGTTTCCGCAGCACCTTCTCCTTAGTGATCGACACTATACTCACCTCCGCCACCGGACTCTGTCTAAGTTCGGTCTGGCTGCTCGCATCTTCCACCATGAAGACTGATAAAAATTATGTTTTGAACTCCTCTGCTATTTAATTGTTTCCCACAAGTACTCGAGGCCATTTTCCAGCTGTATGTTTCTTTTTGCTTCCCGCTCTTCTCTGTTATATTTCTAAAATCCTCTTGCAAGTCTCTGCTATATTATTAACAATATAACCTTCCAATTTCATACACTCCCTTTTCATTTTACTCATTATCTTCTGCTGGTATTATGTCTTCCTCATCGTCTGGATTGCCAATAATCTTCACCACATTGTATGTTTTGCGCTTTTGGTTAATTGCTGTCTCTGACTTCCCTTATCACTCAATGTTTTCTTGTCCTCCCCGAGTATATCTCTTCTTCCTTGGTTGAATTGAAGCTGTGCCTCCAACCTGTCCCAAGAAACTTCTGCCATTTCAGCTTCAATGTCTTCTCGGCTTGGCTCCCTCTTCCAGTGCACTCTGGTCAGATATTCCGTCTTGTCTTTGCTGTTAAGTTGCTCAGTTATAATCATTTCTTATCTAAGAGTTGGCAATAGATATAAACTGAGAGAGTGAGCTTTAACAGGTGGGATACGGAGAACGATTAAAGGATTTATAAATTAGGTACAAAGAGAGAAAGAGACAGAGAATGTAGATGAGGCGATAAACTCATAAAATAATACAAAAAAGGTTACTGACAGCAGTCGATGGACTTCCTTATTTCTTTCGGCAATCCCCGTGTACTGTGATCCTTTGTATAGTCGGTATGCAACAGAGTAATATGATCAAATTCTGTGTCTGAAGCATCTACTTTTATCTCAATTTATATGACAAACAGCAGTTGTTGAAAGAACCCAGAAGGAAAATATATTTATTTCCAGGTAGACATTGAATTAACTGAAATAGTTTGGGATACCAGGAGCAGGAATTTATAACATACATCTTGATAATGAGTAGGTCAAGAGCAGGGAATCCCAAGAAACGGGAATGCAAGACCTCAGCTCAGGATCAAATAATGTTTTAATGTTTTGTATATTTTCTACATCACATTCATCATGTTTTATTTAATGTGTCTCCGTTGTTCATTCTGAAGACATTGTGCACATATGAAAAACCTTATCTATCTGCAATAACACTGATTAGACATTGTATTCAATCATTTTTCTGCATCCCATTTCAAATTATCCTGTTTTCTTCACATTCCCCTCGCTATTCGTTGTTGCAAGTGTGTTCTGCTCTCTCCCTGTATTTTACTTTTTTCTATCTTTCAAAACTATATTGATAACTGGAAGATATTACTTCACTCCACAGCCACTGTCTGCTATTCTTTTCTGTTCCTTAACCAATCCCATGCACATTCTGTCTCTGACTCTACACTCACAATGAACATGGTAATTCTAAATGTAACATTTATGTTTGCGATAAGGCCAGAAAATCTGAAAAAGAACATTTAAAAATTGCAAGCAAATGTTTACAGCTTTATTAAACAAATTATTGAAGTGCATTTTGTTAAAGAGATAATGTTTCCTTATTAAAACAATGGGAGGGAAGTTCATCAGAAATACACACTTTCTGTGTGTCTTCAGGGCAGTTTTGTCCAGACACAGTTTTAAAACTAACAGCTTCTGTAATACAGGAAATGTCTATGTCGTAACAACCTCTCGATTGGCTCTTACTAACGCAAGTACGCGGAGTATTGCATGTGGATAACACAGCACAGTAATCGAGCCAGTGAAGAGAAAGTATCACCTTTCTCTTTTACCTCTAACATTGCTGGAGTAATTGGAAATGGGCGATATGGCAAATAGCACCGCACTATATTTCCAAGTAATGGTTATTGTCAAAATTTCGGCGGGAACATGAACTATTATTGTTCAAGCAGTAAACGGTCGCTTTCTTTGTTTTGGTTGTGTTCCTGCTAAGTCTATCCCTGTCCATTTATTAATTCTGTCGACTATTCTGAACGCCATCGCTTTATCTCTTCTCTATATTTGTAAAAACTGTAAGCTATCGTATTTGTTTTCAATCACAAAGTCCATTCCAATTCCATGCAAGTTATGCCCTTCCCATAGTGGAACAATTAGACAATAGACAATGGACAATGGGTGCAGGAGTAGACCATTCTGCCCTTCGAGCATTCATCACCATTCAACACGATCATAGCTGATCATCCTTAATCAGTATCCTTTCCTGACTTATCTCCATAACCCTTGACTCCACTATCCTTGAGAGCTCTATCCAACTCTTTCTTAAATGAATCCAGAGACTGGGCATCTACTGCCGTCTGCGGCAGAACATTCCACACACCCACAACTCTCTGGGTGAAGAATGTTCTCCTCATCTCTCTCCTAAATGGTCTACCCCGTATTTTTAAGCTATGTCCTCTGGTTCGGCACTCACCCATCAGTGGACACATGTTTCCTGCCTCCAGAGTGTAAAATCAATTAATAATCTTATATGTTTCAATCAGATCCCCTCTCAGCCTTCTAAATTCAAGGGTATACAAGCCCAGTCACTCCAGTCTTTCAACGTAAGGTAGTCCCGCCATTCCAGGAATTGACCTCGTGAACCTATGCTGCACTCCCTCAATAGCCAGAATGTCTTTCCTCAAACTTGGAGAACAGAACTGCACACAATACGCCAGGTGTGGTCTCACCAGGGCCCTGTACAGTTGCAGAAGAACCTCTTTGCTTCTATACTCAATCCCTCTTGTTATGAAGGCCAGCATGCTATCAGCCTTCATCACTACCTGCTGTACCTAAATGCTTACCTTCATTGACTGGTGCACAAGAACACCCAGATCTCTTTGTACTGCCCCTTTACCTAAATTGATTCCATTTAAGTAGTAATCTGCCTTCCTGTTCTTGCCACCAAAGTGGATAACCATACATTTATCCACTTTTAAACTGCATCTGCCATACATCTGACCATTCACCTAACCTGGAAAGGTCACCCTGTAATCTCCAAATATCCCCGTCACATTTCACCCTGCCACCCAGCTTAGCATCATCAGCAAATTTGCTAATGTCATTACTAATAGCATCTTCTTTATGAATAATATAGATTGTAAAAAGCTGCGGTACAAGCACTGATCTCTGTGGCAACCCACTGGTCACTGCCTGCCATCCCGAAATGGAGCCATTTATCACTACTTTTTGTTTGCTGTCAAAGTACTAACTTTCAATTCAAGTTAGTACTTTGTCCCCAATACCATGTGCCCTAATTTTGCTCACTAACCTCCTATGTGCGACTTTACCAAAAGCTTCGTGAAAGTCCAAGTACACTACATCTACTGGATCTCCCTCACCCATCTTCAGAGTTACGTCTTCAAAAAGTTACAGAGGATTAGTCAAGCATGAATTTCCCTTCAGAAATCCATGCTGACTCTGACCTATCCTGTTACTAATATCCAGATGTGTCGTAAGTTCATCCTTTATAATAAATTCCAGCATCTTCCCACCACTGAGGTCAGACTAACTGGTCCATAATATCCTGCTTTCTCTATCTCACCTTTCTTAAAAAGTGGTACAACATTAGCCACCCTGCAATCCGCAGGAACTGATTCCGAATCCATCGAACTCTGGACAATAGTCACCAACACATCCACGACTTCTCGAGCCAACTCCTTCAGTATTCTGGGATGTAGCCCATCAGGCCCCGGGGACTTATCAACCTTCAGACCTAACAGTCTCTCCAACACCAATTCCTGGCAAATATATATTCCCTTTATTTCAGGTCATTCAGCCACTGTTACCTCAGGGAGATTGCTTGTGTCTTCCCCAGTGCACACAGATCTGAAGTACCAATTCAATTCTTCTTTGTTCTCCGTAATATATTCCCCTGTTTCTGTCTTCAAGGGCCCAATTTTAGTCTTAACCAGTTGTTTTTTTTTGCCTTTCACATGCCTAAAAAAGCTTTTATTATCCTCCTTTATATTTTTGGCCACTTTACCTTCGTACCTCATTTTGTCTCTGCGTATTTCCTTCTTAGCTATCCTCTGTTGTTCTTTGAAAGCTTCCCAGTCCTCCGTTTTCCCATTCATCTTTGCTATGTTGTACTTTTTCTCTTTTAACTTTATATTTTTCTTAACTTCCATCGTCAGCCGCGGCCACCCATGCATCCTCCGAGGATCTTTCGTGTTATTTGGGATGAACTGATCCTGTATCTTCTGCATTATACACAAAAATATCTGCCATTGTTCCTCCACTGTCATCGCTGCTAAGGTATTGCACCATTGAACTTTGGCCAGCTCCTCCCTCATAGCTCCATAGTTCCCTTTATTCAACTGAAATATTGTCTCTTCCGATTGTACCCTCTCCATCTCAAATTGCATATTGAACCTTATTGTATTATGGTCACTACTTCCAAATGACTCCTTCACTTCGAGATCCCTGATCAATTCTGGTTCGTTGCACAATACCAGATCCAGAATTAGATTAGATTAGATTAGATTACTTACAGTGTGGAAACAGGCCCTTCGGCCCAACAAGTCCACACCGCCCCGCCGAAGCGTAACCCACCCATACCCCTATATCTACCCCTTACCTAACACTATGGGCAATTTAGCATGGCCAATTCACCTGACCTGCACATCTTTTGGAGTGTGGGAGGAAACCGGAGCACCCGGAGGAAACCCACGCAGACACGGGGAGAACGTGCAAACTCCACACAGTCAGTCGCCTGAGGCGGGAATTGAACCCGGGTCTCCGGCGCTGTGAGGCAGCAGTGCTAATCACTGTGCCACCGTGCCGCCCAGTCGGGAGCACCAGGTTTTGTAAAAATCCATGTCGTAGGCACTACGCAAAGTCTCTTTCTTCAGGTCCAAGACCAAATGTGTTCATAGCCTCGGTGGTCAATTTTGGCTTTGTTGATTTATATCTCCATATTCTCTCCATCGCTGAACGTGCCCACTTCTACCTACATAATGCTGCCAATCTTCACTTCTGCCTCAGCGCAGTTTGTAAATCCACCATCACCTAAAACTTTTACGGTTGCAGTTTTCTTCTGGTCACTCTCCGAGTTTCAAATATTTTGATGATAAAAGTATTTCACTCCCTGCCGGAACTTCTGCCAGTTGGAAACTATGAAGCCAGTTTGATTCTAAAATGAGGTGTCCAAAGCTTTGTGTCACTTCTTTCAACATAACCTGTTACCTCCCACTAGGGAGAGGACTATGCTGTCAGCGACCACGAAGTGACAGTTTGATTGAACAATTGTAATTATGAACTTTCCCATCAGGAGTGGGTGCCATGTAGAAAAGTGTTCAGGTGCAGTGCGCTGATGTATACATCAGGTGACTTAGGCTATCCCTGCCGCTCGCTGAGGGGAACGGATTTGTTGTGTCTCCACAAACGGAGATCCAGAAAATATTCCAGAAATTTGACCCGACAAAGTGATTGATGAAAATAAAAAACATGGACGTTAGAGTTAATAAGGATAAATTATTCAAAATCTAATTGAATTGAATGTTGGGTAAGTTGCTGTATGAGATGGGCCCATTGCCGAGTGTACAGGGAGGTTGCAATACAGCTAATTAAAGGGTAGTAGAGTCACACAACACGAAATCAGACCCTTTAATCCATTCAGTCTGTGAGAACCATAATCCCAAACTTACTTGGTCCCACCTACTTGCGCTTGGTCTGTATCCCCCAAACGTTTCCTAGTCATGTACTTATCCAAATGTATTTTAAACGTTGCACCTACAAGAACGAATTCTTGAACATCCTTCACAATTCTTTACATTCTGGAAATTCTGCATCCTGATGACTGGAAAGAACCTATTGTATTCTGAAGTATTTAAAACGGGCGAGGGAGGGAAAACTGAACAAAACTAAATATTCGACACCTTAGTGTTAATTGTCAGTAAAGTATTTGAATCTTTTCTAAGAAATCTGAAAAACAGACACATAGGGAATCAGGATATGACTTGGCAGAGTCAGCTTAACTTCACGAAAGGGAAATCATCTTTTAGAAACCTGATAAGTTTGTTGTGGGTGTGGTGCACTTCAATTTATAGAATAGTTCGACATGGTTGCTGAACGGTGAGTGAAAGTCAGTATTTAAGTGGGGTGGGGCACATAGGTTGAGCATTATTTAGTGAAGAGAATACAGAAAGCAGCACCGTAGTCTGGCCAGAAGGCAGTTTATCATGAGATATTACATGAATCAGTGTTTGGGACACAGAAATTTAGACGGGAGTTAAATGATTTGGATGTTCGCAACGAAAATATAGATCTCATTTATTATTAATTAAATGGTGCAGGGTTCGGAAGTGCTGTTAAAAAAGACCTGCGTGCCCTTCATCATAAGTCACTAAAAAACAGCACATACACGTGTATAAATAATTACTGCATATTTGGTGTGCTATCCTTCACTGCACAATGATTGAACTTCATAAGTAAAGCGATCTTCATGCATTTGTATTTCCTTGATCAGAGTGTATTTGGAGCACTGCGTACAGATTTGATGTTCAAGGTTTCTGTAAAGATGTGTAACTCGTGTGCTGCTTGCTATGCTTGTGTGTTTGATTTGCAAACGTTTCGTTTACTATCTAGGTGACATTTACAGTGGTTTTGAGCCTTGCATAAATTGCTGCTATACCGTGTCTTCTGGAACTTATTTCCTTACGTTCCTGCAGCTTCTGGTTGCCAGTTCCAGTTGTTAGTTTTAGATGCCAATATATTGGGTACGGGTCGGTGTGTTTGTTGACGTACTCTTTGGATAACTGCCATGCCTGTAGGAAATCTTTGGCTGCCCTCTGTCAAGCTTGTCCAATGATCGTTGCACTATTCCAGTAGAATTTGTGGTTTTGTCATTTGAATGTATGGCTACTAGGGACAGTTGGCAGTGGCGTTGCGTCGCTCATTGGTGTTCGTGGGTGTAGATTGCTACTTGTCTGCCTGTTTGGCCAGTATTTCCTTCCGTGCAGTTTTTGCATGGAATCATTTCAATAAAGTTAGTCTTGCACGTGTTGGGTATAGTGTCTTTTTTTCGTGTGATTTGTTGATTGAGCGTGGTTGTCGGTTTGTAGGCTGCCATGAATTCCAAATTACGAATACTCAGCAGGTTTGATCTCGTTTGTAGGGAATGATCTCCTTGCTGCAGGCACATACGTTGGTACCATGCGGAGAGATTGAAGAATGTGCGTGTCTATTCAGTAGACCTGTGAGAGAAGAACAGACGATTACGATGAAACTTGAGCAGCGTCTGGGATCACTTGTTTCTCAAAGAGAAAGTGAAAAACGCAATGTTTTGCTCAGGACTGATTGATGTGATTTATAGTGACGTGAACTTGAGTGCAATGAAGGCAGTGCTTGTGAGCAGGTTGGACAGATCATAGCAAGCAAGAAAATGCAGATCACAGGGTTAGTAAAACTTTAACAGAGTAAGGCACGAAGATTACACGCCACAGAACGTGCACGAGACAAGATCAATATGAACAATACCAACGTGATTTGAATTTAATGAGTCAATTCATCAGCCTAACATGGATTTCCTTATAGTTTATGTGGATCTTTGAGCCCCATAGGTATTGATACAGACGTGCAGACTCCAAATGAACTTTTCCCACATTAATGTACACTTGGTGTGTGTGATCCTGCAATGAACGTAATGCTTTTTACAACCCCGACGCCAGCCACAATACATTCCTTCTGAAACAGTTAACATTCCCACAGCTTCTGACCTACATAGAAAACACCATCTATCTTCTTAGAGATGGAAGGTGCCTCCTTGAAACCTTGCACAAAGAATTTTGCGCCCGTCCTCACTGCCAGCAAAACACGTTAAATTCCTCCCTGTGCACTGCGGGCAACTGAGTCACATTTTCAGTGAATGTTTCCTGTCTGCTATCCTCTCTGAATTTTCTCTTTATGTTTTGTTTTTGCCACTTTGATTGGAGGATTTTATATGAGAATCTGTGTCAGAATTTTCCTTTTGCCAATATCTGTTTATAGGAGGTTACTTTTTTAGAAAACGGAATTAATAATAATTACTGTATTCAGTATTCTGTTAAGTTTTCCAATAGAGTTCAGTTACTAAAAATTCCTCTTTATTTGTTTGCGTTTTGGCGGTAGTTTTTTTTTAAAGTAAATGTTGTTCTGCTTAACATTGAGTAGTGTGACCAGTCACATTGCATCTGAAATGTCAACTTTACATTTACCTTTAAAATATGAAAAAAAAACCGCTCTGGTCCAACATTTTACATTATTTTTGAGCTGCTCTGTTGTGGTCCATCCTCTTCCTGTGTAAAGGCTGGAATTATTTAATTGACTCATCCTCTTTTTTCCAAAGATTTCAGTGGGCTGACTGAGGTCGTCATATTCCAGTGAAGTGAGCGTGATGTGCTGATTAAACTCTTCATTTTTAACTGTGGAATTGTGCGGTGTCTAGCAGTACTGTTACACGAACGTTAAATGCACTTTTAGAGCACAAGCTTGAATGTTGCCTCGGTTTGAGTGCATGTGGAACAGCGCGGTTCAAGTGAAAAGGGGTAACATAGTGTTCCGAACATTGTGTGATCTTCACTGACCAGCCCCACATCTGATCTTATCGTTGGGGAAAGAATTTGAAGAAGTGGCTGAAGACGTTTATGCTGAGGATGCTACACTGAGGATCTCCTGCAGAATTCCACGGAACTGGGAGGATTGATATTCGCGAGCCATACACACCTTCATTGTTGGCACAATTGACTCCAACCAGTAAGGAGTTTATTCCCATTCCGTTCCATATTGTTTCGCTCTTTGAGGTCATATTCAGTCAACCACTCCTTAATATCAGTGTCAATCACTCTTAGCCAAACACTGGTGTTCTTCACGTTTGTCCATACAAGTAGGTCATGATATAGTAGCAGACAGTGTTTTCTTTCTAACAGTGATTAGTGAATGTCAGAAATTCTCTATTCCATAGTGTTCAGGGAGCTAGATCACTGAAAATATTTAAAGAAGATGTAGACGGATGTCGACTTGTCAGAGAGTTGACGGCAAGGTCATTTAAAAAGGACTTGTGACCTTGCGCAGATCAGCCAAGAGTTTATTAAAGGGCAAGGCAGGCTCGGGGGAACGATCGATCTGCTCCTGTTTCTGATGTTCTCATACTCTGTTATTGGAAAGTTAGGGGGAGTTGTTTTCCTGGAAGTTCTGTTGTTGAAAGTTGCAATCGCAGAGAAAAGAGGATATTGTGAGACAGCTCTGAGTGAGGTATCAGGCATGTCATCACAGTGTAACTCGGTCTACAACATGCCCAACAAATGACTCAAAAGTTGCAGAGAGGGTAGGCTTCGTGAAGAGAATTGGAAGGTCTCTTTCACAATAAACTGAGTTTTCCAAATACTTTCTCCACATCACTCCAAATCATGAGTGACAGTTTTGAAGGGCCAAATGGTCTAATCTCTTTTTGTGCCCAAGCCTATAGGAGTAAGTGACCCACAACGGCTCCTTTCTTGTAAGTTTGAGGGGATGAATGGAACAGAGGAAGATAGCAGGAGTAGTTCATTATGCACCTTGAGCATTCTCCATCTGACGCTTGGATCATTGCACATCAGGTTATGGGCTCAGCCCTACTTTCCTGTCTGTATCCTATTATCCGTGACTTTGCATGCTAATTAATTAACTAATGCAATTTTGCATCAATGCTTGCACTGAGGCAGGACGAACACCTGGGGAAGAGAATTGCCAATCCAAAGGCTCTTGTAGAATGCATCTGTATCCCAATTATGGAATCAGAATTTCATACAGCACTGAAACAGACAATTTCCTCGAACCTATCAATGATGAACAGATAGGACTGCAGATGCTGGAAATCAGAGTCGAGTGTGCGGTTCTGAAAAAGCACAGCAGCCCAGGGAACAACCAAGTAACAGGAACGTGCCATGCATAAGACCATCATCAGGAATGAAGTCTTGTAGGATGGAGGCGACCTGATGTGAGGGTGGTGCAGTGGCTAAGTTATTAGCACTGCTGTCTCACAGCACTAGGGACCTGGATTCGATCCCAGCCTGGGGTGAATATTTGTGTGGAGTTTTCGCATTCTGCATGTGCTCCGGTTTCCTACTACAATCCAAAGATGTACAGTTCAGGTGAATTAGCCCTGCTAAATTGCCTATAGTGCTAGGTGCATCCGCCAGACAGACATGGGCTTGGGTGGGTTACACTTCGGAGGGTCGGTTTGGGCTGAAGGATCATTTTCTACGCTGTAATGAATCTAAGCTCATTAATGGGAGGGGTGTGGGGCTCGGTAGAATGTAGCTGGGGGCCATCTATCTGCTTTAACCCACTACATTTACATATCCTACTCCCAACTACACTCACCACATCCCTCGCTTTTATCTCTCTGTGCCCGGCACACAAGTCTCATTCCTCATGAAGGGCTTCTGCCCGAAACGTGATCCTACTCCTTCACGAATTCTGCCAGACCTGCTGTGATTTTCCTGCACCACAATCTTCAAGCCGACCAGATTTTCTAATTTGACCATACGCCGTCTTCCAGCATTTCTCCAACAATTCTCCTATTCAAATTTCTATCCAGATACCTTTTATATGAGTAGTCGAGTCTGCTTTCATCACTTCCTCTGGCAGCACCTTCCGTACATCCACAAGTCCGCATGTAACAGTTGTCCCTAATATACCCACTAAATCTTTTCCTTCTCACCTTCAACTCACACCATATGTTCTTGGACTCCACTATCTTGGGTAACTCGTTATTCTCATGATTTTATAAACTATTATAACATCACCCCTCCCAAGTCTTTGATAATCCAGGGGGATAAAGTTCTGCATGTTTACACTGTCACTGTGGCTCAAAACCTCCAGCCCTGTAACGTCCTTGTCAATCTTGTCTACACCCTGTCACATATTACAGCATATCAAGCCAACCGAAATGCGTGCAGGATTCCGAAAGTGGCCTCACCAGCGTCCTATGCAAAAGCAACATGCCAGCCCCAACTCCTATACTCAATGCTCTGATCCACTAGTGCAAGGGTGTCAAATGCTTCCGTAACTGCCCTGTCCAATTGCAACCTCACTTACAAGGAATTATGCGCCTTCTACCCTATTCTCTTCATTAAGCAACACTCGCCAGGATCTTAACATTAAGAGTACGATCCCTGCCCTGATTTGACTTTCCAAAATGCAGAACATCACACTTATCCTTGTCCCGTTGGCACATTTGATTACCTACTCTAAGGTAATCATTTTGACTGTCCACTACATTACCATGTTGATGGCATCAGAAAACCTACGAAACATGCCTCCAATGTTCATATCCAAATCCTTTATATAAATGATCAAATGCAGTGAAGTCAGTACTGACTGTTGTTGCACATCGCTCGTCGCAGACCTCTATTCTGAGAAACAATCCTCTCCCTTCAAGTCAAATGTGAATCAAATTGGCTAACTTCCCTTGAATCCCATGCGTCCTCCCTTTCTACCTACCCATCGGAACCTTATGAACACCTTGCTGAAGTCCATATTGAAATGTCTGTCACATTGCCTTCATGAATCTTCTTTGTCAACTCTTCAAAAAACTCAATCAAATTCGAGTCAAAGAGTCGTAGAAGTGTACAGCATGAAAACAGACCCTACTGTCCAACCCATCCATGCCGACCAGATATCCCAACCCAATCTAGTTCCATCTGCTAGCACCCGCCCCATATCCCTCCAATCCCTTCCTATTCATATACCCATTCAAATGCCTCTTAAATGTTGCAATTTTAGCAGCCTCCACCACATCCACTGGCTGCTTGTTCCATACAGGCACGACACTCTGCGTGAAAACGTTGAACTTTAGGTCCACTTTCATATCTTTCCCCTCTCACCCTAAACCTATGCCCTCTAGTTCTGGGCTCCACGACCCCAGGGAAAAGACTTTGTCTATTTATCCTATCGATGCACATCATAATTTTGAAAACCTCTATAAGGTCACCCCTCAGCCTCCAACGCTTGAAGGAAAACAGCCGCAGCCTGTTCGGCCTCTCCCTGTAGCTCAGATCCTCCAACCCTGGCAACATCCTTGTAAATCTTTTCTGAACTCTTTCAAATTTCACAACATCTTTCCAATATAATGGAGACCAGAAATGCACACTATATTCCAACAGTGGCCAAACCAATGTCCCGTACAGCCACAACATTACCTCGCAACTCCTGTACTCAATGCACTGACCAATAAAGGAAAGCATACCAAACGCCTTTTTCACTATCCCATCTACCTTTGACTCCACTTTCAAGGAGCTATGAACCTGCACTCCAAGGTCTCTTTTTTTCGGCAACACTCCCTGGAACGGTACCATGAAGTGTATAAGTCTTCCTAAGATTTGCTTTCATAAAATGCAGCGCTTCGCATTTATCTGAATGAAACTCCATCTGCAACTTCTCAGCCCATTGGCCCATCTGGTCCAGATCCTGTTGTAATCTGAGGTAATCCTCTTCGCTGTCCATCACACCTCGAATTTTGGAGTCATCTGCAAACTTACTAACTCTACCTCTTATGCTCGAATCAAAATCATTTATGTAAATGAGAAAAAGCGAAAGGCCCAGCACTGATCCTTGTGGCATTCCACTGGTCACAGGTCTGCCAGCTGAAAAACAACTCTCCACCACGACCCTCTGTCTTCTACCTTTGAGCCAGTTCTGCATCCAAAGGGCTAGCTCTTCCTGTATTCCATGATATCTAAACTTGCTAATCAGTCTCCCATAGGGAACCTTGTCGAACGCCTTACTGAAGTCCATATAGATCACTACTACTGCTCTGTCCTCATCAATCTTCTTTGCTACTTCATCAGAAAACTCAATCAAGTTTGTGATGCATGATTTCCCACACGCAAAGCCATGTTCACTATCCCGAATCAGTCCCTGTCTTTCCAATTCTTTTCTCCTTCCTATCGGAAGGGCGTTGTGAAAATTGAAAGAGTTCAGAAAAGATTTACGAATTGTTGCCAGATTTGGAGGATTTGAGGAAAAGGGAGAGGTTGAATAATCTGCGGCTGTTTTCCGTGGAATGCTGAACGTTGAGGGGTAACCTTAGAGCTTTATAAAATTGCGTGGTGCATGGATAGGATAAACAATCAAAACGTTTTCCCTGGGTTTGCACAGTCCAGAACGAGAGGGCATAGTTTGAGGGTGAGAGGGGAAAGATATTAAAGTGGACCTAAAGTTCAACGTTTTCACGCAGTGTGTGATTCTTGTATGGAACAAGCAGCCAGAGGAAGTCTTGGAGGCTGGTACATTTAAAAGGCATGTGGATGGATATATAAATTGGAAGTGTTGGGAGGGATGTGGGCCAGGAGCTGGCAAATGGGACTAGATTACGTTCAGATATCTGGTCAGCATGTATGAGTTGCACAGAAGAGTCTGTTACCGTCCTGAAAATCTCTGTAACTGCTAGAACTTTTTTTATAAAGTTGTATTCTCAGGTTAGCTTTTAACAATGCGCATCATGTCAGCTAAGAATAATGAGCTGAAGTTGTGACGTTAAAGACTGTCTTTGATCCAATATAAGTTCAGACTGTTTCGATTTCTGAAGTGGGAGTTACAGAACCTTGTATGCATTTATATAGTTTTTCAGTAAAATCCTGCGTAATTCTGTAAATACAAATTCACCTCACAACCCTATATGAGTATGCATGCAGGGGAGACTGAATGGGTGTGCGCGATTGTCTGTGAGAGGGTGTGTATCTTTGTGTGTATAATGCTGTATAGGTCTGCGAGAGGATGCATGTATGGTGTGATTGTAGGGTGTGTATGTGTGAGCATATGAGAGAGAGTGTGTGTTTTTATGAGAGAGGGCCTGTGTGAGTGTGAGTATGTGTAGTGCTGTGGGGTCATCTGTAGTGTGACATGAAGCCATAATCCCGGTTAAGGCTATCCCCCCTCAGCCACTCTGTGTTTTTGCTTGTCCCAAAGTCCGTCTTGGAGAATGGTCCCCCGGAATGTTGGAGGCCCAATGTGCCTTACTGCCAAAATGCTCACTGACTGGTTGGGAATTCTCCTGCCGGACGATTTTTTGCGGTGGTCCATTCATCCATTCCTGAAGCTTTTTCTCGTTCTCGCCAATGTGCCATGCCTCAGGATATCATTGCCTACAGCATGTGTGATAGACCACGTTGGCCGAGTTTTCTGAGCACATCCCACATAAGTCCTCAGCCAGAACGTCAATGAACGAATGGATATCACATTCTGTACTCATCATTCCCCGGAACTTCCTGTAACTGACAATCCAGTAATATTCTGCACCAATATTCTACAACAGCGATTCCCTGGAAGATTCTATACCCAACATTCTAAACTTGACAATTTTCGGAACATTCTATACCCATTAATACATACCCTACATTCCCTGGAACATTCTGTAACTGACATTCTCCAGAACATTCTAGCCCGACATTCGCCAGTACATTTTGTAACTGTCATTCTCCAGAACATTCTATGCCGGACATTGGCCGGATCATTCTGAAACCAACATTCCCCCAAAAAATTATACACCCGGAATTCCCGGGAAAATTCTGCAATTGACGTTCCCAAGAACATTCTATAACTGATATTCACTGGAACATTCTATAACTAACATTTTCCGGAATCTTCTTTCCCTGATATTATTTGTGAACATCCGAATGTCAATGAACTGAACAAAAGATATATCCCTAGGGAAGACATTCAGTTCTTGGGAGAAGGAGACATTGTTCCGAAGTCCCCTCACGTTGTAAACGTTTTCCCTTCGTTTACATTTCATCATGACACCAGGATCGACCGCATTTTAGCCTAAAAGACAGAAATTTCCAGCGTCCGCTTGTCTTCAAGGAACTGGGAGAGAATCGTTCAGGACAACAACATTTTCAAACCGTATTAGAAATCGTGTTTGCTCCCTAATGATCGAGTCTCTGGGAATGTTCTTGAAACCATCTGTTCTTATGGATGTGTCTTGGTGTGTTTGCAGCGGGAGGGGTTCTTATGTTTCATGACCCATTTTTGTCAGTAATTCAAATCTTCCCATTTGTTATTTTAATAAATCGCCAATTATTTTAATAAATCTCAGAATACAGTGACATGTTTGAAAGTTTCACGGGCTCCTCAATCAAACTCATCATATTTCCTCCAGGCTGACTGATAATGTTTTGCATTCGTTTCTCGCAGTTAACGTATTGACAATCTGCATCCTCGTTTACACATTGTCAGACCTAACCTGGGGGGCATGGCAGTGATGGATATACTGGTTATTATCCTCGACCTTATATTGATACACGTCCCCACTGTTTATCGGGAACAGTTTTATTCCCTTTACTCCATCCCCGTGAGTATTATCCACGCTGTCCAGTTTTGTGCAGCCACTGGCTGCTGTTGTTTCTAGTTCACCCTCACGTTCACCTTCGATCGACTTGTGGCCATGTGTTGCAAGAAGCTGAAAAGTACATCTTGCAGTGAGAAAACAGCTGCTGTGGTTTTGGGAACAGTGGCTGCGCTGAGCTTTTAAAATACCATTTTTGGCATTGTATCCTTAATGCTCGATATTACCTGGGTCACATCCCCTGATGTTGTGATGTAACAATCAACTTCCGCCAGGACATTCTAACTCCAGCTCTCTGATTTCTCCTGATGCTACTGCCCAATGTTTTAACCGTCAGAAACATTTCAGTGACCAGCAGAGCCCGCAGGAGATTCCAGGCTCATACCAATGGGGATGCTCAGTGTGATGCAGAAATATGAAGCCAAAACAAAAATCCATCATCTTACTGTTTGTGACTTCAGCCAGTTTAAAATTTGTGTAGTAACGTTAATTGTGTATTCTCTTTGGAGGCGGATGCATAAATTTGGGTACAGACATGTGCGATAGGGTTAGTTCTCCTGCTTCTTGGATGCTGGCTGACCTGCTGAGCTTTTCCAGCAACACATTTTCAGCTCTGATCTCCAGCATCTGCAGTCCTCACTTTCTCCTCGAAGATTTTAACCTACTGCGAATCCTCTTGCAAGGATGCCTTCCTTGAAGAAGTTCTCTTCCTCCCTCGACAAGGATTTCAGTGAGTCCCTCTCTCACTGCACACCCAAGGTCAGCTCCTCAGCACCACCTTCCTAACCTGCAATCTTCTTCCTGACCTCTCTGTCCCCACCCCCACTCCGGCCTCTCACCCTCACCTTGACCTCCTTCCAACTATCGCATTTCCAAAGCCCCTCCCCCAAGTCCCTCCTCCCTACCTTTTATCTTAGCCTGCTGGACACACTTTCCTCATTCCTGAAGAAGGGCTCATGACCGAAACGTCGATTCTCCTGCGCCTTGGATGCTGCCTGACCTGCTGCGCTTTGCCAGCAACACATTTTCGGCTCTGATCTCCAGCATCTGCAGTACTCACTTACTCCTTATAGATATGTGCTTCGAGATTTCTGTGTGCAGGAATTGGGCTTCATGCTGCAGCTCCACAGTTGCAACACAAGCAGCACAATTTATGCCGTTTTCAGACAAAAATCAGATAGCAGCTGAAAATTATGCGGGAATATCCTTTTACACAAAATCATCCATCAAATTCACTGATTAATTAATCCGAGTTGAATTTACTCATTTCCGTTCAATGTTTCAGTAATGCCGTCCCCTGTCGCTTTGGTAGCAGTCCGAGGGAAGTGCCGGTTTATCCAACCTATCAAGGTGTGTTACAAGTACACATTTCAATGTCTCTCTCAACTCAGAGGCCAGTGAGCAAAGGCAACATTCCATTGACTCTATCGATCACTTCAATTTGTAACCAATAAAAATATTCATTAAAAAGTGCCGGGCAGAAGAGCGAACACTATTTTTGTTTATATCTGTGTTGACAAAACTGAACTGGAGTGAGACATATTCAGTCCCTAGTCCTGTCACACAGGCAATGGGATGAAACTGAGCCCAAACCACAGGAACTGGGTATAATTTCCTGCCCATAGTTTCACCTCAGCGTCCCTCACTGTAACCTGACCTGTGTCAGAATTTCTCTCTCTACTGCGTTCCCCCACGTCCTGTCCACCGCTTCCATCTCTCCCTCTATCTCCATCCCTCACTCTACTGTTCCCATCTCAACACAATCTTGCACAATCTCCCCATTACCTCTCGCCATCAAATCTCCTCATAGTTCTCACTCTCTCGACGCACTCTTTCTTTCTCTCCACTCTCGCTTTCACTCTGTCTTCCGACGTCTCTGGCTCTCTTTTACACTCCGTTATTCAACACGCCGTCCACTCTTCCCTCAATCCCTTACCATTTCTCTCACTCTCCTGTTGTATTGGTCTCACTCCTGCATTTCTTTCTACACCCAATTATTTTCCTCCTCCCAACCCGACATCTCTCTGTCCCTTCTCCAGCCCTTCTGTCACTATTCTCTCCACGCACATCCATTGTCTGCGTCAGAGGAAGAGGAAAGGACGAACGAGAGAGGGTGTGTCAGAATAAGAGGGAGGAAGATAGACAAAATCAGTCAGAAGGAAAGGGATGAAGGATAGAGGAGAGAGAGTCAGAGAGAGGGTGAGGAGGAAGGGAGAGAGTAAGACGGAGGGAGAGGCACAGAGGACGGAGGTGGGTAGAGAGAGGAAGAGAGGGAGAGCGTCAGACAGATGGAAAGGCAAAAAGAGAGGGAGGCGAGGAGAGAGCGCGAAAAGGGTATATTAAAAGGGCGGTGAGAGTTTGAGAGAGAGGGAGGGAGGGGAAGGGGAAATAGAGATATTGGACGGCAGGGAAAGAGAGAGATAGGGACGGGGAGAGAATGGAAGGGGTGTGTGTGAGAGATAATGGGAGAACGTGAGAGGGTGTGGAAAGAGGAATGAGAAAGAGTAGAAAGTGGAGAAAGAAAATGTGAACGGGATAAACAATGGTGGGAGGAGCAGAGCGACCTAGCGTGGGAGGAAAGAGAGAGAGGGTGGAATGAGAGAGGGGAGGACCGAGAGATGGTGGTGAGAGAAAGAGGGAGGGAGTGAGAGAGCGAGGGATAGAGAGAGAAAGGGATGGGCAGTCTGGTCTCGAGTGCCGCAGGGAGTAAGGGAATGATGTACAGAGAGTGACGGTGATGGAGAGATAGGGACAAAGAAGAGAGGGAGAGTGGTGCCGATAGATATGGAGGTTGTACAGAGAAGGGAAGAGCGACGGGGAGAGAATGGGGAGAAGGAGGAGAAGAGAGAGGGGGGAGTGAAGGGGAGGAAGAGAGGCTGGAAAAACAGAGACAGGAAACTGTGAGGGAATGTGGGAGTGAGACAGAGAGGGTGAGACAGTGCGTGGGGAGAGAGAAAGAAGAGAGAGAACGGTTCGTGGGAGAAATTGAGGTAAGTTGGTAGGCAGTGCAGTGGTATAGAGAGAGAGGGATGGGAAAAGAAAAAGGAATGGAAAGAGACAGAGGGGGAGCGGGGTGAGAGAGGTTAAGAAAGTGGGGCGGGAGAGATGGAGGGGTAAGTGTGAGCGTGAGAATCTCTGACATAGCGATGGGGAGAGGTCAGAGTGAATGGTAGGGTAGAGAAGTGAGGAGCAAGACAGAGCTAGCTTGATGAGGAGGGAGAGACACAGAAAGTGGATGATAAACTGTGGGAAGAGTGCAAGAGTGAAAGGTGAAGCGACAGAGTGTTAGTGAGTGGAGGAGAAGTGGGAGAGTGGAAAGGAAGGGAGGGGGATGAGAGAAATTGTTGAAGGGAGTGAGACACTGGGAGGGTTAAAGACATAGAGTGGGAGGATATGGAGAAAAAATCGTGGGTGAGTGGCCGAAAGGGTGATAGAGAGAGGAAGTGGGAGAGGTAACGAGAGAGAGAAAGAGAGATCGGGGAGAGTGCGAGTAGGGAGCCAGGGAGCGACGGATGGGGTGAGATTGTAGTCGTGGGTGTGAGGTAGGGAGGGGAGAGAGAGAGAATGAGTGAATGGGCAAATGAAAGACAGGAGCAGAGAGGGAGAGCGAAGGAGAGGGAGAGAAGCGGGAGTGATTGAGGGAGAGAGAGTCAGGGGAGATGGAGAGAGTGTGGCAGAGCAGGAGTGGGAGTTGGCATGAGACAGAGTCAGAGGGGTGAGATACAGAAAGGGTGGGAGGAGAGGACTCGTCAATGACAGAGAGTAGAGTTGGAGTGGATGGAAGGAAAACAGAGAGAAAAGAGACAGACGGGAGGGGAGAGTGATCGGAGGCAGACAGCCGGGAGTGGGAGAGACGGAGGGAGAATAGAGGATGAGAGGGATGGGGAGAGAGAGATTGGGGTAGAAAGATGGAGCGTGTGATGTGGTAGCGACAGACAGAATGAGAGAGAGAGGTGAAGAGAGAGTTGGAAGAGGGAGAAGGTGCGAGAAAGAGGGAGGCGTAGTCATACAAATTTGGGAAGGAGACCGCGAGTGGGAGGCGTTAGAGAGAGGGAGGGAAGAGTGAGCCTTAGGGAGAAAGCGAGAGGGATGTGGGCGAGAGGAAGAGGGAGGTGAGAGAGGAGAAGGGGATAGAAAGTGAAAGGGAGGGGAGAGAACGTGCAAAAGGCGTAGAGAGATGTGTTGCGAGAGGGGAATGTAAGTAGAGGGAGAAAGACATAGATAGAGGGTAGGGATGTGGAGAGGGGAGACAAGGGGAGAGTGTGGGAGATGTGCAAAAGGGAGATTGAGGGGAGAGGGAGGGAGAAAGAGAGAGACCGAGGGCCAGAGAGGAAGGGAGGGAGTGGGGGAGACAAGGGAGGGAAGAGAAAGAGGAAGGTGGAAAGGGATATGGTCGGAGGGGCAGGAAGGAGAACAATGGAGACAAGAGAGAGGGAGTCATATGGGGATGGAGAGAGAGAGAGGAAGAGAAGAGAGAGTCGGGAGACAGACTGACAGTGGTGGGATAGAGTGAGTGAGAGGTGGATGCAGGGGGATACAGTGGGATTGGGGAAAGAATGGGAGGGGTGGAGACAGAGAGTGGAGTACATGGAGATATTTTTGGGTGTTGGAGAGAGAGAGAGTTTCCGAAGAGAGGGCGAGTGAGGAACGGAAGTATACAGTGGGAGTGTGAGGAGAGAGAGATGGAAGATTTGCGACAATGGGGAGAGAGAAGGAGGGAGTGGTAGCGAGAGATTTTGGGAGAGAGAGAGGAAATGGGGCTAGACATAGGGTAGAGAGGGAGTGGGAGAGGGATGGAGAAAGAGTCGGAGAAGCAGGCTACCAGAGAGAGACAGCGCTGAGAGAGGAAGGGAGAGTGGAGAATTGAGACATAGGAGAGAGAGATAGAGGTGCAGAGGGAGAGTGCAATTGTGACGTGTTAAAGGACAGAGAGTGAGGAAGAGAGTGTGGGCTGGATGAGACAGAATGGGGACAGAGAGGGGAGAGCGAGATTGGGGGCAAGAGAGAAACGCGGAGAGAGGAGAAAGGGGAGAGAAAGAGGAGGAGAGCCAGAGAGAAAGAGGGTGGAGGCAGAGGAGGTGAGCAACAGAGACAGGGAGAAAGGGGAGAGGGTGTGGTGTGTGATGTGGGGAAGAGAGGAGAAGTGGTGAGAGAGAGAATACAGTATGGCATGAGGCAGTGTAGGGGAGAGACTGGCATAAAGAACGGGAGGGGAGAAAAAGAGGGAGAGACAGTGGGCGGAGAGAGACCGTGGGGGAGAGAGTGAGTGGGGGTAGAGAAAGTTGGGTAGACAGAGTGCTGAGGAGAGAGAGACTGGGACGGGGAAGCAGACCGGGTGAAAGAGAGAGGTGAAACAGAGAGGAAAGAGAGAGGGATGGCAGAGAAAAGGGGACAAGGACAGAGACATTTAGAGAGAGAGAATGTAGACAGAGAGAAGATGGGATGGAAGGAGGGGTGGGATAGAGTGAGAGAAAGAGAGGATTAGATGAGGGGTGGGAGGGGGCGAGCGAGGGAGAGTGAGACAGAGAAAATTAGGAGAAAGTGAGAAGGGGTGGGGAAGAGACAATTGGGGAGGGACAGTGAGAGTGTCAATGGCAAGAGAGAGTGTTAGGAGGAAGAGTGGATGGCAGAAAGTGTTAACAATGTGTAGAGGGATTGTACATGTTAGAAAATTGACAACCCTGCATTTTAGAGAATTGAAAATCCGGCAAGTTCTGACAAAGCACAGTGTCCTGAAGAAATAAGAATGTAACAGTTTGTTGAAACAAGTATATGCAGCGGTGTTGCCATGAAACAAACTCAAATTCAAATGTAATCAATCAGTTTAAATTGTGCACCAAGAAACCAAAATCCAAACAAATTTGCATTTGTTAAAACCAATGAACCGTTCCGATGTTTTGGGTCATAAATCTGGATATTTTGAACAGCTGGACAGAGAACTGCCATAGCACCAACAAATCGAGCTTGCTTGTCGAAGAGCTTTCATCAAGTTAACTGTCTGAGTTTGAACAAGATGTTCAAACTGAAAACGTGTGGCTGGAAAAGCACAGCAGGTCAGGCAGCATCCAAGGAGCAGGAGAATCGACGTTTCACATCGGAACTGACCTGGGGAGAATCTACAGGGCAATATCTACAAAGGAGAATCGATAAAGCTGACTATTTTTGAAACAAATGTTGTTTTTGTAAATTTTTATCAAGTTTTTTTTTCAGACTAGTATTACAGAATGGCAGGTAAAAGATCGAGGTAAGAGAAAGGACTTGGAAATAGTTGTTCGTTTTAATATTCTCTATTTGACTTCAAGAATAAAATTGTCTTTTTTTATATTAAATGATTAACACGTGGATAGTTCTTTGCATCTCGAAGTTTAACAGATCACAGCACGGGTTTCATCTTTTTTGTGTTGCTGTTTACATTAACAAAGGGGTTTCACTCCTTGTCATAACACAAACAATAATTGTATATGTGTTATCCTTGTTTGTTTTACAAAAACTCCAAACCACGCATTAATCCACTGTTGGCTCATTCATGAGCCTAATGTTCAAGTTCTCTTTGTATCATTGATAACCTTCTTCACTGTTAAGTATACCACCAATTTGCTGTAAACTGCAAATTTGTTAACGATGTTTTCTAAGTTTTCATTCAAATCGTTGATATGAATAATAATCAAAATACCTATCCCTGTGTACATCGCTAATCAGAGGCCTCCAGTCCGGAAAACAATACTCCACACGATCGTCTATCCCCTACAACCTCGCCATTTTTTAAACAAATTGGCAAACTCTCCCTGAAGTCCATGTGATCTAATTTTAGGAATCAGTTTATCATTGCATACCCCCGTCAAAGGTTGCACTAAAATGAATGTGGTCAACGGCTACCACTCTGCCCTCAAGAATTGTTTTGTTCCTGTCCTCAAAAACAATGTTCCAACAACCTTGTGTGAAATAATTTCCAGCGAACAAACTCATGCTAACTACACCTGAACAGTCTTTACAAATCCAATTGCATTCAAATATATATCTCAGAACCCCCAACAACATCTTGCCCACCACTGATGTCAATCTCCGTGATCCATAGTCCCCAGGATTTTCTTTACAGCCATTTTAAAAATAAATCCAGCAAATTAGCCACCCTGGCATTTTCAGATATGTCACCTGTCGATCTTCTTTTTGTTAATCACTAGATTGACCACCCTGAACGTTTCAGGCACGTCGCTTCTAGCTGTTAATGATACATGTTTCTATGCCAGGACCCCTCAACCTCTTGCCCCTCTTGCCCATAATGTTCCGGCAAACAGCTGATCAGTGTCTCGAAATTTATTAACTTTCATGTTTGATGGAACGTATCCAGAACGTCCTCATCTGTAAAGAGAACTGTTTTCAAGACATGAAAAAGTATTTGGTTGGCTCGTTCGATACCATTTCTTTGTCCACGTTAACATTACTGATGAAAAAGTGAAATATTATTTCAGTACATCGCTGAAAATATCGTCTCGTAATAATGCCACCAGGCCATCTCCTCCAACTAAACTAATGGAATTATGATCACCGGTCTCGACGTCCTCCAACATTAACACTTCAGTGAATTGAGCAGCCTTGGATTATTTAAAGAAAATGTGGAGTCCATTTGGAAAGTGGGAAAATTAACAGCGTCATGATTATTCAGCAGTACTTCTGAACAAAAGATAGAGACATAATGGGATAAAACAATTGCTTCTATTCAGAATGTTTTGGACTTGCAAGGTAGCGAATAACCCATTTCTATCCTCACGCTCAGCCATTAACCATTTGGTTTGAACGTTTATTTCACAAAAAAGAAATATTTTGATCAGACAATTAATATTGAATTTATTTTCCAACAGTTCTCAGTTAAAACAGTATTTGTATGTGTATCAAGTACAACACTCTGAACAGGATAATTGATATATGACCAACTGTTGAGTAACTGTTCCAATATCGTAACATCCCATAAGAGCACGTTTGGCAAAGTCAAATTCACGAAAGCAGATCATCTTGCACGCAATTTGAGTGGGCAGGAAGAGAGCCCTAACGTTTACCTGTAACACAGTAAGAAATACTTGCTTCCGCATCCAGCTTCAAGACCTCGATATGAACAATTCCCTGGGTTTGTCTGTGCTTGACCTCACGCAATCAGGCTCCGTCTATTGTTAGAATATAGGAGCCCCAAACCTCCCAAGCTATTTACTCGCTTTGATTTAAGCAGATTGTTTGCACCCTCTTTATGAAGCTTTCTTAATTACAAAGAAAGCTTAATTCTTAACTGCATAATGTCGTTGCATGCCCCACCGAATGAAAATGAACAATCAATAGATAACAGTGACTTTATTTGACTCTAAGTATACAAGCATTCACTCTTACAGTCTTTTCAGTCCTCTTTTCCCCAGCACCAAACGAGTCCAACTTTGATATCAATTATATTGTCTCATCCTGACACGTGTACAAACTTAAAATTGAATAGCTGCAATAATAAGTTTCATGAAAGCTGTCGAGGATTTTCATACTTACATTTTTTCCCCAAATACTTTCTGTCCTTATGATCAGAAATTACACATGTCTCAGACACATTATTACCAACAAAATATGTTGAAATTATGCAATGCCAAGACTAAACGGAAGACCTCCTTCTCAGTTTCGAATATTTCTGTGGCTAATTATTCAATTTTCTGGAAACAAAACCAAACGTTCTTTCTATTTTCTCTACTTCTTCTTTCAAGGTTGTTTCAGCGACATCCGCATCACTTACATCATTAATCACTTTGAATGACATTGTGGAGATACATAAGGCAGGTTTTCGGCTGTCTCACGCCTTATCACAATTCTCAATTCACTGAAGGTTTCCGCACCTCTTCAAGACCACAGTCAGTGGATCAACCACACTGTTAAAATTTGGTATGAACATCCAGTGAAGAAAATCACTCAACCCCAGGAATCGCCACATTTACCTCTTCATTGATAGTATCGTAAACTCCAAATAGATTTTCATTTTCACATCCTATTTGCACATTTGTCCATGCCAAAATAATCATGGACGAGGAATATGGTTTGGGCTTTTAAAATGTTTATTCTCAGTCAGGTTTATCACGATGCGTCAAGACTGATGAAAGATGCTCCAAATCTTCCTTCCATGTGTGACTAAAAATCACCATCAATATGTACCACGCAATTAGTTAATCAAGAAATGACTATCCTGATTAGTCTTTGGAATATGGCTGGCAATTCATAAAAAATGGCATTGCTTCAAATTGGTATAGTCCATTCTGTATCATGAAAGCAGAACTGTCCTTTATTCTTTCAAAATAGATGTACTCACCAGTATCCTCTGAGTCAATCCAACTTTCAACGTAAATTACGTGTTTTAATTTCTCAATACAGTCTTCCAAACGTGGCACAGTATATTAATCAGGCATTGTAATTGCATTTTCTGGCCGTAATCCACCTACAATCTTTGGGCACAATCTGATGTTGGAGCCATTATCTTGGTGAGCTCAAATTGCTCTGACTAACTTCTATTTTGTTGTCTTTCAGCATGTGCTCACTGTCTATTTGAACCTGTGACACCTTTGGAGGGTTAGGTTAATTCGAATGTTGCTTAATTAAAAAAGCTTTTCCAATGTGTAAATATATACCTATTCTTCATCAGACTTGTACCTCCCAGCTTGTTCCCAATATCTCGTAATGCAATTGATATAAATGTCTCAGGTCATTTTGGTGTTCCTCCTGAAGGCGACTGAATAATATGTCGCATTTGTTGACAACTTCTTTCTTGTCCACTTTAATTTGAGGAATGTTGAATTCATTACCCTCTGAACTTCATATATTAGTCTGCATTGTACCATTACAACATTCTCATTTTGATTTCCTTCGCGATCAAAGAAAATTTTGGGCATATTCACATAAGAAACTCAGATAGATTTCTTTCTGTAATGGCGTTCTTATCAAATAATTCAACTCACACAATTTCCTTTCAAGTCGATAAGGTAGTCTAAACCTTATGTTTGATGATGAGGCAATGCTAACATTGCATTTCCACGAGCAAACTTTCGTAAATACGATTTCCTGTCTGCTGCCTTTTCATCACATGATCTGATAGTCTCTAATACCGTCTGAGCAACTCATCTACTCTATTTAATCTTTCTAAATCATTTGGCACAAAGTCTAAATACGTGGTATCGGAAACTTACCTCATCGATTCCTTCTGAATTCTTTCCTATGGTAATTTCAAATCATCTCCAACATACAATTCAAATGGACTGAATTGAGCTGTTTCATTCTGTGCATGCCCAGTTCCAAGGTTTACAAACTAAATTACTTTACCCCAATCCAATGGTTAATAATTACTATAAGGACTCAGAATTATCTTTGAAACTGATGCAACTATTCTACTGCTGTCTCGTTTCTGGATGACATACAGTAAATTTCCGACTTCGATGTAAAATTTGGCCCAAGATCCGCTTGTATTTCTGTGGGTAGTCAGTATCAAGTTAAAATAAAACAGAATATTGAACACCAATTCTGCAATACGTTTAGGCATGATACTGTGTAATGAAATGGTGCCTGGAAATGTAGTAGACGCGTACACTCTGTTGAATAAATCTTGTTGTCGCATGTTGCTTTCTGATGAAGTCCTCTGTATTAATTAAGCCTTTTTCCAAATGGTTTTCACAAGTGCAGCAATGTGTATCAAACATGCCGGTTGTATCACTGGCTGAAATTTTCGAAATACCTCTCACATATGACGTGCCCACTATATTCAATCAAGTCCTTTTGCAGTCCAAAACAATAAAATTATATTTGTTTTTGAGCTTGTATTTTCCTTACTCCCAATTGACCTCCTTCTGGTTATTCAAGTGTTACTCGCAAAGTCTTCTTTATGCAACCCATCATTAATGCAAATTGATTAACTTCTACCTAGTTCTTGTCATCGTCATGGTCTCCATGTGTGAACTCCGTTTTCTCACCAAGAACTCATTTCTCTGCGAGTCACATTTTGGTACGCGTGCACAGATTTATTCTGTTCATAGTTTTTGATCCAACTGTTTCAGATTTTCTACATTTTGTTGAAACACATCTAATGCTTCTGAAACAAAATATCAAACTTGGTCTCCACCTGTTTTTTTTTGTATTAGCCATTTGGTCAAGCATAGTCTCTGACTACGGACTTCAACATTTTTGCCTTTCCTTTTGATTTTATTTTTACACCTTGTTGTCACACATTGCGGAAAACTCCCAGGATATACAAAGTGACCAAACTCCATAAGATTTTACGCAGTGTGGACATGAACAAGGTTGAGACACGGGTGAGGTTGCTTTTGTGGGCAAGAGCCAATTTATCTAAATTAAACAGGAAATGGGCAATGTGAATTCGGAGCAGATATTTGAGGTCACATCTACGTCTGGGACGTGGGAAGCTCTAAATGAGACTTCATTCAAGTGCGGGACATGAATTCCCCTGAAAAACCGAAGGAAAGCATAAGCAGGATTTGGATACCATGGATGATAAGGGAAATTATAAGCTTAGTCAAAAGGGGGAAAAAAGGAACTAAACGATAGGTCTATGCAGTTATAAACTGAAAGAGTACTGACTAATATAGAAAAAGTAGGAAGAAACGTAAACACAAAATTAGGAATGTAAAAATAGACAAAGAAATGTGGCTAGTAAACATAGTCAAGAAGAATCCCAAGACTTCTGACGCATATGATAGAAGAAAGAAGATAACTGTTGAAAGAGAAGCCCCCCTCAAAGGCAAATGAGGGACGTTATGTGTGGAGCCACGGGTTGTGGGAAAAATCCTCGATAATACTTTGTGTCAGTATTCACCAAGGAGAAGTGCATTACTGATGTGGACGTCAGCGATGATTGTGGGAATACTCGAGAGAATGGCCATATATTCAAGAAGAAGCTCTGGTTACTTGAAAATGCATCAAAACAGACAAGTACCCAAGGCCAGATGGGAAATTATCCACAATTAATACGTGAGACAAGGAAGAAGTAGTTTAGATCTAAGCAGAAAGCGTAATAGCCTCATTGACAACAAGTGAGTTTCTAGAGGACTGGAGACCAGCTAACGTTGTTCACTTGCTCAAGACAATAATTAGGAATAATGTAGGAAATTATTGGCTGGTGAGGCGGAAGTCAATCTTGGGGAAGCCTCTTTGTGAAAATACAGAGGGATAAGTTATATATACGTTTTGAATAAAATGGAATAGTTACTGATAGGCAGTATGGGAAAGGTCAGCTTTCACCAACCTGATTGGAGCTTTGGAGGAGATGACAAGGATAATTGATAACGGAAGGACTGTGGGTATAATTTATATGGATGTTTGTACGCCATTTGATAAACTCTCACACAGAGGATTTGTTCGAAAACTGATTTCACATGAACTTCGGCCAGAATGGATACAAAACAGTATTAGTGATATAAGACAGACGGTATCAGTGGAAGGGAACTGACAAGGCCAACTAGTGCTATTCCTCAAGGATCAATTTTAGTTCACATGCTGTTTGCAGTAAATATAAATGATCTCGAAGAAAGTCTGATTAGTAGGTTTGCAGTCGATACGATACTTGTTGGAGTTGCTGATTGAGCCAACGATTATGAAAGAGTCAACACTATATAGATAGATTAGCGACTTGGGCACATAAGTGGGAAATGGATTTTATTCCAGACAAAGGCAAAGTGATGCATTTTGTCGTCTCAAAGTTAGGCTTGATTTGTATTGTAAATAGCAGAACGGTTAGGGACATTAACATATGGACGGATCTCGTCGTGCAGTTCCACAGTTTCCTAAAAGTGAAAACATATGTGACCAGTATGATTAAGAAGGCATATACAACGCTTGCCTTCTTCGCCTGGGGCATAGAGGACATGTCAAACCGTTTTGCAGTGACATAAAACACTTATTAGTCCGAATTTTGAGCATAATGTGCCGCTTTGGTCGCCAGATCATGAGAATGACATGGGAGCTTTAATGAGATTGAAGATAAGGTTCAGCACTATGTTGCCGAATCCTGAGGTCATTGCTTGAGTAGAAGGTTGAAAAAGACGAGTATTATTTTACCTGGAAAGACGGCTGCTGAGACGAGATCAGATATCTGTCTACAAAACTATGAAAGCCATACATATTGTGGGTAGTAAAAGTTTTTTCCCCGTGTTGAAGTTTGATTTACGAGGGGGTACATGTTCAAGTTCAGAGTGGGAGTGTTTAAGGGATACGTGCGAGTGATTTTTCTTTTCTTTTTTATTATGTGTTTGGAAATCACTACCAAAGAGGATTGTGAAAGCAGGCACCTTAATGGCAATTACGAGGTATTTGGGTATTTCCATGAAGAGGGAAGGAATAGTGATAATAGAGTGAAAAGTCGACAATAAGAGCTGAAGGTTTTCTATATGCTTTGTTAGGACAGGATGATTGCCTCCCGCTTGGATAGCCGAATAGTCTCTTCCTGTGCTTTACTTCCGTTATGCACTTTGCTCTTCTGTTCCTGTAGTACTAAAAATGCCAGATTTAGTGTGGCTTTTAGACGAGAGGAGCTGTTATTCCCAACTGTGGTCTAGCCAAGGATCAATTGCATACCCAGAACCAAACATTTCTCACATGCATGTGCCGCCAGTTCAACAATTTTTACTGAACTCTGAAACGTCACTTTCCATAAAGTAACAACATTCTTCTCATTATGTTACGACCTTTCCTGGCAATATTCCTTTTGAATTTCATATCCTCTCATCTCTCGCCATCAAAAAATTACTTGCTCCTGCATGTCTTACAATCTTAAATTATTAACCTTTATATTTTTGTACCTTAAAGCAATGAATAACTTCGGTGGGACGGCATGCAAATGGAGCTGAGGCCGAGAAAGATCAACCATGATATTGCTGAATGGCAGAGTCGGCTTGAAAGGCCACATGGCCTATTCTTGCTCCTGGTTTTTATGTTCTTACGTTCTTTGACAAAGTAAGGACACAAGCTCTGGACTCTACCACAACAGGAATATCATTCACAAATTCTGACACTTGAGACTCCTCGGGATATTTTGGTTTACAGTGAATCAACCATGTCTATTCAAAATATCAGAAGGATACAGGCGTTGATCAACAAACTTTTCCAAAAAAAAGGCAATCAACTTATTGCCATTGTTAGTCTTATAAATCGCGTTGAAATCCTTCCTACGAATTAGCATCATTCAGTGTGCATGCTGGCCACTCCAATTTGGCTCCAATACAAAAGATTAACTTGCCCAAACTGCATTTAATTCGACATATTTCTTTTTCACAATTCACTTTCCGGAAAATCTTTGTGATATCATGAAATCTACCAATAGTGACATCCGTTCAAATATTTACAAGCAGCTGAAAAGCTTTGAACCCACAGAACTAATCTTTGTTTTCACAACGTGCCTGATATCCACCAGCTTGATAAAAATGCCAATTTATTCTTCTCCTTGTTTTCGTGTAGCCAAGTCAATCTTCCTTCAATTACAATATTTTATTTGCAATACAAATAATGTTTAATTTTCGCAATAGCTTTTGATCTGAAGAGATTTTGACGTGATTTTTTTTCTGAAAAGCGGTGTAAAACCTGTCAACTTACTCCCATTTAGCACTTCTTCAAATAAGTCCAATAAATTAGTTGACTATGATTTTAATTAACAAAACCATTTTCATTGTGTCTATAAACCTTGAACATACCCAAGTGCCCAATCATAACACCTTTAGTATTAAAGCTTCTAAAGTTTACACATAGCAGATGTTAATGTAAATACTAGGTGTTTGCACGTTCTGCAGGTATTAATGAATAAATGATTCACATTATGTGTTTAACAATCCAAAGAAATCTTTCACTAATCTAATTAGTTTTGCAAAGTTAAAAATGATCTACAGAAAGCTTACTTAATTTTCCTTTGGAGAACATTGGGACGAAATCCATCAGAACACAAGATGTTGTCAATTTGGAGTTTCATTAACTCGCAGTAACATGTAGTCAGCTATGTGATTGCCCACGCAAAGAGTGCACACCAAATGTAAGATGCGAACAAAACAATTTCAGCAAATTTTGATGGTTAACAGATGTTCTGTTGAATTCTCATCAATCAACACACTTCAATTTCCTCGCGCCACCTCTCATAAGTTGGACAGCAAGCCATCGAATCTCACCGAGAGAGATGAACAATCATAATCCTTCCCTTTTGCTGTTCCAGCCTTGAACGTGCCTTACAAGAGACATTCCATCATGCACTGCTCCAAGGACAACTCAGATTCTGGTATCTTCCCCTCTTTGGTTCTACTGACCAAAGTGAACTGTTCCCCATTCATTGTTCTTTGACAGATTTTGCCCACAATTATCTCATCAAGTCTTCTGTGGAAAATTTGAACAGTTCCATGACCTCTTATGTCATATATTTGGAAACAATTTTTTCTGGATTAATTAAACTTCTCTAATTATTCAGTGAACACAAAGCTTTAACACCACAGCGCAATAGAACTCGATTCTGGCTTTGCAACTGCACGTTGTATATCCCTCAGCTGGGCTTTTTGCAGTAGATTTCAATGCAAGGACGCATTTCATGTATTCTTTCGAATGCTCTGCCTCAATATTTGTTGAACATCTCTCCCAGTTTATTACAATTAAGTTGCTTATTCTGACCTGTCCGAATTGTAATCAGATAGTATCCTACTGCATAGCAAAATTGAATATTTCTTGTCAACAATTTCTGTAACTTACAGTTCCTTTCATTGTGGAGAGTGTGAAGACTGCAGACCAGAGTCAAAGAGTGTGGTGCTGTAAAAGCACAGCAAAAAAATGCAACAATAATATCAATGCAGTTACTTAGCACATCGAGCAAAAAACAGCACAATGCAGGAGGATAACGTTCGCCCATCATGCCTCTGCCAAACGCGATACCATTTGAAATTAATCCTGCCTGTCCAAGCATGATCCATACTCCTCTATTTTCTGTCTTTACATACTTCTGTTTAAATGCGTCTTGATGTTGCTATCGTATCTTTTTCTATCACCTCAGATAGTCGAGAGTGTCAGGCGTGTTGAACACTTCTGTGTAAATCAAAAAACGTAGCTTGGTGGACATGGAGTTCCGGAGATTGAACGAGCAAGGATAGGGGACCTGTTAAGCAAGAGAAAACATAGTAGGGGTAAGTGGTTGTTTTGCTGATTGACGATCAGTGGTGAGTAAGGTACCACACGAATCGATGTTGTGCCCACACATTTAGATGATTCATGTAAATGATTTCGAGTTGAAGGACGAGATTGCTCCTGACAATAAATTGAGTCGAAAGCTAAACTGTGCAGAGTATATAGAGGGTCTGCGGAGAGATTTCGACAGATATGCTAGCGTGCAAGGTTTTTGCTGATGGAGTGCCTTGTTGGTAAATATGAGGTTATCCATTTCAGAACTGAAAATCGTCGATCAGAGTACTATCTAATGGAGAAGTTTGCAGCATTCTGTTGTGCAGTAGAACTGAGTAGTTATGTTATATGAATCGCTGCAAGTTGAATTTGCAGGGCCAACAGTTAATCTGGAAGGCAAACTAAATATCTGCTTTCCTTGCATGAGGGATTGAATTAAAAAAAAACAGAGATGTTCTCATACAATTAAAGGGGGTACTTCTGATGCCACGCCTGGAAGATTCTGTAAATTCTGACCTCCATAATTTAGGAAAGATGCACTGGCTTTGGAAGAGATGCAGAGGAGGCTCACCAGATTGATTCCACCGATGAGTGTGTTGCCGTATGGGGAGAAGTTGAACCGCCTGTGACTTGGTCATCAAAATTTCGAAGAATGAGTGTGTCTTCCAGAAACATACGCAATTTTGGCAGGGATAGATAAGAGAGAGGCAGGCAGTTTTTTTCTGATTGTGGTTGAGACTCGGGCTCCGTGACATGGTTTCAACATTAGTGGGAGTAGATTTAGGCGAGTTAAATCTCTTTTATTCCACAGAGAGTAGTGATCCTATGGATTTCCCAAGCCTTTGAAGCAGTAGATAGGCAGGTGGCTGGAACAACACAGCGAACAGGACAGTGGAGAAGTCAAATTTTCGGATGTAATACTTCTTCAGAACTTTTCTCCACTCCTCATGCTGCCGATGTGCGAAGTTCTACCAGCCTCCTGCCTTACTACTTTGAATTCCAGCATCTGCATTTGTTTTTTTTTGTGTCGGTCGAAGGAAGCAGGAGAGTCAGCTCCATTATTCAAGACATAGTTGGATAGGTTATTGCATGGTAGGGAAATCGACGTTCACGGGGTAATGCTTGTCGGAGTTGAGACGAAGGATAGATCAACCATGATCTTAATGAGTGTTGTAGCAGGCTCGTTTGGACAAATTGTCTATTCCTGCTTCTATTACAATGAAATACCCCTTTCAAATATTCCTGTTCTCAACTTAGAACTATGCCCCCAAGAATTTGACATTTCGCTCATCGGGAAAAACAGCATTTGTCAACCATGTCCATGACTCTAAAAACTTTTTTTTTCTATCAGGGTGTCCCTCATTTTCCAACGTTTCAGTGACTCTAAATTGGTTCTACCTCTCCTGGTAGTGCATTCACTCCAGTCCAGATCACGTTGTGCTCATCCTCTTTTATACCCTGTACAAAACATTCCCGCCCTTCCTTTGGGGTGAATACAAGAACGATACACAATACTGCAAACTTGACTGAAATATACAGCTTGGTAAAAACAATGACTGCAGATGCTGGAAAACAAATTCTGGATTAGTGGTGCTGGAAGAGCACAGCAGTTCAGGCAGCATCCAAGGAGCTTCGAGATCGACGTTTCGGGCAAATGCCCTTCATCAGGAATAAAAGCTGCAAAGTCACCGTTGGCACGAAATGGCCCGGCAATCAAAACTTTAATTCCAGTAAACCGACAATTATTACATTAATATACATCTTCCAACTTCATTTCCACTTACGCAAGTTCTTTATTCATCGTGAAATATATGAAACTTACTTAAATTTCATACGAGCTGAATGGTTTCTACAAGAAGCAAACATGGAAATGATAAAATAATCTCTGCCTTCAAATCAATAATTCTGAATGTGCACGGCAACAGAACAAGCACTGATCATTGTAATACTGCACTGCTGACGTTTTAGCGCATCAAAAATAATCTATTGCTCCTTCTCTGTGCGTTTTGGCCTGTCAGCCAATTATCAAAAATCAACAACATTTTGGACGACGTGACCGACTGTGTTAAAGCATGCTAAGCAAAGAAAGCCAGTTTCATTTGAAATACTGCATTTGCGTTTCAGCAGCGCCAAATGGGCAAGAACTTGTCACAACCTCAGCACAAAATTGCACAGAAATTGTGAAGCACGAATCCAGAGGAAACTGGGTGTCATTGATATCAAGGAAGCATTGACTAAATGTGGCATCAACGACAGTTCACGAAGGTGGAAATAATAGAACTGGGAGAAAAACATCATGCTGACAAGAAGGAAATACTTTGCGAGTTTGCTGGATGTCAGTAACAGGAAACCCAGGACAAAACAGTAGGTGTTTCTCAGACGGGTATCGTGTGAGGAAATGCCTTTACTGCAACATCAAACATATTCCCGCCACGACAATGTGGGAGGTTTTGATGATTTCTGAGGAAGGAACAACACTCAGTAAAATTCAATTCATTTCAGATCATAGAGTTTCCACATATTTGTGCAGAAATATATGAAAAATATTCAGGTTATGTGTAATAAATAATAACAATCATTCCAATGAAAATAGCCGGGAAAAAAATAAAAATCTCCAATCCAACAAGTCACGTCTCATTCGCTTAAATGTATCAGTCGCCCAATCTGATTAATCATCTCCAGGAACTGCACCTGCAGAAAGTGCGTCCGACATCAATTGCTCCAATTGTGTGGAAATATTACCCCATGCTTGAAATAATTGATGCCCTGTTAATGTCTTTTCCGAACGTGCTCCAAACATAATGTACAAAGAACGTTTGTTCTCTTCTACACGTGGAAACTGGTAAGTGTAAAGCTCATGACGCATATAATCAGTATTCGTTGATATATCTTGGTGTTCTCCTGACTCGTTATCCTTGGAGTTGTTATATATTGATATCCAGTTGGAGGACACTGTTCCCTCCCCTTGCTCATTTTAAACTGTCTTGCTTTTGCTACCTCCCGACGCTGCTTCGACCTTTGTGTTGTCATCTCTCCTCAGATTGTCGATGAAATTCGTTGACAACACTGTATAACCGTTTCAGTGATTTTTCACCATGAGGACACAGGAAGAAAATGTCGTCAATGTATCCTGTCTGTGGTTGGAGGTGCTGTCCAACAAAGAAATCTTTTGTCACGCTTGGTTTTTAAAATGTGGGTATATAAGGGTGCAAAGTTTATCACGATTGCTGTTCAATCTGTCTCGTTGAAGAAGTGGTTATCGAAAGTGAAGACTTCATATTTGTGGATGGAGCAAATGAGTTGGGGGATGGAATTTGGATGTGGAAATTGGCAGTTTTTGGCGTTGAGTGGTGAGGCTGTTGCAGTTGTGCCGTCGTGGCGGGGGATGTTGTTGCAGAATTTCAAACATTGCACTGTGACGTGGACTGTTCCTGCTTTGTCTGGTGGAGACGTGTTGAGTTTCTCTAAGAAGACTTTAGTTTAGTGTTCGAAACTGAGGGTTCCTTGCGCATTCATTTTCAAGCTACACAGCGCCTCAAATTTTTAATCACCAATAGTGACGTTTTATTCAACTTACTGATACTCCAATCATACCATTTGTATGAAAATTCAATCTCTCTACTATTAATTTGTGTGCCTGTATGCTTCTCTCTCAATTCACCAAATAGAAGAGGAGCGCTTAGAAAGTGTGTGATTTCAAATAAATCTTTCGGTGAAAACCTGCTGTGTTCTGACTTCGGACCCTGTTCACCTCAGCCCCAAACCAGAAGCTCTAAGTCATGGCTTCAAATCAATGTGATTATTTGGACCGCAGCATTATGCATGAAGAGTTCTAAAACTATTTGATGGACGAATTTGCAAGAAGACATCAATAAATGTAATTGCAAACGTTGAGGTGTGTTTCCTTTGTAAACAAAACACGATATTTGGTACTGCAAGCGTTGGGTAGATCTATCCATAACAGTGATTTGGTGAGAGTTCAATCATGGGAATGAAATTAAAATTCTTCAAGGTATGTGACAAATTGCAGAGATTGCCCTTAAATGTACATGGTATGACAATAACGTCGAATAAGGGTTAACTGATATTATCTTTATGGAACTGAGCAAGTAGAATTGATGTTGGTTATGAATAACCGTTGACAACGTTTTACAATTCACAGATTTTTTTGGAATTTTGGGACACTGAACAATTCGTTTTTTTATTCACTCACCATGCTCGACATGTCTGCTGCATATCTCAATATTGTACAGGTTTATTAATGGAGGGTAAATTTCCAAATTGTTTACATATATAAAAAAGAAAAGGTTTTAACTGTGTTTCTACGATCGCTGTCACTGCAATGTTAAATATTTATGCCACCCCGAAACATTGAATGACAGATTCATATTTTCATTTCTTTGATTAAGTAACACTTTGACAATGTTCAAATCATTTTGCAAAAACTTTTGCAAACAATCTGCAAACAGGAAATGGAAACTCACCGTATTTGGAGGTTTACATAGGCCTCTGAATAGTTCCAGAGAGTTGCAGGAAAAGACCGCAAGCATGATTTTCAAAGGATCGAGAGTGATACAGTGGTTGCTATGGGGGATTTCAAATTCCAAAATATTGAATTTTGGATAGCTCAAGTTATTTAAATGGGTCGCTTTTTTTTTCTATTGTGTGCAGTAGGTTTTTTTTGATACAGTGGGTAGACAGGCCAAAAAGAGGCGATACTACATTTAATTTGGTAGTGGCTACTTAAACCGGCCAAGTCTTGAATTTGGAGGTAGGTGCGTACTTCGGTGAAATTGACCACAATTCAGATATGGTTATCTTCGCGATGTAAAAGGGTAGGTATACATCAGAGTGCAAGAGCTACAGCTGGTGGAAAGGCAAATGTGATAAGATTGGGAAAGAGTTAGGATGCATAAAAGTGGGAAGGAAACTGCAGGGGATGGTCACTTTTGAAATTCGGAGCATATTCAAGGAATAGTTACTGTGTGTCCTTTGTACGTATGTGCCTGTCAGACAGGGAGGAAATCGTCGAGCGCAGGAGCCATGGTATACTAAGGAAGCTGAATCTATTCTCAAGGGGATGAAGAATGCTTGTGTTCGGTTGAGATGTGAAGACTCATGAAGACTCAGAGTTACAAGGTAGCCGGGAAATACATAAAGACAGAGCTAAGACGAGCGGGGAGGGGATACGACTAGTTATTGACAGATAGGATCAGGGAAAACATTAAAGCTTTCTAACCGTATACAAGAGGTAAAAGGGTGATTGGCGTAATATTAGATCCAATTAAAGACAGTCGTGGGAAGTTGTGCATGATGTCAGAGGAGATAGGGGAAGTGCTGAATGAGTGTTTTTTGTCAGAATTCACACTAGAAAAAGACAATGTTGTCAAGCACAATACTGAGAAACAGGCTCCTTTACTAAATGGGATAGAGGTTCACGAGGAGGAACTGTTAAAAATTCTGGAATGTGTGAAAACAGATAAATGCCCTGGGCCTGATGGGATCTATCCTTGGAATCGGTGGGATTCCAGGGAGGAGATCGTCAAAAATTTGGCTTTGATGTTTATGTCGTCATTTTAACAGGAACAATACCAGAAGACAGGAGGATAGTGAACGTTGTTCCCTTATTCAAGAAGGGGTGTAGAGACAACTCTGGTAATTGTAAACCAATCAGCCTTATTTCGATTGTCGGAAAAGAGTTGTAAAAACTTATACGAGACAGAAATTATTATCATTTCTATAGAAACATGTTGATTATGGATAGTTAACGGTTTTGTGAAGGGTAGGTCGTGCCTCACAAACATTATGTTTTCTTTGACTGGGTGACCAAACAGGTGCATGAGGAAAAAGCTGTTGATGTGGTGTATATAGATTTCAGTGAAGTCTACTGCACAAAATAGAGAGGCATGGGATGGGGTGAGTTTATAATTTGGATCATAAATTGGCGAACTGAATGAAGACAGAGCGTGGTGGTTGAAAGGAAGTGTTCATGCTGGTGTTTAGTTACTAGTAGTACATGTTATGACCTTTTGGGTCCACTGCTATTTGTCATTATTAGAAACATTTTAATGATAGCATAGAAGGAAGACTTAACAAATTTGCGATGACACTAAGGTCAATATAGTTGTGGGTAGTGCTGAAGGATGTTGCAGTTATAGAGGGACATAGATAAGCAGCAAAGCTTTGCTGACAGGTGGCAAATGGAGTATACTGAATAAAAGTGTGTGGTGACTAACTTTGGAAAGGATAACAGAAATGCAGACTACTGGGCAGATGGTAGTGTTGATGAGCAGAGAGATCTCAGTTTTCATGTACATGAATCTCTCAGATTTGCAACCCAGGTTGATAGGGCTCATAAGAAGGCATACAGTTTGTTAGCTCTTGTTAGCAGTGAGGTCGAGTTTCGAAACCATGAGGACATGTTGCAGCTGTACAATGAACTGATGCAGCCGCTCTTGGAATATTGCGTGCAGTTCTGGTCAATGCATTATCGGAAGGATGTGGAAACTTTGTAATGGCTTCAGAGGAGATTTAGGAGGATATTGCCTGATTTGGAAGGAAAGTTTGACAAGGAAGTTTTGAGGGACTTGTGTCTGTTTTCGTTAGAGAGACGATGTTTTCGAGGTAGCTTAATTAAGACATACAAGTTCATCAAAGATTTAGATCGGGTGGACAGTGAGACACTGTTTCCTTGAATGGTCCTGGCTTGTAAGAGGGTGCAGAGCTTCAAATGGAATGGTGATAGATCGAGGCAGATGTCAGAGGTAGTTTCTTTGCTCAGAGAGTGCTAATGGGGTGAAACGCATTGCCTGCAACAGTTGTAGACTCTTCAACTTTCCGGGAAATTAAATGGTTATTGCACAAGCATACAGATGAGAATGGAATAGTGTCGTTTAAATGGGCTTCAGATTGCATTCACACGGCGGTGCAACATCGAGGTCTGAAGGGCCAGTACTGCACTAGAATATTCTATGTTCTATTTTAGTATTAAATTGTTACAGAAGGTTAAATTTGCATTTCGCTGAATGCACTTGATTAGCAATCAAGTTGTTTTTTGATTGAATACACGAATTCATTGAGCAGATTTAACGTCAGGCTCAGTGGTGTGTATTGATCCACGAGGGAATTTGTATATTCTATTTATACAGTATTTGAAGAGTTTCAACCTGCCCTTGCTCCGTGAATACAAATGTTTGTCTCCTTTACTGTTCAGGTACAATGAGTTCCATAATGGAAAGTGAGAAAAATTATGTGCAACGTAGTATTTTATTAAGTGACCAGATAAGAAGCATCCTTTTTAAAGTTCAAGAGATTTACTATCCTCTGCTTGCCGTTGTTGCTGTTCCTTGTAAGTGTTCATTTTGCTCTATTATTCGTATAAAAAAGTTACTATGAATTATCACATTAAGTCGGCAGATGCGGTGTTGGCTTATTTTCATCAAGTTCCTTAGCTTGGATTGAAAAGTTAATCTTGCTTGATTTTACAGTGAGAAAAATGTCCATTTTCACTTCGGATTTAAGCAAGAGACATTTCATAACATTAACCACTTTACACAGCCGTAGTGTGTTTCATCAAATCAATTTCTGATATGAACTAAACGACTTTGACGCTGCTAAACAACAACTCTCCATTAAGACATTCTTTCAATATATGTAAAAAATATTTAGTCTCAAGTCAGTCACGATCTATCTATTTTGACGATGTCTTTTCTACCATTATATTCACTGGTGAACGGAAAATTTCTATGAATTCTCTTTCAATTTGATAAACTTTTCTTCATTTTCCAAGAAGAGACCTCGTTTGCTATGCATTAATTTCGGCGATTTGACTCATAATTTATGTTGCGTTAATAATCAAAAATGCTGTCAATTGCGTTTCTTTTTCAACATTTTAACGTGCAAAGTGTAATGAGATTTGCCTTGAACAGGCATTTGTTCTGTCTGTTTCTTTTGAAAGCAACTGGTATTCTCTTCACACGTGGTCCATTTGTTTGCTTTATATGGGACGTTCGTTATGCAATGATGGCGGTTTCAGAGTCTGAGAGCTTGCTGCGTGTGGAAGCGGTAAAATATGGTGTGAAACGCAAGTTGAGTAAGAAAAGACTTGCTGAATTGTGACACAAGCTGAGGTTGCTATTGCCTTTGCTTGCGAAGAGAGGGAATTGCAACAATAGCTCAGGATTTGCAATTGTCAGAAATGTATACAGAATATTAAAAATGGTCACATCCCACAAGAAGCTGCAAGAGGGTTAAAATAAAAGTAAAGTACAGTTTAGTAGAAGAAAGGAAAGACCATCATGTTTTTGAACTTCAGAAGTTGCATCTAAAAACTGAACTTAGACATAATATGACTGAGGTAGAGCTGAATGTTTGGAGAAATGATCAGATCAGTCATTGATAGGAATAAAGTTGTAGCAAAAGGCAGACTTAAAATGTGTTTAAATGAGTCTAACTGTTGCCTCAGTTGAGAATGAAGTACGTAGAATCATTTTCCATTTCATACGAGAAAGCGGCTAAACAAGTGGATTGGTCAGTGACCATGTAGATATTGTTGATCCAAACAACACGAGTATGTAGAGCTAGTGAAGTAGTCCCGTCGCAAACACAGGATGTATGTGGGACGGATGATCAAGTGAAAAAAAAACTATCTGAAGTGGAAATGAGCTGCTACAAGCGACCGACTGACGACAATTTTACGAACGTAACCTGCACATCCCTGCAATTTTTTTTAAAGGATTAAACAAAGGAACGTTGATATGTGTCTCAGAATATTGAAAATAGCTGAAGTAAATAATGCGCTGACAAAGACAGTTATTTTGGAGGAGTTAAATAATTCACTTGCTAAAATAATCAAAAGCCATGTAGAAAAGCAAAGACTTCAAGTAAAGCAGCGGAAAGTTTGGCTTTCGTCAACAATTTCATACTGGAAATTCGTATAGAAATAGAAAGGAGAAATCTTCAGCTGGTGACGGAAAACGGGGTCTCCTTGAACATAGCAAAGATCATTTCCCACAGAGTTAAAAATGAAAATCATGACGGCAAAATAAACTGTTTAGATGTTTCCACTGCAATAAAGTATGTCATATGATTTCTCACTGTTGGTGATATGGAAAAAGTACTGATGGGACAAATTTGTAGAAACAGAATACGGCAGTGAGCTTTGATGAAGTACGAAACAAAATCACATTGGAACGAAATATGCCACAAATACATTCAAGATAGTCAGTGGTTCTTGTGAAGAAAGCACATATTCCTTTAATGAAATTGCTTGTGTGGGTAAGATTTGCTCATGTACGCCAGTTCAATCAGCTAAGTAAATCGCATTTTGCAGAGTCTTTCTTTGATGGTGAGAGGTGAGAAACTTTGGGATATGTAAGGGCTATTGCCAGGAAATGTTGTACTCTATAGCATTCACCTTAAAAAAGCAGTGCTCACATTCGGTTTTGAGGTTGAAGTGTCAAAGCGTGATGAAGTCATTCTCACACCCACAGAGAAGCCCTGGTCCCAGAAATAAAATTCATCTTTGCTTATGATATAAATGGGTCAGAGACCGGAGTGATGTCGATGTGGTTGAAAATGCATTGGGAAATCAGGCAACAGAGTTATTACAGGAAGTGTAGCCTGGAAATTTGCTTGACTGTGCAGTAACGAGTTCGCAAAGCTACAATTTGAAACAAGAGAGATTTCACGGAGTAAAGACAAGGTAGTTGACGTTAAAATATCAGATACGTCGGTCAAATGCCTGTGAAAAATGAACAAGTACAAATGGGGGATCAAAATAAAAAGTTTTAGTTCAGACAAGCCAAATGAATAACAACAAAAATATGAAATACCAGATCTGTTATGTAACAAACCATTCTCAGAAGAATAATTTCAGTGAATTTCAGAATATTACTATTGTAAAAATGAAGTCTTAATTCGGCAAATCAGTCCATCACATGCTCTGTTGGATAAATGAAAATGACAGAGGTTGACGAAATGTCTCGCTGGTGGGTTATGGAATTTAACTGTTACATGTAGGACATGAGTTGAAGGTGCCGGTGGTGGACTAGGGTAGACGAAATGAAAAATCACACAATACTCCTTCCAAGTTATATTCTCAAGGTAACTTCAGGTTTTCAATGAAAGGTGTTACCTCAAACATTCGTTCATCTTATTTCAAGTCCACATTACTTAAAAAGAGTTGTGGGATTTAATGTTAATTATCCAAAGCTAGCAAACACATTCGAAAAGTTGGAATACTAACTCTAAGTTTCTTCAAACATTTCAGCCAAATAACACTGGAAACGTTTGCTGTAAATTGTGTTTCTTATGGGCCTATTCCATAACCATCGAACGAATAAGTAGGACTTCAAAAGCTACTGCTTCCAAAGAAACTGCTTGGCTTATAAGCTGCTGTTGTGTACTTTTAAGTTTGTAAATCCCAGTCCAACTCCGGCTCCTTCAAGTCAAAATTATGTATATAGATTGAATGATTGAGTTTGACGGTATTTAATATTGCACAGAATGCAACGAAACCGAGAGCAGAAGATACATCAAAACTTCGCAATTTTGCTTGAAGAGATAAAATGTTTATGCCACTGCCATGACAGGCACATTTAAAAACAAGTTGTTTTGTATCTTATGAATTCGAAAGGAAATTGAGGAAGATGAAGTATTTGATCAGAAAGTCAGAGAGAAATAAATCTCACTGACGGTGTCATGTGAAAATGTTCAAAAGATATTCTGATAATAAAACAATGAGAAATGTCAATGTTTCAGTGATGAAAAAGAGTGAAGAATCAAGTTCACGTGATTCTGATTTAGACATTCCTCAAATTACATACAACAAAGAGAAAGTTATTTTTTTTAAGAATGCTTTAAATGATTGAGTTACACTCTCAAAATGACCTGGAGGGTTGCAGCTGCATGAGATATGCAGGAAAAGTTGATAAGCCAGAACCTGATTATGCATGATTACACAGATATATAAATGCTGCGTCAGTCAAGGAACATCCTTATCAAATTAGCATTATAAAATTGGAAGAGATTGACAACCTGATTGGACACAGGCTGAAAACGTTGTCTAAGTGATTAGCTACAAATCGAGCTCAGCAATAGTAATGATAACAATACCAGCTGGTACACGATTATGTGTAAACCATCGTAATGCCAAAATAGTCAGGAAATCGGGGTCATTTTATGTTCCACATTTGTAACACTGTATTGAGAAGGTCGGTCAAACATCCTAATTTATAATTTGGCGTTCCGCAGACGACCTTCATCTGACAGAGGGAAGGAGATTTTGAATTTGATGACACCACATAGATTGGAAGAATATTAACAAATACCGATCGGAATTAGGAATATGACGGTCACATTTCAAAGACTAGCCAATAATGTCTATTCCAAAGAATCAAATTTTGTGGCGTGCAGACACGATCTGTTGATTTTCAGTCACACGTGAAAGAAATATTTTGAGCACTTCACAGAATTATCCAATTCACTTCAGGAGGAAAAACTGGCAGATAACCCTCGGTTAACGTGGTTTTAAAAAACCCAAGTCATGATCATGCCCATGACCTTGATCACGGGATTTGAAAACAAAAGTCATTGTGAAGTATCCGAAACCATGAACGAAAAGGGAAAATATATCATTCCTGGGAAAGAGCATTTTATATCAGAAATTTGTATTCAATCGCACCGAATTGTTTTCAGCTTTAAAACGGGGACATTTCAATTTCGAGCTGTCTTTGTCTGTTGCAGCAAAATCATGTGTTCTCAATTACTGCTGATTTCAAATTTTCGTATTTACCTTTTCACTTGCATTTGCAAAAGATATGATGCGATTATATGGGATATTATATTGCAAATTATATGTCGTAATTAAGTTATATATGTTATTGTTGCGTATTTCAGTAGAGTTGCAGCTTTTTAAAAATCTATTTTGTCTTGTCTGCACGTTCAACGTGGTGTTGGAATTAATGAAATCTTGTAGTTTCATGCATCGATTCACGTGTGTAGTGCATCGCCTTATATTTGCCTTTAAACCAAGAAAAGTCAGGAGCCAATCAATCTGACTGAAATGTTTTGAGAGGGTTTGGTCATTTGAAAAAGTACCAAAAATCATCGAATGGCAATAGGCGTTGCATCACCATCATCAATCCATCTCTGTCACATCACAGATATCAGAACAAACTGCCCAAAATATTGTTATTTGTCTAAAGTTTGTATAAAGATTTGTTGCACATGTGCCAATAGCAGTTATTGTGGGTATGGTCGTTTACCTGGCAACCAACTTGCTGCCTTGGCAAACGAACCCAAAACAATTGAGATTTTTTTTTCCGTGGATGATGACTACTCCTTGGTGAGTCACCGTAGCTGCATATTGTGGGGTGATAGAATTAAGAGAGATGTGAGAGGCATTTTCTTTACTCAGAGAGTGGTCAGGCCATGGAATGCGCTGCCTGCTAATGCAGTTTACTCAGCCACATTAGGAACATTAAAACAGCCCTTAGATAATCATTTGTTTGATGATGAGATTGTGCAGGGGAATGTGCTTAGATTAGTTCACACGTAGGCAAAGGACCTTTTCTGCACTTTATTGTTCTATGTTCTTTGTTCTAAGTCTGTTGATAGTATTATGGCCTCCTGTCGCTGGATAAAATTTAAATGGATTTCAGCATGGGCAACAAATCAGTGCACTACATTTTAAGGTTATGAAGCAGGGTCACGGAGATGATTCGTTAACTTTGACTTCTCTTCACAGATATTGCCAGACTTGCTGAGCATTTCCAACAACTTTTGGTTGTGTTTATGAGTTACAGTATTCGCAGTTTTGTAGTTTTGTGAGGATGTTGCTCCTTTAACACGAATATGTTGTCTGGTGTTTTTATTTTCAGAAAGGATTGTTCGTGCAAAAGGATCGGATAGGTCTGGAAATATCTACTTCAGAAGACATGTGTTTTTTTTCATATTCAGGAAAAAACCGTTGTGCAACGAGAGGCGAGTGGGCAGTTCTCCAAGTTCAGTGTTTGGGTTGGTTTTGGTGTTAGGAAACTGCGGTTATTTTGCAGCTGTTGTCAAGTTTTAGCTGGGAACCCAGAGAAGCTGCTGAGGACGCAAAAAGGCAGTTACATGTTGATCGTTTCCTCTCTGACATTGCTCCTTTTTAAAAAAAAATGTTTTTCTTGGCAAGAGGGTGTTTCGGGAATATGCAAGTGTTTGGAACAGCCTCTTTTTGTTTCAAGAGAGTCGATTGGGTTTTGACGTGATTTATGTTATTCTATAGTCTTTTATCTTTTATTCATATATACATAAATTCCGGTTTTTTTTAAAACCGAGTGGTTGGGGCCAGTTGCATCGCTCCTGGAATATACACTTTCACCTGCTTAAAACAGCTCGAAAATTACGTTCCCAGATACCTTCTCGAAATGTTTTGAGGGGATCTGGCTTGGTCCACAGCAAATATTATTGAGGAAATTTGCAGTTTGCACTTCTAAAGTGAAGTGGTGATTTCAGAATTGTATTTTTTGGTGACGTTCGTAGTTTCTAACACCTGACTCTTTGTTCTGCTGATTAATCATCCGACATCAGAAGCGTTGATTTAGGATGATTGGTTTCAACTTGGGCCACCAACCGTTGGTTAAAAATTAGCAAGTTGTCAGAGTTATTGAAGATAGTCATTAATACACCAAATATGGTGCGTTTCCCTAAACGAGCTCAGTGTCACTTACTCGTTTTCAGCGGTTGGGAAATAAGCTCAGTTTACTCTTCTTAACATGAGTCACTATGATAATAGTATGATGAATCGCATCAAGAACAGTAAAAGTCGTTGTTTTGCCTACACTACCCAAATGGCGAAGAGATCAATAACCTATCCTACTTGAAGCCTCATCGTCATACCTTCATTCCATGTTTGTTGTCCTTTGTAGCACTTCAACGTCTGTCAGGAGATGACTTTCTTCTGATAGTTGCCAAATTGCAAAGAATGTTGACATTTTTTAAAAATCATTTGCATTTCAAAAATTATATCGTACATTTCCAAGCGATTCTTCACAAGGTGCAACTATGATGGTCCCACCATTTTAATCTATCCAATTTTTGGACCTCAAGAAAGGATTTTTTTTTCTTAAACCAGTCGTACGCTACCAAACTGATGTGGCAATTAATTGCTTATTTCTTCTTCCCATAGTTAATGTAACAACGATTGGGATCCTCATTCGCAAAAACTGTGGTCTTTCCAAGTGTGTCACTCGCTATCTCGTGGCCATGGCTGCAGCAGATCTACTTGTCGTTGTCCTCGACTTGATATTGAGGCAAATTCCAATTCGGTATCGAGATCATTTTATGTTCTTTTATGCCATCCGATTGTGTAATTTACATGCTGTCCTGCTTTACGCAGTGACAGACTGTTCGGTGTGGTTCACTGTTACTTTCACGTTTGATCGATTTATAGCCATTTGTTCCCAGAAATTGAAAACTAATTACTGCACTGTGAAAACAGCGACCTTGGTTCTAGTCACTGTGGTTGCGCTAAGTTGCTTAAAAAATATTTCTTGGTATTTTATGTTAATGGACAGTTATTTGCTTGAGAACTATGCCTGGTTTTGTTGGATTTCCCCAAGTAATTGGAATTCACGTGCCTGGGCGTCAATTGAGTTCCTACATTATATACTAACTACAGGCGTCCCATTTTTGCTGATTGTGTTGTTTAATATTTTCACTATAAGGCACGTTTTAGTGGCAAGCACAGCACGCAGGAGACTCCAGCGTCAAAGCATTGGGGAGCCTGCCCGAGACCCAGAGATGGTGCAGAGAAAAAGGTCCATTGTTTTGCTGTTCGTTATCTCAGGCAATTTCATTCTCTTATGGTTTGTCTTTATGCTCTATTCAATATGGAACCGTATGTCGGGTTTAGAACTAACCTCGATATTTCTGCATAGTTTTGTACAAGAAATAGGTTTCATGCTCCAGCTCCTAAGCTGCTGCACAAACACATGTATTTACGCAATGACACAGAGAAGATTCCGTGAGCAAATCAAAAATCTATTGAAATCACCATTTGTTTCTATCATTAATGTAATTAAATGAGTTGAGTATCGGAAGAAGGTTTGAAATATGGACTTATTCCCATCACAGCTACTTTGCAAATTGTTCTGCTGGAGAACAGCAGTTAAATTAGATAATACTAGCATTTTTGAAGGCATATTCAATTGCTTTCCCTACAGCCAGAAAAAAAGTAGTGAACATCCTGTTGACGTTACAAATATTGAAATGACAGAAATTACAAATTCCTGAAAGACACTCGAAGAATTTCTGATCTGGTTTTAAGTCTTTCTGCTTTAATGTATAAAAGCATTTAAAACATCTGCTGTCTTGAGGGAATTGAAGGCATTGCGATGCTCAGTCTTGTCCTGCCTGTGTTGGTTTCCAGATAAATTGTCAAAGTTGAGCACGAATTCTGGAACAAATGCCATCACAAGGATGCAGGCTATGAATCCATTTTTTTTCTGCTTTCCAAATTCAATAATATTCCATGCTCACAGTACAATGTGAAGATCAACTTAACGTTACCAGCGTTTGCGTAATCGAAACGAGAACGTGTGAACAGAAGCATAGCGAATAACCATGAGAACAGGTGGAGCAGAGAGAGAAACAGCAGACAGCAAACCCAAGAGACATTGTTACGGCACCAGTAGGACTAGGAGAGTTGATGTTAAAAATTCACAAGCAGAGACTACTGCAGAGGAGATAGTAAAATATTAACAAAGAGGAGTGAAACAAAACACAAAGGGATTTACAAGAAAGGATTAGTAACTACAGCAACTGAATGAAGACATAATGTACTCCTTAAAATTTAATGTAAAACTGACCGCATTGTCCATGATGGCATGATCCGCCAAATATGACAAGACTGACGATATCCAAGAATCGGTATATACGTGGCTTAGTACAGTCAATGATGGACACAGCACAACACAGGACCATCCACTATGATTTGGATGTCACACAAATCGTGGACAAAGGGGCCGTGGGAAACCTCCAGACAGATATTTACTGAGTCCCTACATTATAGGCGGGAAAGGAAATATTGTTCAAAGATTATAGATAATTTTGCAAGATATGAGACCTTGCCCCAAGGTAATGCAGTGTCCACACAGTGGAAAAGATACAGCATACAAAATAATTGCACACAGGGGAGTGCCCGTTCATTTAAATCATGTCAGGGGACATGGTCACGGGAAACATCGTGAAAAGAACTTTTCTTTACTGGGAGTATTACAAATGTTCATATTCCATGCTATTCGAGAGTTCGGCGATGCTCAAGAGGAGTACAAGAAAACTTAAAGATGCTATACGTTAGAAATGAACAGAGACAGGAAGACGATGAGTAGACAAAATCCGATCTATTTCAATGAGATCTAGAACGAACTAAGAAGAACAACTGACCGATCACGACTTGAATTCGTGTCAGTAAAAACCCTGAAACTCTCTGAGAGCATAATAGTGGGAGGGACAGAGTTTGGAGCCTAAGATGACATGATCCAACGTTGTGTGGTTCCTTTCAACTGCTGCACGATGGGGTCATGAGTCAACTAACTGTGAGAGACTTGGAGGCGAAATAGACTGCTGAACTTAACTAAAAACAGTCAAGTGCGACATGGTCCTTACACTTCTCACCCCTGATGGAATGCAATTTTCCACATGGTGTATAGAACCATGCTGCATTTTAATTAAAAGTGGCATGAGAACATGTATTGATAGCAATATAAAGGTAATTGGAAGTTTTGTTCCTGACTGAATCAACATATGACAACCGATGACACTTGCACAAATAGACCACGTAACATGAAGCATATAAAGTTTAGAATAATAAATTGGAAAGTGTACTATTTGGAATTTTGGAGTTTTGGGAATATTTATCAGCTTTTTTTTAGATGGCTTCATGATTGGATCTGCGTTTTTGAAAATGAAAACTGAATGTGGAGGGAGAACGTGAATATATATTATATATTATACTGTGTGGGATCGCGGTATATGGGATAAATTTTCCACGAGGGAAAGATTCAGCAAGCAGATAACCCCTTAGTTCCTTGCGCTTACTTTCCATTTCCGAGAACTAATCACGGATGAAGCAGTTACGGTGGTTATGGAGCTTGGTTCGAATATACAGGCTTGTGGGAATGATGCCAAAAAGAACGAATGGTGTAAAACATCTGATCGGCCTGAATAAATCCGTAAATTTGTTTTAACTTTGGGCCTATGGAAAAATGTCTGACATTAACCTGTGAACCTGCAATTCTCGTCCGATATATGGAAAGTATTTATTTTTGCATCAACGGTATTACTGGGTGAAGATATGTCGTGTGTGTGCAATGTTCAAAAGGCAGACCCACGAAGTGTCTGTTGAGAACGGAAGTGGACGTGACATTTGGGGCAACTTCGGGCTGATTTGCGGTCCTCCCTCTATAGCCAAGCTGTGATAATGCATGAGTGATAAAATGCAGGAGTATGTGTGTATTGCACAGACGTGGAGCCCCTCTACATGATGATATGTGTTTATCTCCCGTCCATACCAATTCCGTTCAGATTGCTTTTCCTATCATCACGAGAGGGCTGAAGTGACCAATCCTAACAGAGGGAACAGTCAATGGAATATTATTGATAAATGGAGGAAAGACATTAAATGGTAATGTAAAATTTGGATCACACCTGTTCCAGTTAATATTTCAGGCATCCAGGTGCTGAAATGTTGTTCAAAATCGATAAAGGAAACATTAAAAACAAAGTAGCGCTGCCACAAACTACTGAAAACCATCGGAGCCTCCAAATTCAGAGAATACCATATTTTCACCATATGGAGACATTGAATGACAATGTCACTAAGATTAAAACCAGATTTTCCGAAGTGTTTTCACGAGATTGGCCAGGGGTTAATCAAAATGTACACAGGCTGTAACACATTATCTGGGAATTAATATTGTAGGCTGATGTAACTCAAATGGAATACGTAGAGCGATAGAGGAAGACATGAAAAGATACAGCTCGCTGGGGTTGCCATAGGTGAAGCACTTGCTCATAAAATTAATCAATTAATCAGTAGAGAATGATAGGATTCTTGACATCTTGGACAACATGAAATATGTTATGTCCTTTTTTTGGGTCATGCGCAAAGTAAAGCACAATTTGGTTCAGATATAGAGGGATGAGGTTCCTGATTGGGTCTGTCGTACTCAGTTAGCACAATTGATTCGATGTGACAGTACATTAGATGAATGCACTTTAAAGGTACTAAGCAGATCCGTCTGATCAGTCGTCCCCAGTTGTAGGGCTTGTATCGTCAAAAGTGTAAGATTGGTTCTGATGATCGCCGTAATAAATCCAGGGACAGGACCATATACTCATTACCACATTGGAAATGTTGGTGTTGTCCAATGAAATGACATTTCTCGGTACAACCTATAAAGGAAAAAATTAAATAAATCGAAATAAAATATTGCATGAGGTCACCTCTTCAGGAAGACAAACAAATACGATGGACTGCCGCACGTTGACACCAAATTTGACTGGGGGACCTAGATATAGGTGGACTGGACTGAGAGGAGCGTGATGGAAATCACCCAGGCTGCCAAATATTTTAATCGCTCAGGACATGGGGAGGGGTGTGTGGAGCGGAGAGGACAGTATTGGTTATTTACAACCGAAATGTCACATAAATTTGGAAGCTTAAACTCTCTTCTATTTCGGAACTTTGCTTCACTCTCTGCATACCATTTAGTAAATGCTAAGTTCCGATGATGCACATCAAACAAGGACAACTGCATGTCCTTACAGTATTTGATAAGCTTAATAAAAGACTTATGGAAATAGGAGAAGGCACTGCGGCCCTTATTCCGCACTTAACTGAACAATTCAATACATAAGATAAGTCAGACAGTACAATCGCACCATTAGCTACAAAAGAAAATGAAGTTCTTCAAGAAGAGAGACAATGAGTATTTCAGAAAGAAAGGTGGTGGGAGAAAGTATGTAACTGAGGAAAGAATGTCACTATACATCAATGGATCAGGATAGCGATTCATCTAGCACTAGGAGTTAAGTGGCAATTGGCCCTATTATGCAGGATGATGTTTTGTATGTCACTTCAACGAGATAGACAAAACAGGAAATTATGGACCCAGGGAAAGGAAGAACTGAAAATGCGAAAAGAACACAATCCAGGATGTATAGATTTCATCTGATTGACTGATTCCTCAAATCACGTGACTGCCAGCACCATGAGGAACAAAATACTGGACAAATAATTGACACCAAATTCAGCTTTCCGGTTTTTGCATGGCAGATGTTTTCAAAAGGAAAGGTCTGTTCAGCTTGTACATAATTGAGCAGCATAAAATAACCTCCGGTGCCACAGCTCGCCAAAGAGAGGATCAAAGCTAGGGATAATAATTGGTGCCTGTGCTCTTCACAAGTTGAATAGTAGTAGCCCCATATAGTAAATACAAAGTAGTATAATTAAGAGAGATTATACAGCTGCAGTTGTTTCAGCTGAAGACATAGATAAGGAAAGTTGAGACCACAATTAATTAGTGTATCTAATGTGTTGATCTTATATTAATGGTTTTCCTATATACAAAACTGTCGCAAAAGCATTCCAGGAAACTACTCTAGTAAAATTCAGAGGGTAATCAGTGTCTAACAGTACAGACAACCCACATATCAGTACAGGTAGTATTAAGTCACGGGAAGAGAAACGAGCAGGTCATGGAATCTGGTATGAATGCATCCATTGCAGGACATCCAACGATAAATTTAGGATTATCTAGAAATTAAACATGCTGCAGCCGGCAAATATCTGGCAATGCACTAATGTGCCCATATGAAAACTCTCAAGAACGGAGATAAGAGAGGATGGAAAACATTATGAGACTCTTGGAGGTCCAAGGGCTTGACCAAACCCTGTCTACAGAGAGCTGTAGATACATATGATCAGCTGAATTGTAAAGTGTGTAAGTAATGAGTCATATCATTGATGTGTAAATGTAAAGAGCGGGATCGAATATTTGGGTATATTTTCCTTTGTTCAAGAACACATTTTTTTAAATTTTAAGATGGACTCTTCCTACTCGTGTAACTTCAACAAAACCGCTGATGCTGGGATTGAATTCTTGAATGTCCTTTGAATTATTGGGTCGTTGTACCCCAACATACTGCTCTAAACATCTGTCTCTCAACAAAGAACGGCAAGTGAACCATGCACTTTTTTGTTGTTCAGATATCAGAACACGATGATGGAATACACATCAACATCACTCTGATCCTGAGGGTTTCACAGAGTCCTACCTCTAATCATGAATTCGTGAATCATCATGATTTTATGCCTCATGGAAGTTTAGACGGCAGTATCACGTCCATGGGTTTAATTGGAAATTCACTGATTGCGAAGGGTGAATTACTGAAAGATTGGTGTGTTGAAGAGTTTGGAGGTAATGTGCTGTACTGGTGGCCTGATACAATCAAAGGTCTGAAAATTGTAATAATGTTGAAATTACTACAGGCTTCCAAGCTAATTTCTGTTCTGAAATTAAAATGGAAAATTTCCTTATATTTGAGCCAGGAGATCAGGTCTTCCCCATGATTGCCATTCTCTCCAATAAGAACATTTTGGCGATTACCATCCGTCTGATATTCACTTTGACTCCTCATGCAAATACAATGGCAACAAGAGCAGGTCACAGACGAAGAATCCTCTAACAAGTCACTCAACACGTGACATTCCTAGGAGAAAGTGAGGACTGCAGATGCTGGAGATCAGAGCTGAAAACATGTTGTTGGAAAATCACACCAGGTCAGGCAGCATCCAAGGAGCAGGAGAATCGACGTTTCGGGCATGAGCCCTTCTGCAGGAATCCTGAATAAGGGCTCATGGCGAAACGTCGATTCTCCTGCTTCTTGGATGCTACCTGACCTGCTGCGCTTTTCCACCTGACTTCCCTAATCCTGCATATCTACTCCTAACCTTAAGTCAGGAGTGTGGCAATAATCATGCAGACCCCAGAATATTGAGAAGAATATTGAGAACATCCAGAACAAATGGGCCCACTTTATTGGTACCATGTTCACAAACAATGAACCTCTCCAAAGCCAACTGCTAAAGTCAACAGTGCCCACTATGTCCAAATTGTAAATGTGAACAACAATACTGAGACAGAAACTTCTGACCCACAGTCATTGTTAACTTGAGCAATGGCTGCACTGGTTCCTGCAAAATTATTCCCAAGTCAAGCAATAAAGTGGGTTAAAAGTGCATGGATATTCAATCACAACAGTGCCGAGTCACGATCAATCTTTCCTTCTGGACATTATAAATGATATAAACACAGCACATGGGCTTGTCGTGTTCAAGAGCGCAGATCTTTGCCTCCTTCGAAAGGCGGCCATTTGGACTGAAAATAACTGCTGAAGATTTACTGACACCGACTTGCCACGCAAGAACCTATGAATTTAAAGGTAATCCATCAGAGATTCAAAAAAGAGAAAGATCAATTTTGTTGACTCTGCAATTAAGGGAATGTTCCCAGTTTTGAAAACGAATAATAAGAAGGCAATAGTTTGTTTCTTGTCGTTAACAACTGTACACAAAGTGAAAACACTCGGCTGTTATAGCAGACGCATTGATCCAATTCTCCACATGGCACATTAATTGAAATGTGCAAATGTGTGAGAGGAGATATAAGTGTTTTGGGAGCGTGTTTCTGGTGGCATGGTGGTTAAAACTAGGACCTCAACGTGCCAGCGATCCGGGTTTAATTCCATCCACGGGCAACTGTGTGACTAAAATTGGCACGTTCTGCTGTGCGCACGCCAGTTTCGTACCATTGTCCAAACAGTTTCAGGTTAAGTGGATTGGCCACATTAAATGTGTTTAGGTAGAGTAAGTGGATGAGTCATGAGAAATGTTATGAAACAGGTATCAAGTCGGGACTGAGTCTTGGTAGGATGCTGTTCTGAGTGTTGGTGTGGACTCAATGCGTGGTTTTCCAGTATGATTATTGCATGAATCTACGACTTTTTTCTGTTCGGAAGCCTCACTATTCTGAGATGCCCGGCAGGGATCTGCATGCATTGTTAAACACCGAGCAATTAGTTCAACTGATATATTGTTGATCGTAGATTCCAAAACCGGAAGACAAGCATTATACAAGGATTAATCTGTGCAACATTACCCGTCCTGACCAATTTTCTAGCGATTACCATTGACCAGAAACTCAAGAGAATTCACCCTATAAACATAATAGCGAAAAGAGAAAATTAGAAGATAGGTAAAATGAGACATGCGAATCGCCTCCTAACTCCAAAGGCTTCCCACCTAAAGTTAAAAGTGTTATTGGATTCACCACACTTGCCTGGATGAATTCACGACAAGTGACATTCAAGGACCGTTGACCAAGTCCAGAAGAAATCGGCTCACTTGATTGGAAACATATAGAATTACATTTGCATCATACGTAAGGTAACACTAGAACCAAAAACATCACCTTCAAGACACAAAAAATGCTGACTTGGTGCTATTTTGCCGTGCAATTAGCAACGTCTTTTCGAATACTGGAAATCCCTCCCTGACAAAATTATGGGTATCCCAACAGTACAGAGACTGCAGAAGTTCAATTACACAACATTCCACTACATTCTCGTGCGTAACTGGGGACAATTTCGAACTGTTCGCCAGCCAGCGACACACATGACCCACGAGGGAATTACAAAATTTCGAATACGCTTTATTGTCCAGTTACAAATGAACGTTTTCTCATTTCTTCAGGGCGTTGCTTTTACCACTTGTGACAATGGTATATGAGAAAGATCTTTTGGTGGTTAGACAAGTCTTGCAGAATGAAAATAATGGGCTTTGTTATAAAAAACTTTGACGCGAATATCCAGAGAACATTCAGTGAAATAATCAAATAAATATGTACAAAAATCACAAAATATGACCCAGTTCAGATTGTTCAAATGTTGACGAACTCAAGATTCAGTGAGAGGGAAGAACTAAGTGACATCAATATTAGTCGAATAATTGTGCTGGGAAAATTGAAAGCGAATGAAGGCAGCTAAGTCCCCACGGCCTGATAACGGACATCCCAGAATCCTAGAATACTTAAAGAAGTGGCACTGGAACTCATGGATGTATGAATGGGTAATCATGCTTGACAAACTTATTGGAATTCTATGTATGTGTAACGGATGGCAGGTGAAGTCGTGAAACTTGCTATGAGTGAAATGGAAGTGCGCACAACATCTAGATGACTGAAAAACATTCTATGCTTTGTAAGAATATCGGGAAAGTGCTGCCAAATCGAAACAAGGGATGAAGACAGGTCAAGAGTATCATGAAATATCTTTTACAAACAAGCTGACGGAAAATCACAAAGCCTTTTATGCGGATATAGGAATCAAGAGAGTAACTTGAGAAAGTTTGGCCCACCCACAGACAAAGGAAGGAAGTTATGTGTGGAATTAGAGAAAAGGGATGAGTTCCTTCAGCAGTACGTTGCATCGGTTTTCATCAAGAAGATCGACATGACGCATGTTGACGATAGGAACAGATGATTGATTGCTCTCCGTCAAGTCGGCACAAGTAGGGAGCGAGTGTTGGGTATAATTAAAGGTACTAAGGTGGACAAGACCTCAGGTCCAATGCGAACTGGTTACGGAGGAAAGAGAGACAGGAACAGCATGTCGATTTAACAGATATCTTAACAGCATTCAGGATCATGTGTGACGTCACGGAGGACCGGAGATTTGCTAATACTGTCCGCTTCTTCCTGAAGGATGTCTGTGGTTATCCAAGTAATTCTAGATCGGGGAAGTCAGTTGTAGGGAAACTGGTGGAGAATATACAAAGTATTAGGATCGATTTTCTTTTGCAAGTATACTGGTGTATCAATGGTAGGCCCCAAGCATTTGTGCAAGGAAGTTCATGATTTATTAAAATAATTGAATTCATTGAGCAAGTGACAACGTTGATTGATGGAAGGTATGTAGATGCGTCATACCTCGATTTCAGTAAGGCGTTTGATAAAGTTGCCCATAATCTGCTGATGAAGAACGTGAAGTCGAATGGGAGTCAGGGTTTCCCAGCAAGGTCAACAGTGAACTGGCTGGCCAAAACTGTCAGAGATAATGAGTGGAATGGAATTAACCAACATTAGGATCTATGACCAGTAGTTTTCCACAGGCATCCCTTTTGGGATGACTGTTATTTGTGATATACATAAATGATCTGAAGCAAGACATAGGAGGTCTAATTAGCAAGGTTGCAGATAACACTAAGATTATCAGATAAAGAAGGGGATTGTCAGACAACGCTACAGAATATAAATAGGTTGCAGAGTTGGTCAAGAAGTGGCAGATTGAGTTTAAGCCGGCTAAATGCCAAGTGATGCATTTTGGATGGTTCAAATCAAGGGTGAACTATGTGGTAAATGGAAAATCCATGGGTCAAATTGATGTAAAGAGCGCTCTGGGTGCTCAGTTCCATTTTACCATACAGGTTACAAGAAGAGTCGTCAACAAGGCATACCGCATGCTTTCCTTCATCAGATGGTGTATTGAGCAAAAGAATTGGCAGGTCATGTTACAGTTGTACAGAACTTTGCTTTGGCCACGTTTGGATTACTGCATACAGTTCTGATCGCCCCATTACAAATGTGATGTGGCTGCCTTGGAAAGGGTTCAGAGGAGGTTCACCACGATGTTGCCAGATATCGACGGCGTTAGATATGAAGCGGTTTTGAATAGGTTAGGATTATGTTCATTACAAAAATCGAGAATGATTGCGGGACCTGATTAATGCCTAGAAAATCATGAGTCACGGATGGAATGCACAGAAAGAAGCATTTTTCCCAGAGTGGGCCTATCAGTGTCAAGGAGTCACGAGTTCATGGTGAGAGGAGAAACGTTTCAGGTCGGTATGTGTGGAAAGTTCTTTACACAGATCATTGTCGGTAACTGGATCGCCTTGCCAGTGGAAATGTTAGGGGCGGGCACGACAGCGTCAATTAAGATATATTCAGAGAGATACATGAATGGGCAGGGAACAAATGGATACAAATCCTGAGAAAAACGTCCTTAGGTTGACCGAGAAGATCGAGATCGGTGTAAGCTTTGAGGGTGAAAAGGCCTGTTTGTGTGTTGGAATTTTCTATGTTCTCTGTTCTAGTCGCGTTCACAAGGAGGAACCAGTCAATGTGGAGTAATTGGACTTTCAGAAAGTGTTTGATCAAGTCTCACATAAGAGATTATTCTACAAGATTAAAGTGTATATGTTTGGGAAAGTGTATCGACATAGATAGAATATGATTGATTTTTGAGATTGATAGATTCTTGTTGTCTCGAGGAATTAAGTGCTACGGGGAAAATGCGGGTAAGTGGAGTTGAAATGTCCATCAGCCATGATTGAATGGCGGAGTGGACTCGATGGGCCAAATGGCCTTACTTCCACTCCTGTGTCCTATGGTCTTATTGTCTTAAAAGTGTTTGACAGAGTGCAAACAAAGCATAGGAAGTTACGGATTCTTTGGATGAGGTGCAAAATGTTTGCAATAATACCACTGTTGGTGGGATGGTGAAGTGTGGATGAGGATGCAGAGTTCCTTCAGTAGAATCCGGACAGGTAAGGTAAGTGGCATAATCAATGACAGATGCAGTATAAATGGTATAAATGTGAGTATATTCACAATTGAAGCAAAAACAAAACAGCAGATTACGATCACAATGGCTGCAAGTTGCAAGTGGGGAGTGTTTAGAGGGACTGGATGTCCTTGCGCACAATTCACTGAATGTCAGTGTCCAGGTGCAGCAGGTTGTACAGAAGGCAACTGGCTTGTTGATCTTCATTATGAGAGGGCAATAGTCCAGGAGGAGAGGTTCGTAATTTTATCGGATATTGGTGCGGCCACATCTCGAATATTGTGTGCAGTTTTCATCTCCTTTTCTGAAGAAGGATTCTCTTGCTCTCAAACGAATGCCGTGAAATTTTGCCAGGCTCATTCTGGGAATGAGGTGACGCATCTGCAATGACAGATTGACGAGGTTTCGAACCTTTTTGCTGAGTACAGACAAATGAGAAGGGAATCTCATAAAGACTGTTGAATTCGGAAGAGGACAAGAGAGCGTAGTTGCAGGATGATGTTCCCAGTGATATGTGTGCCCAGAACAAGTGGTCACATTTTGAGGTTTCAGGCAGAACAATTCAGGACGTTGATGCGCAAATGTTTTGTCATCCAGAGAGTTTTGAATTTGTGTAATTCATTACCCCTGGAAGTATTTGATGCTAAAACATTGACTATAATCAAGAGATGGCTAGACATTACAAGAGGGACATTGGGCTCAAACGTTAAGGGTAGAAAGGAAGCTTAAGGCACAGCGTTGGATCATCAGCTATGGTTGTGATAATGGCGGAGCAGGCTTGGAGACCCGAATTGCCTTCGCCTGCTCCGGTCGTCTATAAGACAGACGAGAGAGAGAAAGAGCTGTGAGGGTGCCTGTACATTCAGAAAACTCACTATTATTTGATCCCTGAGAATCTGTGTTGACATCATCCACTGTTCACGGAGTAAAATAAAGTTTAAAAAGATACTTCCTTCTGTCACTGTGTTCACTTGGAAATCCAGATATTGTAAAAGGTTAACATTTGAACGATTAAAGAGTACAGTCGGTCGGGTGGAGGAGTAGGCTAGACTGTTAGACTTTGTTCAGTAAAGGTGTTGGAACAAATAAGGTTAGAGAGGAATTACACATCAAATTTCATCCACATTCTCGAAAGAGAGCAGGTGGAGTCCACACTGTTGATTGAAGATATCCACATTCCTGGTGCACGATGTTATCAACATCCTGAGGCTTATCATGAATAAAACTGACTGGATCTTTTATATGCATGGTTATCGGACCGTTTAGAAGTGGTTGAGTAAAATGAAACAACCAATTTGCAATTACAACTTGTAGGATAAAAAGGGGAATGCTGGGACTATCTCCTTGAAAACAGAGAAGCACGCAGGAGAGAGCTTGTTGAAGTAGACAGAGTGGGGAGATGCCTGACTACAACAAAAAAACATCATATCCGCGGAAAAATGCCACACAAATGAGTCTCCTGACTGCCCAAAGCTGCACAACACGACCAAGTCTCAAGTCAGGTGTGCGATGATGATGATGATGATGATGATCAATAACCGCCAAAAGATGCTTGGCATCTTCTCGAGGAAAGCAATTCTCTTGACTGCTACTAAATTGGATCCATAGATAACATTTCTTCAGTGTCAATCGCGTTTAAAATCTGCAAAACGCACTGCAGAAATTTGCTGAATATTCTGAGCACCTTTCAATTTCAGAAACACTTCCATCTAAAAGGAAAAGATTAGAAGATAAAAAAGAATACCAACATCTACAATATTTGTTTCAAGCTAGGTCCATCAAGAATTGAATATAGACTAATTTTCTTGTCAGAATCACTGGGAAGATGTCCTGGAATGATCTCACTGATGACATTATAGCTTGGTTGCAGCACAAAGACAACAAAACGTAGAGAACGCAGCTCATCGTCTCCTACTCAAGGGGTATCTACGATGATTCAATAAATGTTGGTCCAGCCACTGACGCCAATGTTACACGAGTGACACATTAAAGTGTAACTTGACTCAGACGTGTATCATAACATCGGTGTACAGATGTGATAGAAAATATTGAGTTCCAAATCATATCTCTAAATATGCTTTTTAATAGATTTGAGGTAATGCAGAAGAAAATGGATCTGAGCCTCAGTTTGTTCTCAAATGATAAAGCTACGTTTCCTGTTGCCTAACAGATGGAATTGTATTTCGTTGTTTGTAAGTGCCAAGGATTCGGGGGCACATGACCTTTTTGAAAGTTGCGTGTATCCACTCAGAAAAAAAATTAAAAGAGCACATTAGAGAGACATTTTCACTTTCCACGGAATAACTCATTTTCTCGAGTTCATGTCTTCAGGTGACTATTGCCGATCGAGATAAGACCTTGGGAATAGGTGCTTTTAAATAATACAATACTGCAACATCAGCTGCATTACTTCGACCCTCTTTGGTGATGATATTTTATTAAGGCTTGGGGAGCTTTCAAAACAGGTTTAGATGAATGAAACAATCATTTTGCAATATCACTGTCTATGACTGAAAGGAGAAACATGGAGATGTGTGAACCAGAGAAAGCTCACAGGAGATATCTGGTTGAGTTAGTCAGAATGTGAAATGGCCTGGCCACATCAAAAACACACAATATGTTCCAACCGTAAGATGACTGTGAACAAAGGGGAAATATGTCAAAATGTTTTGTACACAAAAGAAAAGCAGTACATATGTTTTCATTTTGAATACTGCTGATTTTTCACATCATGATCTATTGGACCTGAGAGAATGTGATAAAGCTAGATTCAAACGAAATTCTGCAATTTTATAGGAGCAATGTGCATCGTCATAGGGGAAAAGAAGAGAAAAGCATTGATTGAGGTGGTTATTAATAAGTAAGCAGACGATAATATTGAAGGTATTATTTGAGGTTGTTTGGTTAATTCGCTAATTGACAGGGAACAGTTTATTTTGCGGGGACATATTTTTTCAGGTTGTCAGCCGGGAACCAGTGTGATGTCACACTATGCTGGGGAAACTAATGCTTCCATATTATACTGACGACTTGGAGAAACGAATGGAATGTACTGTGATCATTTGAGGCGGTGTAAAATTAATTGTAAAAATGGTTGAGAGAGGAATATATGTCAACAGGTTACATACATGGGCAAAGAAAGGCCAGCAAATGGAACTTATGAAGTAGTGCATTTTGTAAGTGAGAACAGAAAAAAGGAAACTACCTGCGGAATACTGCAGAGTAAATCGAATTAATGTACAGCTTTCAGGCCACACAGACAGCCAAGACACAGATGCATCAAGTAATCGAAAACCGAAAGCAATTGTTTCCCCTATTTCAAACAGCATGACTTACAGGAGTACGATGCTGGACTACTGTGAACCATTCTGAAGCCCGTCTGGGTAATACCGTTTATCTTATCGTTGGCAGCAGTTGAGAGAGTGTTCATTGACCTAATACCTCGTAAACACAGATTGCCTTCTGAGCAAAGGATACAGCTGCTGGTACTACCCATTGTAATTTTGAAAAAAGTGTGGAATAGTTTCACTGAAGCAATCAGTATTATTAAGGTTTGATAGTATAAATGTTGAGAGGATGCTTCCCCACATCTAAGAATCTTGACTCAACGGACAGAGTCTCAAAATAAATTTAGGTCACTTTGACGTGACAAAGAGGAAATTGTTGTCTCAGAGGATTGTGTACCTTTGAAAGTCTATGCCATGCAGAGTTTGGGTGCTCGGCCCTGGTGTTTATGTTGGTGTTATGTAAAAAGCTTATTGACCAAAAGGGGAACAAATGGTTTCCGCTACAAATAAAACTAAAGTCTGGACGCGAAGAACGTCGGACAGCCATAATCGTACTGAATGGAGCATGCTGGAGGATATCAATGACTTAACACTTTACTCATCTCTTATGGTAATGTGGTCTTATAGACATAAAAATTGAGAGAAAGCAGCGGAGGCACCAAAATCTCAACGGTCTCCTTCTGTCCTGGAGAAAACTCAGGAAAGGATCATCACTGATAATCAGGTCACGAAGTAATACTGCCCCTTAAAATGACAAACACACTGAAAATAATGCAGAGATTAAAATTGATTATGATAATGAAATTAAGATGAGCCCTGAGATGAACACAGAAGTTGAACACTGTAGTTATCTCGAAGTGTGCACAGTTCCGGACATGTTGGGTAGGCCACGTCTGCATCATTGCATACAGAGCTGGAATTCACATTATGAGAAATATGTGTTTTTTACTGGAGTTTGCACAAAGAATATTTGCCGGAATGTTGCTGGGGGCTGGAGGGTTTCTGGTGTGAAGAGATTTCGACAGGCTGGTCTCGTTGTCCTCAATGCAGAAGAAATTGAGACGGGGAAATGAAAGATATATATATATATATATATATATATATATATATATATAATAAATTCTGAGGGGTTAGACACAGTAGATAATACGAAGTTTTCCCATTGATGCAGGGAGCAGTCACAGGGGCATAAATCTTCGATCGAAGCAGAAGGCTTAGAGGATGCCTGAGGAAAAGTCTTTTCATCAAATGGATTGTTGGAAAATGGGAGTCACTATCTCTAAAGGTGACAGGACCATTTTTGCCTTATTGTCCGAGACCAAATTGATACGGTGAATGTTTTTTTTTCCTCTAATATGTTATATATTTCTATGATCAGTGGCTGCCAGTTATCTGCATCTTCTGTTTGACATGAATGTTAAAAGGTGTTGTTGAATGGTCTCTATGGAGGTTGGCTGATTTCTGTTGCAGAGTGGTGCCACAGAGAGCATGCGTTCACTTATCGAAGAACGTTTTTCGTTTCCATAAACGATTTGGACGAAACATAAAATATGTGGTAATATTAGTTCGGTGGACGACTCAAAAGTCACTATTATGTTGGCCAGTGAAAAAGAATTTGTCAGTCTGAAAATGGATCTGTACCAATCGTAGAATGATCCGAGGAGTAGCAGATGGAATTCAATTTTGGTCATTGCGAGGAATTGCGTTTTGTAAAACAACCATCGGTAGGACATGCATAATTAATGGTAGATTCCGAACTAAGGTGGTAGAACAGTGAGATTCCGGGTTTCAGTTGCATAATTCATTCAAATTTGCGGCACAGATAAACACGTGGTTAACAAAAACATTTAACATGCTTGTCTTCATGGTTCAGTCCACTAATCAAAGGATTAGGGACAACATGTCGAGGGTGTAATGGACTTTGTGAAGCGACTTCTGGATGTCTTTGTGGTGTTCTGGTCGCACTGCTTCTGGAAGAACATTATTAAATGGAAGAGGATTCAGACAAGATTCACCATGATGTTGCTGGGACTGGAAGTTGTTAGTTATAAAATTTAGTCTGGATTGCATAGGACTTATTTCACTGTGTCGTGGAAGAATGATGGGTGACCCTATCGAGGTTTGTAAAATTAGAGGGTCATGGATTAGGTGAACAGCAGGGCTTTGCTTATCCTAATTTTGGAAAAAGCAAAATTGTGGGATACATTTTTAAGGTGAGGCGAGAAAATTTCACAAAGAGCAAGAGTGGCAAATCTTTTGCATGAAGCGTGGCTTGCATGTTGTACAAACTGCGGGAGGAATTTGTGGATCTAAGTGCTGCTGCAGTTAAAGAAAAACATTTGGAAAATTACATGAACAGGAAATATTTGGAGGGAAATCAAATAAAAGTTGCTGTGAAATCTCTGTAGGTCTGGCCGCATCTATGGACATAAATCAGAGTTAATGGTGGCGTCGAGTGACCCTCTTACGAGACAGACAGAAACAGACGAATGACGAGGAGAAATAACGAGAAAGAAGACTGTTTCAATTTGAGACAGGAAAAATCAAAAGTGATCGAGGGGAATCTGCTCGATGTGGGGTAAGGAAGTGAGGAATAGAAGCAAAGGGAGACAAAAGGGTGTTTGTGGAATGTGGTGTGACAGACAGATAACACACACTCACACAGAGAGAGGCAGGCAGGCAGACAGACAGTAATAGAGACACACGGAGGCATAGACAGAGAGATCGAGAGAGAGAGAAGCGGTCAGAGACTTCATGGGGACAGATGGAGAGAAAGACAGAGAGACAAACAGAGAGAGTGATATATGCAGAGAGAAAACAGAGAGAGATAGGTAGGGAGAGGCACAAACAAATAGAGCGAGACAGTTACAGAGACAGATATACAGTAAGATAGAGGGGCAGGAAGAGAAAGATGAACTGAGATAGAGGAACAAACAGAGAGAGAGAGCCAGAGTAAGTGATGCGCAGAGAGACTGACACACAGAGAGATACAGAAAGTGACAGATATGACAGCAAATAAAAATAGAAGTAATAGACGGGCCGCAGTGGACTGAGCTTAAGAGACTGAAATACCCCATAACGAGTTAGAAGTCTTTGATTCCCTGCCTATGCTCAAAACCATTCTGTGGTGTGAAACGTCCTTCAGGATTGGATCGTAGAGGTACTGACGTGAATCCAATAGGTTATATGGAGCAGATCAGACAGAAGCAGGGTCTTGTATAAAACTTATCTGTTCTCATGATGTCGTTTGCTAAAGACAGCTTAGATTATTACCTGTTCAAGATTAAATGTAAGTTCAGATCCACTGGAATGTGCTTGGCTGTATACTTCCTTGGGGAATGCTCAGAGTAAAGGTTAATTGCTGATGGTCAACAAATGCTGTCCTTGTCAACAATGACAATATCCCATTTAATGACAACGTTAAATATTAAAACAATCAATGAAAAGATTCTGGAGGTCTGAAAAAATAAAACGGAAAATGCTTGTGAAAATGCACCGTTATGGAAAGCTCTATTGAGAGTTAGCATTGCAAATCTACTGACCATACCTCAGCACTGAAAGAAGCTGGAAAACAGTATGATTGATTTTGATCTCAGGAATGTCTGTTTTGAAGGGAAGAAGGAGTGAGTTCAACAGGTAGAGAGAAAGAGAAAACCAGTATTGTCGATGATTATCTGTGGTAGGAATGGAATGTAATGTAAATGTCTTTCTTTTTCTTGTACCCATAATCCGATGTCACATTCCCGTGTAGGTTACATCCCGTTCTTTGATTAAATTGAATTATGACCCTGCGATCTCTCTTCCGTGATTGTCGTAATCATGTCTACTCAATAATACGGTATGCGTGTTGCTACTTGGGGCGGGGGAGGGGGGGGAGAGATGGGGGGAATTTATTTTTCTTTACAAGATTCGTTTGTGAAGTTGTCATCGCATTGCCTTCTTGAAATACTGCAGTCCATGTGTTGTACATTTCCGGTCTCTGCGTCCATTCAGATCCTTTTTTTTATCATTTGAAGGGATTCAAACAGCGGAGAGGCTGGCTTGCCCATTCCTAATGTCAACAGGATTAGGCCTGGGTCTGTAATGCAAAGAAAAGACCAGGTGAAGATGACAGATTGGTTCCATGAAGGACACTAGTGAGCCAGACAGGTTCTTGCTAACAATCGACAAGCACTTCATAAATTCCAAAATTCCAGATAATTTATTGACTTCAAATTCCACCATCTGCCGTGGCAGGGTTCGCATCTAGGGTCTGGCCCCTCTATCACTGGATATAGTTTTAGTCATAAAGTTGCGAGGCCATTGTCTCCCCAGCATCTCCAACAATTGTGGACTGCACAAGGATACAGTTGCATTTTTACAAACACGTTGTACATGCCAGGTAATTGGAAACGCACATGTAGTAATAAAACTAATAGTTTTCGTACCTCTTCCTGCATTTGAGGACCGTTTTCCAAGAGTCTTAATTGACTGTTTCGGATTTCTATCTAAACCTAAAAGTTGATAAAAGTATTTGTTGAAAATAATGGGAGTGTCCACTAGATTTCCAGAGGGTGTTACACTTCACAATATCACAGCCAAAAAGATTGGCGTAGAGTTACTCAAACTGGTGTTTTAATAACTTAACTCGAGCGTCAATGACCTCCAACTTTACACGACAGGAACAGCAGGAGCTGTGACCAGCTGGCTACCAGTAAGATAAATTACCGCTTTTCAAAACTTACTTTGTGAATAGGTGGAGCGTACACTGAGCAGGAGCAGCCACGGGACTCCTGAGAAAGTGAGGCAATATACTTGTGTGGATGCGTTATCCGAAACATTACTTATTTAGTGTCTCCTAGGCATTCTGTTGCACACACCAAAAATATGTTCTGTGCGCCGGACTGGTGATGTTCGCAGATATCGTTTTCCAATAATATCTTCGGGAATTTAGAACAGAGAAAATTGGTTTCAGGCATTTTAATCCTCCTCCAGTAGAATGTGGGAAGTGGGGGTTACCACTAATGTCACTTTTTTCTTTATCTGCAGAAAGTGCGCGCAAAGCCAGCTCCCCAGCAATTAGGTAAAGGAACTGGAGCTGAAGCGGAATGAATTTCAGATCATTCAGTCGGCTGAAGGGATAATCATGACGCGTTATCAGAAGGTAGTCACACCTCAGTTACAGGAAAAAAAGGAGATGGGTTACAGTTGGATGACGGAAAGGGGACCGGTAGGCAATTCAGGGATCTCCTGTGGCCATTCCCCTCAGTAACAAGTCCAGCGTTTTAGATACTGTTGGGCGGGGACGACAGACCATGGGTAATCCACAGCGTATAGGTTTCTGGCACAGACTCTATCTCTCTTATTCAGAAGAGAAGGGGAGAGGCAGCAAATATTAGACATTGGGGATGCCATAGTGTAGGTGAAAGATTGGAGTTTCAGGGCAACGAACGAAACTTAGGGTTAGTATGTTGACTCCAAGGTGCGAGAGTTTGTGATGTCACGAATCGTGTTTTTGGGAACATTAAGGGGGAGGGGGAGCAGACCAAAGCCGTGATCCACATACGTACCAACAAAATAGTTAGGTAAAAGGATCAAGATTTCATGCAGAATGCAGGGAGCGAGTATGGAAACATACAGTTAGAACAAACAGAGTTGTGATCTTTGGTTTGTTACCCGTGCCACGTGCGAGCGAGGCAAGGAAAAGGGAGCGAGAGGAGTTGAATGCGTGGCTACAGTGATGGTGCAGGAGGGAGGGATTCAGATATCTGGAAATTTGGGGCTACATCTGGTGGAGGTGGGACCTCTAGAAACTGCACCTGAACCAGAGGTGTACCAACATCATGTGGCGGGAGGGAGCGAGTGGAATTAGCTAATACACTTCGAGGTGGTCTAACATTCATTCAGCAGTGGGATGGGAAACCAATGTGCACAGCAGGGTGCGAATAGTGAGATCATAAATTAGGATTCAAGGTCGCAAGAGTGTATCAGCTGGCAGGAAGCTGTCTTGAAGTGTGTCAACTTCAAAACCAGGAGCATTTGGAATTTGGTTGGTGAAATTGTGGCATCGTTTGGATTCTGGAAATTCGATGTAGTGGCCATTTCGGAGACATGGATAGAGCAAGGACAGAAATGGGTGTTGTGGGATCCAGGGGAGATATTCAGTAGAAAAGGGAAGGTGGTCAAAGAGGGTGAGGTATGGCATTGTTAGTCAAGGATAGTGTTACGGTGGCAGAAAGGATGCTTGATGAGGTCTGGACTACTTTGCTGATGTCATAAACAGGAAAAGAGAGGTTACACTGTTGGGAATTTGTACAGGCTTCTGAAAAGTTCCAGAGATGTAGAGAAAAGGATTGAAAGGATGATTGTGGATAGGAACAAAAATAACAGGGTAGTTGTTATTGTGGAATATAACTTCTCAAAATTTGTCCAGAAACGCAATAATTCGAGCCCGGCAGATGGGTCAGTTATTTTTCCAATGAGAACAGGAAGGTTTTTGACACATTATGCAGATATATGAACAAAAGGAGAAGGCCACATTGGATTTGGTACTAGGTGAATAATCAAGTTCAGCTGGTAGATTTGGAGATAGGTGAGCACTTTCGTAACAGTGATCACAAGTCTGTCAGGTTACCTTTAGCGATGGAAAGAGATAGACTTATAGCGACGGTGGGCAAGAGTTACAGCTGGGAAAAGTCAATTATGATGCAACTAGGCATGAGTTAGAATGCATAGCGGATGGGAAGGAAACTGCAGGGAAATTGGGTGCAATTGAAATGCAGAGCATATTCAAGGAAAAGCGACTGCGTGTTGTTGGTATGCATGTATCTGTCAGGCAGCGGGGAAGTGTTGGAATGAGGGAGCCATGTTTAATCAAGAAGCTGACTCTCTTCTCAAGACGGAAAAGAAAGCCAATGTTGAGATGAGACGAGAAGGTTCAGTTTGGGCGCTTGACATTTACAGGTTTGCAAGGGAGGATCTAAAGGGAAAGCTAAGAAGAGCCAGGAGGTGACATGAAAAGTCTTTGGCAGTTGGGATCAAGGAAAAAGCTAAATCTTTTAATAGGAATGCCAAGACCAAGACAATGACTTTTGCAAGATTAGGGCTAGTCAGGAACAGTAGTGGGAAGTTGCGCGTGGAGTGCAAGGAGGGGGGAGTAACGCCAAGTCGATGTTTTCCCACAGTATTCACAATGCAAAATGATAACATTGTCGAGGAGAACATTGGGTTACAGGCTATTAGACGAGATGGGATTGTAGTGCATCGGAAGAGGTGTTAGCAAATATAGAAACTGGGGAAAAGATTATAACCTCTTGGACGACATGGATTTATTTTAGGATCACAATTCGGGCTTACAACAATGGGGACGTTCAGTCTGAAAGAAAAATGTTTATCATTTTACTTCCTGTGATCTCGGACGATTTCATCCTGTTATAGTCAATGTTAATGTAGTATTATACACAGTTACCGATGTGGCATTTTTGGGGTAACGTTCCGTGTACCTTCATACCATTGTGCTGGAATTGAGATTCATGCTGCAGCTCCTCAGTTGCTGCACAAGCACCGCGATTTATACCGTGACCCATACGAGGTGGGGAGTGAGGCCAAGTGGCAGACAGAGAGAGAATGGGATTGAAAATGGATATTGAGGAAGCGATAGAGAGAGAGGAATTGGAAGGTGGGGTGGAGAGAGTAAGTTGGGGTTGGGAGACGGAGATAAATTGGAGGAGGCGAGGCAGAGTGGGGCGGAGGGAGAGAGAGAGGAAAAGGGAGTCGAGATAGAGACAGAGTGAGTGGGTGGTGTGAGAGGGAGTGGGGTTCGAATTAGAAACCGTGTGTGGAGGGAGAGGCAGCAAGGGGAAGGGGATAGAGAATGGGGGTGAGGGACAGAGACACAGTTGGAGGGGTGGAGTGGTTGGAACAGAGGGAGAGGGAGAGAGAGGAGAGAGTGAGAGAGCACAGATACAGAGGGTTAGGGGTGAGAGTGCGAAACAGAGGGAAGTAAGAGTGGGGGAGAGAGGAGCACAGACGGACAGACAAAGGGTGGAGTAGAAAGACAGAGAGAGGGTGGAAAGAGCAGGGAGAGAGAGATGATGAAATAATATTATGGGGAGGGGAAAGAAAGGGAGAGATTGTGGGGGATAGAGAGTGAGCATGGGAGGGAGAGAGACTGGGTGGTAGAGAGAGCGTGAGAGTGGGAGGGGGCAGAGAGAGAGAAAGTGGGGAGGGACAGAGACACAGATACAGACAGAAAAAGAGCAAGAGAATGGGAGAGAGACAGAAGATGAAAGTAGAAGACAGAGAGTAAGAGAGAGGTGGAGGGGGATTAGAGAGAAGGGAGTGTGGAGGGGTTCGAAGGGTCGGACAAAGAGAAAATGGGATGAGAGATGGAGATTGAGAGAGAGTTTGAGAGAAAGGGATTGGAAGGTGGGTTAGAGAGAGTGAGAGAGAGGGTTGGCAGACGGAGAGAGAATGGAGGATAGAGGCAGAATGGGGTGGAGGGAGAGGAAAAAAACGTGTTATGGCAGACAGAGTATCGAGGAAAGAGAGAGGGCGTTGGAAAGAGGATGAGAGACAGTGAGTGCGACGGAGAGAGGGAGAGGGGGTGCATAAAGAGTCAGAAATTGATAGAGGTGGTATGGGAGAGATTGCGTGGAGAGAGAGTGCAGGGGGGAGAGTGGGAAAGTGGGAAGAGAGAGAACGTAGGAGAACTTGAGAGCGAGATAGAGTGAAACATATGTGTGACAGAATGGGAGGGGGACAGAGAGAGAGTGAGTGTCGGTGAGAGTGCGAGTGGATAGAGAGAGTGAGCAAGGGGGTGGGGAGAGAGTGTGGAGCATGAGCGAGGGAGGAGAGATAGAATTGAATGGTAGTGGAAGATAGAGAGATTCAGGGAGGGTAAGGTGTCATAGAGACAGAGAACATGTAAGAAGGAGGGAGAGAGAGTGAGACAGAGCGGAGGGAGAGAGAGATGAAGAGAAAAAAAGTAGAAGAGACACAAATCGGCAAGGGATGAAGCAGCGAGAGAGTGGGAGGCGAGAGAGAGATGGCAGGGAGAGATAAGGAGAGTGGGGAGTGGGGAGAGAGAGTTGGGGAAGAGAGAGAGAGTGTTGGAGAGAGATATTGGGAGGGAGACAGAGGGAGAGAGTGGGCGCGTTTGCGGAGAGACAGAATGGGAGGGAGTGCGAGAAAGAGCGAAAGAGTGGGAGGGATTAAACAGAGAGAGCGGATGGGGAGCAGAGAGATTGGAAGGAGGTTAAGGAGAGAGGGTGGGGGTGTGGAGAGAGAGAGTGAAGGAACTGGAGGGGAGAGAGAGGGCGAGAGCGTGTGAGAGAGAGCCACAGAGAACATGGGAGGGCTAGAGGGCAAGAGAGTGCGGATGGTACAAGGGAGAGGTGTAGAGGGCAAACGGTGCCCGGGAGAGTGGGAGGGGTAGAGCGAGACAGATTAGGAGGACATAGAGGGAATAGGAGTGTGGAAGAGACAGTAAGGACGGACAGAGCGAGAGAGGGGGAGGGGGAGCGTGTAGAGGGCGTGGAAGTTGAGGAGAGAGAGTGAGGGGGACAGATTGAGAGAGAAGGTGGGGAGAGAGGGGAGCGTATACAGAGTGTGGGATTGGAGGAGACAGAGTGGGAGAGGGAGAGGGAGAGGGGAGAGAGAGGAGGGGGAGAGTGGGAAGAGAAGAGGGTGATAGAGAGACAGAGAGAGCAGTTGAGAGGTGGAGTTGGAGACAGGGAGAAGTTGGAAAGGGGAGAGGTTTCGAGAGAAGGAGATGGGATGGAGAGAGTGAGAGAGAAGGAAGTGGGAGAGACAGAGAGCGAGGGGGAGTGGGAGAGAGAGAGAGCCAGCGTGTGAGACGGTTAATGTGAAAGACAGAGCGTGGGGTTAGAGGCATAGAGAGAGTGGAAGGGCTGTAGAGGGAGAGAGAGGGGGAGATTGGAGGTGGATAGAAAGAGATAGAGTGGGAAAGAGCAAAGAGAAAGAGAGAGTATATGGTGTGGTGGATAGAGGAACAGAGAGCGCCTGGGGGAGAGGAAAAGACTAGTTTGGTATGTGTGAGCGAGAGTAGGAGGTTTGGGAGGGAGACCGCGGTGGGTTAAGAGAAAGTGGGAGAGTTGGAGAGGAAAGAGAGTGGGGGAGCGAGAGGCGGGGGGATTGAGAGTGAGAGTGGAAGGCATAGACAGAGTGAGACAGAGAGGGAGAGGGGAGAGAGGGATTGGGAGATGGAAGTCGGAGGATGAGGAGGAGGAGACGTGAGAGAGAGAGGGAGGGTAAGAGTAGAGAGACAGAGAGAGCGTGGAAGCGGGGAGAGAGCTAGGGAGAAAGTGTGTAGGGACAGAGTGAACGAGAGAACTATTGGGGCGAGATAGAGAGAGTGGGAACCATGGAGATGGAGAGAAATGGAGACAGTGGGAGGACAGAATGGGAACGAGTGACGGAGAGCGAGCTTGGGGGAAGTGAGATGCTGTTGCAGAGACAGATTGAGCGGAGAGAGATACAGAGTGTTGGAGAAGAGAGATTGGAAGGGGGAGAAAGAGAGTGGACGTAGCAGAGAGATTGGGAGTGGACCATACAGAGTGGATGGGAGGAAATGAGTGAGGGGGAGAGAGTGTGTGTGGGGGGTGAGAGGGAGTCGGAGTGGGAGAGAGTGTGGGGAGGAGAAGATGAGATAGGGATCGGGAGATTAAGGGGAGATAGAGAAAAAAGGGAGCGGAAAGGGGGAGGGGGGAAAGAGAGATCGAGAGAGGGCATTCGGGGAGACAGAGAGAAAAACAGTGGAACACGAGATGTTGACGGATGGAAAGAGTGGAAAGGCACAGAGGGAGCAAGCGGGGAGAGAGCGACTATGGCAGAATGACATAGAGACAGTGAGGAGAGAGAAAGTGCAGGAGAGACAGAGTGGGTGAGGGAAATAGAGAGTGTGGAAGGGAGAGAGATTGGCAGGGTGAGAGAATGAATTGGGGAGAAATTGTGTGGGAGAGTATGGGAGGTCGAGAGAGATAAAGTGGGATGGGAGAGAGTGATAAAGGGATGAGAGACGGAGTGAGAAAGGAGGAGAGAGAGGAAGAGTGTGAGGGGCTACAGAAAGAGAGTGTGTCAGCAGAGAAGTTGAGAGAAAGAGTGGGCGTGAAATCGAGAGAGAGGTGGGAGGAGTGCATGCAGCGAGAAAGAGTGAAGAAGAGAGGGAGAAAGTGGGGCATTAGGGGAGAAAGGCAGACAGTGGGAGGGCGGAGAGAATGTGAGAGAGGGAGAGAGGGTGCAGTGGAGACAGAGTGGGAAGGAAGGACAGAACGAGAAAGTTTGGAAGAGAGAGTGTGTGAGGAGAGAGGCGGGTGACAGATCGCGAGACGCCAGAGAGGAAGACAGAGTTTGCGGAGAGGGATAAAGTTTGGGGAGACAGGGTGAGAGAGAGATGGCAGTGGGTCAGCGACAAGTGATAATAGGAGGGGGAAATGAAAGAGACTTTGCGAAAGAGAGATGAGTGAGAGTGGTGAGAGGAAAGATAAAGTCAGACACTGTATGAGGAAAGAGAGAATGGGAGAGGGAGAGAGTGGGGAGAGAGTGTGATAGGAAAGAGAAGGGGAGAATGTGGACAGAGAGAGAAGAAGGGGACAAGCTGTGCAGGGGAGAGATATAGTGGGATGGGGGATAGTGCGATATTGGCTTTGAGAGATGGGGAAGACAGAGGGAGGAGGAAAGTGAGGGGAGCGGGCGGGAGAGAGGGAGAAAGTGGGAGTAGCGAGAGAGACGGTACGAGCAGCAGAGAGAAAAACAGTGTGAGGGGAGGATGGAGAGCGGGATGGGGAGAGAGAAAATTGGAAGGGACGAGAAAGCGACTGGGATGCGGAGAAAGCGGAGAGAGAGTGAGATGCGTGGCAAAGAGGGTTTGAGAGAGAAGCTCAAGAGAGGTTAATGTAGAGAGAGAGGCAAGAGACACGTATGAGCAGAAGAGAAAGAAATTGGGTGGAGCTAGAAAATTAAAATTGGAAAGAGTGGTAGGGAGGGAGAGGGAATATTGGGAGGGGAGAGTGAGAGAGTGGGATAGGTAAAGAGTGGAATGGGTGGCGGGAGAGAGAGATGTGCAGTAGGATTGTGTGCGAGAGTCTAGGAGGGGTACAGACAAATATACGGAGGGGAGAGACGGAGTGGGATGGAGAAAGAGAGTGGGATGGGTGAAAGAGAGTGTAACAGTAGACAGAGCGAGAGAACAGTGGTCGGGAGAAAGAGAGAAAGTTTTGGAGCATGTACAGATAGAGAAAGAGTGCGAGTGGAGTGGAGAGCTAGAGACAGTGGGAGTGGTGCACAGAAAAGTGGGAGAAGCATAGAGTGCGAGAGCACATGAGAGGCTTGAAAAATTTGAAGTGAGAGAGAATGGAGGGGCAGGGGAGAGAGAGTGTGAGGAGATGAGAGAGTGGGAGGCGGGGGTGGCAGAAAGGTGCATACGGAAGAGCGATAGGGGAGGAGGGAGCGAGACTGAGTGAGGAGAGAGACGGGTTAGAATGAGGGAGGGGGAGAAAGACAGAGTTGAAAGGGAGGGAGTTGAGGTGAGAGAGAGTTTGGGGGCATAGAGTGAGAGAGAGGAATGAGGACAGACAGTGCGGGTGATGTGGCTGGAGAAAGAGAGAGCGAGAGGAAGAGAGAGATGTGGAGTAGAAAGAGTCAGTGGGTGGCATGCGGGACGAGAGAGTGGTGTGGGCTGAATATGGGTTGGGAGACATAGACAGTGAAAGAAGGGGAGGTAGAAAATGAGGGATGAGAAAGAGACAGGGTGGGAGGGTACAGGCAGGGAGAACATGGGAGTGGTGTCGGGAGAAAGTTGGGACGGCTGCAGAGAGCGAGAGAGAGTGTGGCAAGAGAGAATGTGGGAGAAAGAGAGTGTGGCATGGGGAGAGAGTTAGATGGGGAGGGAGAGAAATACAGATGGGGAGCGAGAGTGGAATGGACAGAGGAAGAGCGTGGATAAGTGAGAGAGTGGCGGGACGAAGAGAGAGTGGGATGTGGAGAGACACAGTTAGGAGGGATGAAAAGAGTGAGAGAGATTGAGGGGAGAGGGCGAGTTGGGGAGAGAGAGACAGATTGGGAGGGCAGGAGAGAAAGAGGGAGAGCGAGGGATGAGCGAACATTGGAGGAGAAAAGGGAAAGGGTGTGAAGGAGTGAGAGAGTGAGCGAGGAGAGTGCGTGGGAGGAGGATATTGATAGAGTAAGATGGAGGAGGGTGTGAGAGTGGAATGAGAGAGGGATTGAGAAAGGTGGAGAGAACGAATGCATGGGAGGGAATACAGAGAGAGAGCTTAATTGGGGTTGAGAAGAAGAGAGTGTATGCACGGTGTAGAGAAAACTGGGAGGGATGCAGAAAGGAAGTAAGAGTAAGCGAGTAACGGAGAGAGTGGGCCAGTGGTTTAGCAAAAGAGAGTGGGAGAGGGAGCAAAACAGGGAGGGGAAAGTGAGAGTGTGGAACAGAGAGAGAGTGGGAGGGCGAAATAGAGTGTGGTGAAGAAGAGTTTGAAGGGGGAGAGAGGGGAGGGAAGAGAGAGATATTGGTGAGACAGTGCGAATGGAGATGAGAAAACACTGATTAGGAGACACAGCTACAGAAAGACGGCAATGGGCCAGAGACAGAGCGCGTGAGGGAGACAGGGAGAGAGAGAGAGAAAGAAGAGACGGGGAAAGTAGATACAGTATATAACATTGTGCATCTGTTGCACAAACACAAATGTCATCTACTATGCGCGATCGTAGGCAGACAGACTGGGAGGGGGTACTGAGACAGTCGGGAGTGGGATGGTGAGACAGTGCGGGAGGCAGAAAGAGAGAGAGGACGTGAGGCAGAGTGATGAAGGAAGGATTGAGAGAGAGTGGTGGTTTCGAGAGAAAGAGAGAGTGGGAGTGGCGAGAGGCAGAGAGCGGGAATCAGGGAGAGAAGAAGGGTTGGTGAACAGAGAGTGGCGGGAGGTAATGAAAGAGTGAGAGGGACTGGGAGTGGGATAGTGAGGGACCGTGGGAGTGAGTTTGAACTAGAGAGGTGGTAGGGGTGTAAAGAGGGAGAGATAGTCGGAGGTTAGAGAACGTGTGGTGTGATCGACAGTTGTATGAAGATCCAGAGTGGCTGGAGAGAGAGATTGGGAGGTTGGGAGAGAGATACAGAGTGGGGCAAGAGGGAAGACGAGGGAGAGAAAAAGGGCGGGGGAGGGCGAGCAAGGTGTGAGAGACAGTTGGATAAAGATAGAATGGGAAGGGGAGAGAGGGAGCAAGAGCGAGAGGAGAGTGGGGGAGAGAAAGAGTGATCTGTGAGAGAGAGAGAGAGAGACAGAAAAAGTTTCAGTGGAGCGAGAACGAAGAGAGAGTGTGGAGTCGAGAGAGTGGGAGAGGGGAGTTGGCGGGAGTGACAATTAGCTATAGAGTGGGAAAGGGAGAGAGAGAACGCCGTGTGAATAGGATAGTTGACAGGCAGGATGGGGTTAGAGAGACAGAGTAGGTGGAGAGTTGGAGACACTGTTCGTGACGAGATAGTGGGTGTGGAGAGGGAGTGGGAGTTGGGTAAGGAGAGAAGGACAGCGTAGTAATGAGTTGAGAAACAGGTAGAGATAGAGTAGATGGGTTAGAGAATATAGTGGTGGAGAGGGAGGCAGAGAGTGGGGGTTGAGAGAGAGTGGATGTGAAGGACAGAGGGTGGGGAGAAAGAGGGCGGCGAGAAAGAGTGGAAGTGGAAGGAGAAAGACAGAGATTGAGGGGACAGAGAGTGACGCACTGTGAAGGGGAAAGAGTGTGGGAAGAAAAGAGTGAAAGGATGGGAGAAGGCGTCGTGGTTGGAAGAGAGAGCCAGTGAGGAAGTGTTGGGGGAAGTGAGAGAGGGGACAGGAGAGAGAGGGAGGGAAGAGAGAGAAGAGGGGCGAAGAGAGACTGGGGGACTGATAGACAGACAGAGAGGAGTGAGAGAGAAGGAGGGAGAGAGTGAGGTGCTGCGAGATTGGGGAAGAGACAGAGAGAGTGCGAGCTAGAGATAGAGTGAGAGGAGCAGGGCGAGAGTTGGAGGGAGAGAGTGGGAGATAGTAGAGAGAGAGACTGGGAGTGGGGTAGATAGAGAGGGGGAAAAAGAGGTTGTGTTTGGAGATAGAGTCAAGGGTCGCAGACAGAGAGGGAGATAATGGGAAGGGGAGATATAGACAGAGTGGGTGTGGCTAAAGAGAAAAAGGAAATGAGAAAGATGGGAACAGAGATAGAGAGAGGATGAGGCCGAAGAGAGAGTCAGGAAGTGCAGAGAGAGTCACGGAGGGGATAGAGAGTGTGGGGAGCATGGAGAAGGAAAGAGCAAATTACAGAGAGGAAGTGATGGATATGAGAGTGTGGTGGGCGGAGACAAAGATCGCAAGCGAGTACTGGTGCGGAGACAGCGAGTGTGAGATGAGGAGAGCGAGAGAGAGAGGAAGGGAGGGGTGGGAAAGAGCACGACAGTGGCAGGGGCCCGGACAGAGAGAGATGGAGAGAGAGTCATAGAAGGGTAAAGAGAGATGGGATGGTTATAGAGAACGAAAGACAGTGGTTGCAGCGAGTGGGAGTTGGAGAGGCAAGTGTGTGGTGATGCAAAGTGTGGCATGAGAGATTTGGAAGGTGGCAGAAAGACACATAATGGGAAGTGGAGACAGTGAGGGAGAGGACATAGAGAGAGTGGAACGGGACAGAGAGAGTGGGAAGGGAGAAAGGAAGCGAGAGAGAGATGGGAGTGGGAGAGACGGAGAGACAGAAAGAGAGGGTGCAGGTACAGGGAGAGACATGGAGAAACAGCAAGGATAGAGAGTGAGCTGGGCGGAGATAGTTGGAGGGGGAGAGAGTGGGTTCGGTGACAGAGGAAGAGTGGGAGGGGTAGAGAGAGAGATTGCGGGAGTGGGATGGAGAGAGACAGAGTGACGGGGGTAAAGAAAAATAGAGAGAGATTGGAAATGCGTTATAGAGAGTATGCAAGAGAGGAAAGTGAGAGCGAATTCGAAGGGATTTAGCGAGAGAGTGGGAGGGCAAGGATAGGGTGATGGTGGAGGGAGATCGAGAGGCATTAGTGGAGTGAGAGAACGTGTGCTCGGGACAAAGATCGAGTTTCTGGGGGCAGAGAGTGCAAGAGAGAGAGGGAGGAGGAGAAAGAGAGTGTGGCGGCTGAGAGAAAGATGGGAGCATGGGGAGAGAGGGTGTGGTGGTTGGAGGAAACAGAGTGTGAGAGAGTTGGTTGGGGAGATTGAGGTTACTGGGTGAAAATACAGGGACAGTGGGAGTGCGGAGAGTGAGATTCTTCGATTGAGAGAGACATTGAGAGAGAGTGGCAGGAGAGAGTGAGTGGGAGGGAGAGAGAGGGGAGGTAGTGGAGATAGATGGAGAGTGGTGTAGGAGGGAAATAAAGAGAAAGAGGAGGGCGTAGAGAGGGAATGAGGTGGAGAGACAGTGGGGGCATTGAGAGACAGTGCGAGAGAGAGTGAAGTGGCAGAAAGATAGAGTGAAAGATAGAGAGGGAGGTGAGAGGTGGAGACAAAGACTGAGAGAGTGAAAGTGTTTAGTGAAGAGAGAGTGATGAGAAAGAGGTTGGTAGAGGGGAGAGAGGAAGAGTTGGAGGGGAAGAGATAGAGAGAGGAAGGAAGGAAAGAAATAGCAAGAATGACTTTCGGGAGGAGAAAGACAGCGAAAGATGAGTAAGCGAGAGCGCGTGGGAGAGGGGACCTCGATCGAGAATTGGAGGGATAAGAGACAGCGAGAGAGAGAGTGGAAGGGTGAGATTGACAGAGTGGAAGGGTGAGGGAGCGTGGGAGGGAGAGAGGGAGTAGGTGAGAGAGAAAGGTTTAATGGGAGGTAGTTGGAGAGAAAGTGTGGGTGAGAGAGCGAGTGAGTTTCGGAGAGAGTGTGGATGTGAAGCGAGAGAGGGAGTGTTAGAGAGGGAGGAAGGGTGAACGTGTGACAGATGTACAGAGAGACAGAATGGGAGGAGGCAAGAGAAAGAGAGTCAGTTGGAGGGGTTGGAGAGAAATAGAGAAAAGGGGTGCAGAGAGAGCGCGCAGCGATGCAGAGAGTTGGGGAGTGAAGACAATGTTGGAGGACGGGAGAAAGAGAGAGTGGGTAGAGAGAGATTGAGAGAGTGAGAAAGACAGTGGCGCGCGAGAGAGACTCATGTTGGGAGCAAAGGAGAAACAGAGTTAGAGGGAGGAGAAAGGGGATGATGGTGAGAGAGGCAGAGTGGAGGGTGGCGAGAGAGAGTGGGAGTGCGAAAAGTGAATGGGGAAGATCGAGAGAGTGGGGGCTAGAGCGAGAGGGAGGAAAGAGAGGATAAGGGAGAAGAGAGTGTGGGGGAGAGAGTGGGGGTAGAAGGAGGGAAGGAGTGGTTAGAAACAGCAAGAAAAGAGAGGGTAGGAGAGGACAGATGGTGGCAGAGCGTAGACAGTGAGGTAGAGATGGGGAGGGGCATAGACTGAGACAGAGTGGGAGGTTAAAGTGAAAGAGAGAGTGAGATGGAGCAGGCAGATACTGAGAGAATGATTTTTCAGATAGAGAGAATGAGGCGGGAGAGAGAGAGTAACGGAGGGAAAAGATGGAGAGAAGGGAGATGCAGAAAGAAAGAGAGGGCGTGAGACCGAGGAAAGGGTGAGAGAAAGTTGTTGGTGTAGAGAGAAAGAACGAAAGAGTGTGTGACTCAGTGAGACAGAGAGAGTGAGATAAGGAGAGCGTGAGAGAAAGAGGGGCTAGTGAAGTGAGCATCGCGGGGTAAAGACAGAGAGAGGTGGGAGGGTTGTAGAAGACAAGTGATAGTGGGTGGGTAGGTTGTGTAGGTAGGAGGTAGTTGGAGGGGGAGATTGAGTGTGCCTGGAGACTGAGAGAAAGGGAAGGCGGGAGTGAAACGGAGAATGGTTGGAGAGAGAGAGGGAATGAGAGACAGAGAGAGTTAGTTGACATCGAGGGAGGTGAGGCAGAGTTGGAGGGGAGAAATAGAATGGGAAGTGAGGACAGGACGCAAGAAGAGGGGTTTGTGAGATTCAGATTGAGAAATAGTCGGGTGAGAGAGATGGAGTCAGAGAAAGTGCGAGGGGATAAAATGGGGAGAGAGTGGGAGTGGGCAAACAAGTGTGTGAGAGCGGAGATAGAGAGAGTGGAAGTGAGAAATAGAATTTGGCGGCAGAGAGAGTGGGAAAGGTAACAGAGAGGAATATTTGAGTGGTAGAGAGGCAGTGTGGTGGAGAGAGAGCGGGTTTTGGGAGAATGTGAGGCCCGTGGAGAGAGAGGGAGAGAGCGGGAAGGGGGTAGGTCGAGCGGAGAGTAGAGATAGAGAGTATGAGATGGTAGAGAGAGTGTTCCAGTGTGGGAGAAAAAGAGAGTGGGAAGGAAAGGAGCTCGTGTAATTGATGTGAGAAAGAGTGGGAGGGTGCGACAAGAGAGTGCTTTGAGCGTACAGAGAGAGTAAGATAGACTTAGGGCGAGATGAGTGTGTGAAAGTGCAATGAACAAGAGATTGTTTGAGAGGACAGAGAGCGCGAGAGTGTGTCAGAGGGAGAGAAACTGTATGGGTGTAGAGAGAGTGGTAGAATGGGAAGAGACAGCGGTGTTTGGAATGAGAGAGCTAGAGCGACAAGACCCTAGTTTGAATCCCATTTTGGGACACTTACATCTTCTCCCTGGCGATCTGGGTTTCCTCTCGGTGCCCCGGTTTCCTTTCGCAGTAAAAACACTTGCAGGTTCAGTGAACTGATCATGTTAAATTGTGCACGGGGATGTGTCGCTTAGGTGTATTTGTGCGAGGGAAATGTAGACGAGGAGGGGAATGGTTCTGGGTGAGTTCCTCTTTGGATGGTTTTGTTGGGCTGAAGGCCCTGTCTTCACATTCAACGAAAATTCAACGGAATTTGCTGACTATTCAATATACAATTCGTTTTCCGATAACTTTTGTTTATTAAAC